>NC_056739.1:1654335652-1654605652 GCF_019279795.1 Protopterus annectens | reverse complement strand
TGCACTTATAAGTGCCCTTACGCTGATTTGAATATCTGTTAATAACAGTATCATATTCAAGAATATTCTTGATGTTGTACCCTCTTCTGTATACAACGTTCACATTTTTATTCTTGAGCTTGTCAAGGTCAGTTATATCCCTAAAAACTGCCCACTCATCATTAATAATCTTCCTGATAAGACCAGAATTTGCACTATATTGGGTTACAAAGGCTTTACTATACTGAAAATCAAGTTTTGAATGTTCACCCTGGCCCGTATTTTTCTCTTAAATACCTGTACCCAAAATGGGCTTAAATTTCGTTTTTCTGCCTTGTAAAACCTCTTGTTTAATGTTGCCAATGAACTTGTCAGGGTATTCCCTTTCACGAAACATGTCAAATAATTTGACAGATTCTGATTTAAATTCATTTTCATCCAAGGTCATTCTTGAAACCCTGACGTATTGTCCTTTCACAATGCTAAACTTTTGATGTCTTGGATGTGAACTGTTATAATGGATGTAACTATTAGAAAAAGTAGACTATCTATAAATAGCCGATTTGAAGCCACTATCCAATACTGAAAGTGTTACATCCAAATAGTTAACTTTATTAAAATGCATCTGATAAGTAAAAGACAAAAAATCTGTTGTAGTATTTAAATAGTTTATAAATTCAGAAACTATATCAATTGGTCCTGTCCAGAAAATGCATATATCATCTAAAAATCTGGAATAGAAAGTCCAGTTAGTCTGGTATTTGCTATTCAGGACATATTTCTTCTCCCAGACATTCAATATTATATCAGCATAAGTGGGGGCAAAATTAGCTCCCATAGGTATGCCAGAAAGCTGTTTAAACTATTCACCCGAAAAGTACAAAAAATTGTTGTTAAGTACTAATTCAGCTAGTTCAAGGGTTAAAAAGATATCATTTTCACTTACATTAACTCTTTCTCTCAAAGCCTCTTCGAGCCACAATAAACCCTGTTGGTGCGGAATAACAGAAAAGAGATCTACAACATCTATAGTGAGAAATACTAAATTAGGGTCATAAAATTCCGGTGTTATCTTACTCAGAAATTCCCAAGAGTCCTTTAACAAATGGGACTCCCTGTCCCAAAATGTTTTGAGTTTTTTGTCAAGTAGTTTAGATAAAGATGAAATAATGGAACCCTCTGCTGACACTATGGGTCTCAAGGGGGGGGGGGGTCTTGAATGTCCTTATGTATTTTAGGTACCCCGAAAATTGCAGGTACTCTAGGGTATTCATTTTCCAAAAATGTATATGTATTGTAATCTATAACATCCTGGTCTAATAGATCCTTGATAGCAAATTTTATCTTTTTATGTGAAATATGTATTTCATTTATAGAAGCTGATGTATACCAGTTATAATCGTGTAAAATAGCAATAGATATAACATAATGCTGCACTCACCCTTTATGAAAATGCCACAGCTGTGGCCATTGACAACAACTTTCTCACACTCTTATGTAGGTCCCTCCAGGATACCAGTACAGCAGCAGCCTGTAGCCGGTGAGTATGGTTCATGTTCATGCATGACAATACACTGTGCATGTAATGGTTAAGGGATATTCCATGCACACATCCAACACACCTACTCATACTGCATGTTGTACACGTTCATGTTTTATTGTTGTGAAATGCACTGTATTACAGTAGATACCATGCTGGGATAACGGAAGAGTACAGCAGACACATGCAAGATAACTAACATCCTGTCATTGTGCAATGTGTCCACAGGGATGAGAAGTATGGCAGGACAAATGGCCTACAAGTAGGGACATGTGTGAAACAACAACCTCATGGCTGAATCAGCACACAGTCAGGTTATGTAACTGTGGCAGATGTAACCCTGCCCCACAGCAATAGTGACAGCAGTGTGTGCACTCTAAGGGATGTGCACGTGAGTAGACCTTGCAACCATGCAGAGTTCTGGGACATGTGTAGGGCACCCTCACAACCATGGTAAGGTCTGGTGGTTGTCAATGTAATAGTCTTGTACTGGTCATACATGCAATGCTGATGTTTTGATCTGTAAAGCAGACATCAGTCATTCACAAATTATATCTGTTCACATATCATCCCAGGTATGAGTTGCTGTAACACATAGGGGCTGTAAGCATTGGAGCTGACATAACTGACACAGTACTACATATGCAGCAATGGTTTGTACACCTGTGAGGTATGGTGCACTGTACAAGGCAGGGTGCAGAACAGGTCCACAGTAACACTTTGTACATGGATGCAGTGTTAACAAGGGGTAGGGCCATCACCTACCAACACAGCCCATGCATCACACATATGTATACTGCTGCTAGAATGACGTCACTATAGTTACACTGCATGCTGTTGAGCACCAGATGTAATGCATGCTGACAGAAGGGTAATGGGAGGACTGTGTGTACAAAAGTTGTGCAACCCCACATGTAGGTGTGTGTGTGTGGTGGGGGTGTGTTGATTTTGTCTGTAAGTGCAATCTGGTGGAGTGGAGTGTGGTCGATGCATGTCAAATGTGTGTGTGTACATGTGTGTCTAATTGTGTGGGTGTCCATGTATGCACAGGTGATAGTGGGATTGATCACATGGCAGTACTTCTCCTTGGGATTGTGCTGTACATGTAGTGACACATGAGAGACCAGGACAACCTGTCTGATATGTGAACACAGGACAGATGATAGCATAACAAGGTCTGTAGCATGGAATATGCATTGGGAGGGAAAGTACATACCAGGTATATGCATCATATTGCCAGCAGCAGATAGATAGCCAGCTACCCACGTATACAGCACTACTAATGCAATGGGGAATTACCAGAGCACTTCAGTGAGTGTATCCATGTATTACTGTTGTCCGCATGATGGGTTGATTGTGCAGCAGATGTGGCATGGACTGAGCAAGACTGTAGTATGAGACTCCAGTGTGTGGCATATGTAGTGAATGTAGCAGCCCCAACCATATGGGGGCCATGTACACCATGACTGGACATACACAGGGTAATACTGGATGACAGCAGTGAGGCTATGTACAACCTACTCCACCAAAGTCAGGGAGGTAATGGAGTAACAGGTTATGTGTTGTGATCACACTTGTAGGCATGAAGAAGAATGATATGTTAATGGGTAGTATTAATGAGTGTATGTTAGCAAGTGCCATGCAGGATGGGGAACATATGTAACTGAATGTGGGACTGTCTGTAAACCCAGGGAAAGGGAGGTAGTAAGGTGAACTGTCAGTGTGTGTGGGTGTACATATGTGAGTGTGTGTGTGACTGTGTGTGTGTATGTGTGTGTGTGTGTGTGTGTGTGTGTGTGTGTGTGTGTGTGTGTGTGTGTGTGTGTGTGTGTGTGTGTGTGTGTGTGTGTGTGTGTGTGTGTGTGACTGTGTATGTGTGACTGTGACTGTGACTGTTTGTGTGACTGTGACTGTGTGTGTGTAAATGTGTGTAGTGATATGCAATGCTGTACAGGTCTTAAAGTGTGTGTTTGTTTCCCCCACAGGTGGTGAGGTGGATCAGGGTCCCTCCTTCATGCAAACTGAGGTAGGTGTCCATACAGACACTGATGATGATGATGGTACTGTTGAGGCACAGGAGAGGTTGTCAGAGACTGACACTGTGCCATCATGTTTCATCACCCTCCTAGCCACTACCAAGCCTGCACACAGTTACATTTCCCCTACAAAACCCCTCACAAGTGGCCATAGCAGAGGGACAGTTGACGGTTGGTGCCAGTGACCAGGAAAGTGTGGTGTGCTTGCCAACTGTGTCAGGTCACAGTCGGCATAGCCAGATGTCTGGCAGAGCACCACATCAGCAGATGTACAGTGGTGTTCATGGGAGGGCTGCTGGTCATCATACCCCTAGCAGAGGTGCCACAACTGGTACCACCAGGAGCATGTTTCAGGTTGTACTGGAGGCACAGGCACGTATGGACATGTACACCAGACAGGCCCTGAGGCTGCAAAGGGCTGCTTTCTCATCTGTAAGTGGCAACCTCCATGACCTTGCTGTTGTCCTCCGTGAACAGACCGAGGTCATGGATAGATGGTGGGGTGAGATGGTGGCCCTCCTTGGCCATGGTGTGTCCGTGCTTGAACATGTGGTGGGAGTGGTGCGATGGCCGCGTGGACATAGGCCAGAAGCACCAGCAGCTGGTCGTCAATGTGGATATGCCAGGACATCAAGCCACTCCCGTAGTGGCATTACCAGCCCCAGGACACCACTGGGGGTGCTGTACTCACCACACCACAGCAGGCCTCATGCACATGACCCTGGCCAATCCCAGGCAGGACATGGTTCCAGCGGATATCTGTCATCATTGGAGGGAGTAAAATCTCAAGGTCTGTACCTGCATGTTCCCCTGGAACCCCTGGCAGGCACAGTCAGCGTGTCCGTGGCCAGAGGCAGTGAACTGCACACCCTGCCAGGTATGGTCTGCAGCTATCCAACAATACCTGTATAGGGCAGCCACATGGCAGGACTGTGTGCATGCATAACCACACACTATGCAACCACACCTAGGGTGACCCCATACCGACACACACCACATCATCATGCCCCAATCAATGAACTAAACGCCTCACCCACACACATGGTAACACATGTATGGACCACCCTTGGCCTCTATGAAACCAGCAACACACCCTGTGCATATGATGATACCTGTGCCACATCCCTGCATCCATAACATTGATGCAGGGACAGGATAATCTGGTTCTGATGCACGTGGTGACTGTTATACAGTGCTGCAATATACTGCAGTGTAAGATGTTGTCAGGGGTAATGTGTAATGCATACATGTCAAGTAGTGTAGCCATGCAGCTATGATGCATTTCAGCTGTTAGTAACACTGATTGTTATCTCCATAATGTTATCCATTTGTGTTGTAGGTGTATATGTGTCAGCAGGAGGATGGTCTGCAGTAATATTTCACAAGGGTATGCAACTGTGTTGACACCATGGTGACCGCCCAAGGGTGGGGACCTCAGTCCCACTTTTACCACTAGGGGGCTTGTGGCCTTCCGATATCCCAACACCCCTCCCCATCAACGTGTTTACCCCCCACATGTGTCATATACTGCCCCTGTATGCATCTTGTGTGTCATGTCTGTTACCCTATCCAACCTACCTCCCCAAATATACCTACTACCCCTCCCCAACATGCCACTCCCACCTGAAAAAAAATGAAGGGCAATCTGTTCCCACAAAACAATCTTGCCCCATACATAGCTGTCCATTTCGCACATGTGCCCACTGGACACATGTAATCTGGTCTAATTGGCATCACCATTAATTTATGTTGTCCTCACCCCTATCTCAGGGATTTGAGGGTCCAAATCTACCTCCAAATTCAGTGTATATGCACAGCTGTTGCTGTAGAATAAATGAACAGATATGACCCTTTCCTACACCCTTCCTGCACATGCCTAGCTATTTTCCCTACTATCGTACCCTCTTTGTGCCCCTTTTTCACCACTTTCCTATCAACCCTTTTTTCTTTTCTTTTAAAGAAGTTAGTGAGGGGGTAAGCAGGAGTAGGCACTTTAAAGTAGTTGTAAGCAGGTTTGCATGGGTATGAGTGGAGCTAAGCACTGCTTACACAGGTTAAGAAATTTAGAAGCTGAGTATAAGAAACTGTAACCAGGATTTCGCAGTGCTTACCAATGCACAAACCCACGCAAACCCACTTGCAACTGCTTTAAAGTGCCTTAATCACTCTGTATGCAACAGGCCATGTTCTGTCTAGCAACAAAATAAACTGCCTCTGTAAGGCTCAAAGCTAGGACTCTGCACACAATACACAAAGTGATTTACCAATAAACTAAGGCAGATATACATAACCCTGATGTTTTCACAAACATATCATCCAACCCAGTCATTCATCAGTACAGCGAATGTATTCCAACATATAGATGTATGTGTGTGAGTAAATGTATTATTGTCTAAACAGGTACAACATATTGATATATGTATATATATATATATATATATATATATATATATATATATATATATATATATATATATAAATGTATACATATAGAAATATATATGAACATATTTTCTTCTTTCGGCTGCTCCCATTAGGGGTCGCCACAGCAGATCAACTGTTTCCATTTCTTCCTGTTCTCTGCATCTTGTTCTGTCACACCAACTGCCTGCATATCCTCTCTCACCACATCCATAAACCTTATCTTAGGACTTCCTCTTTTCCTGTTACCTGGCAGCTTCATCCTTAGGATCTTTTTCCCAATATACTCTGCATCCCTCCTCAGCACATGTCCAAACCAATGTAATCTTGCCTCTCTGGCTTTGTCTCCAAACCTTCCAACCTGGGCTGACCCTCTAATATACTTATTCCTAATCCTGTCCATCCTCATCACACCCAGTGCAAATCTTAACATCTTCAACTTGGCCACGTCAAGCTCTGGCTCCTGCCTTATTGTCAATGCCACTGTCTCCAACCTGTATAACATAGCTGGTCTCACTACCCTCTTTTAGACCTTCCCTTTCACTCTTACTGGTATTCGTCTGTCACAAATCACTCCTGACACTCTTCTCCACCCACTTCATCCTGCCTGTACTCACTTCTTCACCTCTCTTCCACACTGACCATTACTCTGAACTGTTGATCCCAAGTACTTAAACTCATTCATCTTTGTCACCTCTACTCCCTGCATCCTCACCATTCCTCTGTTCTCCCTCTCATTCACGCACATATATTCTGTCTTAGTCCTGCTGACCTTCATTCCTCTTCTCTCTAGAGCATATCTCCACCTCTCCAGGGTCTCCTCCACCTGTTCCCTACTCACTACAGATCACAATATCATCTGCAAACATCATAGTCCACAGGGACTCCTGTCTGATCTCATCTGTCAACCTGTCCATCACCATTGCAAATAAGAAAGGGCTCAGAGCTGATCCTTGATGTAATCCCACCTCCACCTTAAACGCATCCATCACTCCCACTGCAGACCTCACTGCTGTCACACTACCCTCGTACATATCCTGTACCACTCTTACATACTTCTCTGACACTCCCGACATCCTCATACAATACCACAACTCTCCTCTAGGCACCCTGTCATATGCTTTCTCTAAATCCACAAAGACACAATGCAACTCCTTCTGACCTTCTCTGTACTTCTCCATCAACACTCTCAGAGCAAACATCGCATCTGTAGTGCTCTTTCCTGGCATGAGACCATACTGCTGATCACTATTCATCACCTCCCTTCTTAACCTAGCTTCCACTACTCTTTCCCATAACTTCATGCTGTGACTGATCAGTTCAATCCATCTGTAGTTACTACAGCTCTGCTCATCGCACTTATTCTTAAAAATTGGTACCAAAACACGTTTTCTCCATTCCTCAGGCATCCTCTCACTTTCCAAGAATTCATTAAGCAATCTAGTTAAAACTCCACTCCCATTTCGCCTAAACACCTCCATGCTTCCACAGGTATGTCATCTGGATCAACAGCCTTTCCACTCTTTATCCTCTTCATAGCTATCCTTACTTCCTCCTTGCTAATCCACTGCACTTCATGATTCACTATCCGTACATCATCCAACCTTCTCTCCCTCTCATTCTCTTCATTCATCAACCCCTCAAAGTACTCTTTCCACCTGCTCAACACACTCTCCTCGCTTGTGAGTACGTTTCCCTCATTATTCTTTATCACCCTTACCTGCTGCACATCTTTACTAGCTCAGTCCCTCTGTCTAGCCATTCGGTAAAAGTCCTTTTCTCCCTCCTTAGTGTCCAACCTTTCATACAGCTCTTCATACGCCTTATCCTTAGCCTTTGCTGCCTCTCTCTTTGCCATCCACCTCATCTCCTTATATTCTTGTCTACTTTCTTCATCTCTTTGACAATCCCACTTCTTCTTCACCAACCTCTTTCTCTGTATACTCTCCTGTACTTCTTCATTCCACCACCAGGTCTCCTTGTCCTCCTTCCTCTTTCCAGATGTCATACCAAGCACCCTTCTAGCCATCTCTCTTACTAGCTCTGCTGTAGTTACCCAGCTATTTGTTAACTCTTCACTGCCACCCAGTGCCTGTCTTAACTCTTCCCTGAACATCACCTCACAATTACCCTTTTTTAATTTCCACCATTTGATCCTTGGTGCTGCCCTCACACTCATCCTCCTCTTCTTGATCACCAATGTCATCCTACAAACCACCATCCTATGCTGCCTTACTACACATTCCCCTGCCACCACTTTACAGTCTCCAATCTCCTTCAGATTGTCCCTTCTACATAAGATATAATCCACCTGTGTGCATCTTCCTCCACTCTTGTATGTCACCCTATGTTCCTCCCTCTTGTTAAAATACATATTCATCACAGCCATATCCACCCTTTTCACAAAATCCACTACCATCTGACCTTCTGCATTCTTTTGCTTAACACCATACCTACCCATATATATGAAAATATAAAGAGCAAATGCCTTCATCTATAGATATATATATGTCTACATCTACATGTCTAATTATATACAGCAGGTTATATATATGTCAGCAGATATATTTATATATATATATATATATATATATATATATATATTTATATATATATTTATATACATACATATATAGGTATATATGGACAGACATCTGTAGATAACAATGGGGAAATAACAAAAACATATATGTCCTCATACAATGTTAATGGGGTTGAGAGGCCCCACACAAAATGTGTCTGGTACGAATAAGTATTCTCCTCCCCAGCCAAGCACGTCCCCCCTGTAATACAGTACCAAGTGTTGCAGATCCCATAACCAGAACCATACACAACATGGCCATCCCTAGAATACATATACACAGACACATATATGCAGGTACAAGGATATATATATATATATATATATATATATATATATATATATATATAGATAGATAGATATATATAATATATATATTATATATATATATATATATATAGATATATATATATATATATATATATATATATATATATATATATATATATATATATGTATATATACATGTGACTACACATACACATACAGAGATATGTATAGTAAGATACATATGTAGTACGTTCACACAATATTGAGCAACCAGTATTCCTACAGTCACCACCTTACCAACTGGAGACTGTATGAACCACCCATACGAATGACGTTCATAGCCTGCAACATATACCTACAGAGGTATCAAAGGGTATAACACCACACACAGGTGTGCATAAATGAATGTGAAAGCTTTATTTGGGTACTATGACAGTTGTATATGCCATGTCATATAGCCGTTTTGACACTGACATCCATATGAACAGTGTAAAGCAACTGTGAAACAGCTATACTAAGACAGTAGTCTAGAAAGGTTGACATATGTTGCTGTCAGGCTGAGGCCTTCAAGTAGCACAATAGTAATGACAACATACCAGACAATCAACAGTATCTAATGCAGATGTATAGGTTAGCAGCCTCTATCTACACTCTCTACACAATCTCTAGAGGTACAGACCTCAGTTGTCACAACGGGATGTATCTGTTACATAAAAAGGAATAGCTGACACCATCACAATCACACTGACAAACAGAACATTCCGTATGGCAGGAGGTGGTAGGCCTACATTTACCCACGGTAGATTGCATGGTAATGTACATCCAGATACCTTAAGGCAGCTTACCCCAGATACCCACACATGTTGTAACAGCCTAGGTTAGTCATGGTGCACCCCCCCTACACTCACTAATACTAGGCCATATACCACGGTTACATACACTGGCCTCTGAAGTGCATTAGGGCACACATGTATTGTGTAGGTGAAGCCCACACATATATGGCCCCAACCCCCCAGTATGTGTGGGGGACACAACAACAGTGGAGTGATGGCAGGAATGACAGCATGACATACACACAGCCCACTACATAACAACCCCTGACAGCATGTTATATGTCTAAAGCCTGGTATTTAGGTGCAGGACAGAGGCTGGAACACAGGCACATATGTGTAAAACTGTTGTCATACAGTGAGCAAGATATGTATATGTGTATATATCTATATGGATACATGTATAATTATATATACATATATGTTCACCATATGTCCTGCACATGGAGTGGAGCCCTACCTCAACCCCAATAATCCCAACCTCTCAGTACAAAGGGATGTCATGTATGTATTGCTAGTAAATTTGTAGACTATTGACACTGTAATAGGGATTGTCTTCACAGAAATGGTGTGTGTGAGGCCACATCTGCTGTTAACATGTGTGCCATTGGCTACTGACAGACATTCTAAGTTCATCATAGTACAGTACCACTGCTAGCACAGTAACACCCCTGTGGACTACAGCTGCAATATGGACAATATATGTGGATAGTCTGACACATGCTGGTCAGTCCAGAGGTATACACAAAACCCCTTCATGCAAGACATGTGGACCAGGCCTGTCAATGTGGATGTTAACAGCCATGTAGATGGGTATAAAATGTAAATACTGGTATACATTTGCCCCATAGGTTATGCATTCATACAACCCTGTTTGTCCTGACACATAATAACCACTGGTACAGAGGTGCCATGGCCACACACTACCCACTAGTTAGTGATATACATCTGAACAGCATCCCGCTGCTTTGTCTGACATACATGACTATTATGGTGGCCTGGCAGAAGTACATCTGGCAAGTATCTGGACATGACATCTCACTGGATAAGTATAGAAAGCTGCTAGGCATGTAACAAAGCACAGTGCAGGCTACAGGTAACACTGGGCTACATCTCCCATATGGGAATGCACATGTACCTGCAGATATAGCAGGCTCTACAGGCATGCCACATCACAGAGTAACAGACACCTGTGTGAAAGTGCATAACCACAAACAATGTGAACACAGCCACAGCCACATATGGTAAGCTAGCGTACAATTACAGTATATGGACTATCTGATCTACACCATCCTCATATGAGCCACTCACACAATTACCTTACATATATTGGGCCACTACACAGTGTGGTCCGATGCCTGTCTGTGGTATAGGACATGTGGGTGTTCACCTCTACAAACTTGTAAGCTGATAGGTTGACATACAGTGGAGCAGCATGTAACATCAGATAGAAAAGGACCAAGAACAATGATATCTACCACAGTCTCTACACAGGCCAAGGTTCATATTCACTATACACACACTGTCGACAATTACCAGACTTACACATACCTCAGTACTGTATACACAACCACAGAATGCCCAGGCTATGTCCTCAAATATAATCCCTACTATACATAACATGTGTAGTAGTCTGATATCTCAATGGCTTGTTATCAGATATGCTGTCAATGAATATGGTGTACAGAACATATGTACCTCCTACTGCGTGACATATGTACAAAGGTTGACAGAGTTGTGGCTGGAGGCACAAACACAGGGCCAATATTGACATGTCGCTGTGATAACCTCATACATTTACTGTCGTACCAGAGTTTGTTGCACCATATGTCCCAGGAGGGATGTGACATCAGTAACTCTCCTGGTGTCACCATCCACTGACTGCAATCCCCACACTACCTTCTGCAGTTGAGAGATAGATGCTCTGTGGGTAACACAAGGAACACAAGGCACCGCACATTGCCCAGTCTGTAGATGACCCTACAGATGGGGATTCCCCATAAACATAGCACTGACATGACAAGTATGAAAACATGTAGGACAGCCATATCCACACACACACCCTGTTAAACCAATATACCCCAACTGCAGTATAGCAGCACTTACATTCTGTAGACAAGACAGGCACATCCCCCTCCTGTGTGTTGGCCTGTTTCCACAGTGTATGCTGTCAGAGGTAAGTCCCCAATCCATCTGTGATGCTGTTTGCCAAACAACATATCTAGTTCCTGCTCATAGTGAATGAAATGGCCCAACACCAACTTGATGTTTCTACAAATTGGAGTGTTTCCATGCAATTGGCTATGGGAATGTTACCACAGCTGTTCCACATGCAATCAGGTAGAGGAGGGCTGTAATTCATGCAGGGACCATCAGCTGATCATGAGCATCACCGACAATACACATGTGGCTGACTAAGCAAAGCAGGTGTAAGTCTCCACATCTACCAGAGAGGGTGTGAGAGAGGCATACAGAGGCAAAGATAAATCAGAGTGAGTTAGGAGAGTAAAAGGTAAGCATGTTTGTGTCACACACCTACCAGTCCAGGGTATCGAACCCCTGACTGACTATGTACTGATATCACATCTGTCATTCCTGCATGGTGGATATTGTGATATATACTAGGGGCACCATATAAGAGATTTGCAAAACCCATTCAACACTGAGTCCAGTTACACACTCACAACCACCTCCACATAGGACATGAATGGCAAACATTGCCACATTAAGACACACACACACACCTGGGATTAGAACTCCTACCAAACTAGTTATTACACTACAGCACTACACACTTATAGAATGTGCCACAGAGATTACTGGAGTACTCTTTCCCCAAAGGTTTATTCCCAGTGAGTGACATCAGCGGGATTGCCAAAGTAGGGCAAATGAGTTGTAGTGAGTGTGACTAGCCAAACATGCATTGCTTCCTGCACATGCATAGGAACAGACACAAAAGCATCCAAAACTCCCATGTGTGAGAATAGAACTCCTACCAGAGTTCTATATAATACTACAGCATTACACTGTTATAGCACACACCACAGAGATTGCCAGAGTATTCTTTCCTCTGACATCAGCAGAATTGCCAAAGTAGGGCATTTGAATTGAATTGAGTGTGACTAACCTAAATTGCCCTAAGTAGTCTGTATGCATTAACCGTTGTTCTGGCCAGAACAAAAATAACCTACCTTGAACCCAGGACCCTGTACACTACAGTTACAGTAGCTAATCAGTAAGCTATCACAGCAGTACATGAGACTGAGTTTCACCAAAGTAATCCCACTATAGGCTAATCAAACTGAACCTGTGAAAGGAATGTATATACAGTTGTCCGTAAAAGACCTCTCCAAAGCCAACTTCATGCTACTCAAGGCAGAACTGACAATGTTTGTGACACTCATGGAGACAGGAGCTGGCAGTTCAACTGATGAGTCCTGCATTAAGGCACTGCATGAACACATCCACTTGTGCATGATTCCTGACATCCCGCATAGAACTATGATGCTGTCCTCCCAAATAAGCCAGCCAGTTTGGTGGTCTCTTGCCATTAACAGTGTATACAACAGAAGGCAGACACTGTTGAAGAAAAACAGATAATCCAAGGATGCAAACAACTCCCTTACCAGCCCAAGTAGGGAGCTGAGATCCCACATATAATCCTCCAAAGCTGGTTATATAACTAAAATTGCCACAGATTCCACAGAACACCACACAGTATTCTATAGTTATGTCCAGAATCTAAATGGCAATGCTCAGAAATGCTCTGAGCTACAACAGAATGGCATTATATAGACTGCTCCCATGGATTTTTGCCAGTATCCTGGCAGATTGATTTAATGCCACATTCACCCACCTCTCACCTCCAAAAGGGCCCATGTCAATACAAAATGAGTTCCAATGCCCAGTAATCACGGTCACACAGGTAGAAACCACACTATCCACAGCTAAGAATACAGCATTCATGAGACCAGATGACATCCTGAGCTGTGCACTACATAAACTACAAAACAAAATGGCAACTCACCTAACTGTCATGTGTAATCATAGCCTCACATCAGCCCTGGTGCCCTCTGAGAGGCGCACAGCTGCAGTTATCCAACTCCACAAGGGGGACCCACCTTGGATCCCAGGAGCTACCGTCACATCAGTCTGACGAGCTTGATCTGCATGGCCATGGAATGCATTATCATGGATGTTTTGAACACAGACACTGGCAACCCTCAAATACTGGACCCCACACAGATTGGACTCATGGAGGGCAAGTCTTGTCTCCTGAACCTGATTGACTGCTTTGAACTCAGTCTGCTTAGCTGTTGAAGAGGGTAAGGTGGTACACAAAGCCTATGTAGACCTCGCCAAGCCCTTCAACACCATCCCCCAGTATGGAAACATAGAGTAATGTACTAATCCAGCCATACATCCCTATGCCACTTGATGGTTTGCCACATGGCTTACTGACAGAACCCAAACTGTAGATGGAACTGTCACCAAATCCAGCTCCAGACAAGTGACAAGTGGAGTACCTGAGGGTTCAGTCCTGGGACCACTGTTGCTTAGGATCTACATTTTGGAAGTACAGGCCAACAGTATGGGACTCTGGCTAACAGTGTTAACAGATGACTGCAAAATGCGAGTCATTATGAGCCTGACTGTACTGGATGATATGTTACTGATATCAGCCTGACATCATACAGGTGGGATGGAGTACTGTTAACATTGGTGCCCTTGTCGTGTAAGGTCCTGGTTATGGGATCTGCAAAAGTTGGTAGTGTATTGTAGGGCAGACATGTTTGGCTGTGGGGGGAAAATACCTATTCATGCATGCCGTATGTTGTTTGTGCCTGTCAACCCCATTAATGGTGCATGTGGACATATATGTTTCTGCTGTTTCCATTTTATCTATAGATGCATGTCCGTACATACCTATATCGGGTTTTTTATATATATATATATATATATATATATATGTATATATATATGTTTACATAGTTGTATTTATATATATATATATATATATATATATATATATATATTGCTGTATATATGTATTTGGATGTAGGCATATATATCTATAGAAGTAGGCATTTGCATGTGTACATGTTCATATATATATATATATATATATATATATATATATATATATATATATATATATAAACTCTCTCGCTCACTCTCTCTCTCTCTATATATATATATATATATATATAAATATATACATATATCAATATGTTGTATCTGTCTAGACATTAATATATTTTCACACACGCATACATCTACATGTTGGAATACATTCTGTGTACTGTTGAATGACTGGGCTGGATGATATCTATGTGAATACAGTATGGCTATGTGTATCTGAGATGGCTTTGAGGTAAATCACTTTGGCTAAAGTGTGCATGGTCCTGGGTTTGAGCCTAGCAGAAGCTGTTTGTTTTGTTGCTAGCAAAACAAGGGCTGATGGATACAGAGTGATTAAGGCACTTTAAAGCAGTTGTAAGTGGGTTTGCACAATGGTTAGCACTGCAAACCTCCAGTTACATTTTCATACACTCAGCTTGTAAATTCCTTAACCTGTGTAGGCAATGCTTAGCTCAGCGCAAACCCATGCAAACCTGCTTACAACTGTTTTAAAGTGCCTTAATTACTCTGTATCCAATGGGCCGTGTACTGGCCAGCAACAAAATAAACAGCTCTTGCAAGGTTCACACCAAGGACCCTGCACATGCTAGACAAAGTAATGTACCACTAAACCATGACAGATACACAGAAATTCAATGCTAAAAACAAAAAATGCAGGCTGCCCAAAGGTTCCAACTCACAACTGCACACTCCTCAGATAAAAAAGTGTCCACAGAATGAAAAATTCCACTGGATGCCAAACAGATAAAATGTTTATTCAATCGTGAACACAGACTACAAGGTAGAAAACAGGGTTAATCGCTTTCATCTAAAATTAGACTTCATCAGAACCCTGAACCAAAGAATTCAGCCCAATTATATACATAGTTCTACAAAATTAGGCGCCAAAAATCTTAAAGAAACACTCATAACAACTCTCTCAATATTAAAAAACCCAATAGTATATATGTAACCAACACAAATACATGTTGTACACGTAAATAAAACATCTTATTTACAGTTGTTAAAATCTAAAAATGTATTATGCTTGCAAAAAAGGCTTAATACTAATAAAATCATTAACCCCTGGGAAACAAGTGGCGTTAGTTCTAAACTGACAAATAGCCTCCTTTTTGGCCAGATTTACTTTCCAATTCCCCCCACTAGGGACAATATCAACCCTATCTATAATAAAAAACTTGAAATAATGGGTGTTATCATAAACTGACAAGTGCTGAGCTAAGGCGTTCTTGAGGTCACCTTTTCTAATTTTATACAAATGTTCGTAAATACGTTTTCTAAAGGGCCTCTCGGTCTTTCCGATGTAAAACACAGAACATTTGGAACATAATGCTAGGTATACCACTCGAGGGGTATGGCAATTACCACCATTACTCTTAACATATGTTTTGTTAAAATTGTCCAACCTAACCCCACTAGTTTCAAATATTGACGAACATTGACCACAATGTCCACATTTCTTTGTAGTTCCAAGACTAAATCTAGGTTCTTTCTTTAACTCAAGAAGGTTCTTAATGTTTGGACCTGTTCTAAACACAAAACTGTGTTGACTGCCCAAAATATTCACACAATCATTATCAGATTGTAATAATCTCCTACATTCAAAAATAATGTTTTAATATATTGCACATATGGGGAAAAATTCAAGACACATACTCTAGACTTATGCATGGGGGAGGATAAAGAATTTTTCCTAAATAGGTCACCCTTCCCTAGAATTGGAAATAATTTGTTACCCCATTCACGTGTAACATAAGAGATAACGTCATTTAACATACCATTCGGGTAACCCCTATCTAAAAACATAGATTTAATAAATTCCAATTCCTTTACCATAACAGATTTGTTAGATGACATACGGGCAGCTCTAATGCATTGCCCCTTGAATATATTCTTAAAGGTGTTCCTAGGATGATCACTTGAAAAATGCAAGTAGTTGTTCGAAAAAGTATCCTTACGATATATTCTGGAATCAAACCCGTTACAAGAATGACTAATAAAGGTGTCCAAATAGGCAATCCCATTAGAAGAAAACTGGTGAGTAAAATGTAAAAAATCTGTAGTTTTGTTAATATAATCCATGAAAAAAGGAATCTCAGTAGCAGGCCCATTCCATAGGATGAATAAATCATCCAAATATCTGCTGTAAAAGGTGATATTGGAAAAATGTTGAGAAGGAAACAGAAAAAGTTTCTCCCACTCCAACATAACAAGACTGGCGAAGATGGGTGCAGGAGGCACCCATCGCCACCACTTTGGTCTGTCTATAAAACTCTCCTTCAAAACTAATGAAATTATAGTCCAAGACCAAGGACATCATGTCGACCAAAACACAAACTCGGTCCCAAGTGAAACCAGAGATGGATCTAAGAATGTTTTCGAAATATTCCAGCCCTATATCCTTTGGAATACATGAAAATAAGTCGACCACGTCGATGGTCAAAAAAATTAAATCCTTGTCCCACAAATCAGGAGATAATTTCCCTAAAAAAGACCAAGAATCTTTAACAAGGTGGGGAATTTTCTCATATAACGGTTTAGTCCACCGGTCGATGACCGTACCAATAGGAAAGGTTTTAGACTTACCACCAGATACTATAGGCCTATAGGGCGGGTTGGAAACACATTTGTGGACCTTAGGGATGCCAAAAATAGTTGCTAGAACTGGAAAATCAACCTTAATGAAATCATAAATATCTTTAGAAATCCTATTATCAAGCAAATATTCCTCAATAGCTAGATCAATTTTGCGGTACCCTACATTAATTTCATTGAGAGAAACCACTTCATAGTTAACAGATTCCAAAACAATTTTTGTCATAGCATTGACATAGTCCACATTGTTGTAGAACACAACTCCGCCCCCCTTGTCGGGCTTCATAACCCGTAAATTGGAATTAGATAGAAAAAAATCCAAACATCGACGTTCATCCCTAGCAAGATTGTCTATGTTATCGGAAAAAGATATACAGTTCTTAATGGTATTAAATCCATAAATGTCATGACATACCATTTGATCAAAATGTGCTATCTTGGGATGAGAAGTAGGTATATAGGTACTTTTTCTGGTTAAAGAAGGTCCCACACTGGTCAAATCAGTATGAATATTGTTGTCATCCTTAAATTGCATAGCCAAGTTAAGGCGTCTGCAATAAAGTTTAACATCCTTGATCACTTCAGTTAAGTTCATCTTACCAGTGGGCACAAATTTGAAACCTTTAGAAAAAAGTTGGAACCTGTCAGGAGTGATGTTAATATCAGTGTAGTTAAATATATTAAACCCAGAATGAGAGTAAACAATCTGTTTATCACCGTTTTTAGTAGAAAGATCAGGTGAAGTCCCTACAGAACAAGGTGTAACATCAACATGTTGTTTACAGTTTACCACCTCTTGTTGTGGGACAGCAGACGTGTCTTTGGGGCTGGAAAAAATCGCCCCCCCGTGAAAATTAGATTCATAGTCAAAGTGTCTATTATTTTGACTGAGTCCAAACTTTCTACCCGTGTCTTTTCTCTCTTGGGGCCAAATATATACTTGGTTGTTGTTGCAACTGTCTACATCTCTAGATATTTTCCTACATTTCCTAAAATAAATATTCTTAACCTTTTGCTCAGCAGAAAAAAAATTGCTTGTTATACAGATCAGTCGATTCAGGGAAACTCTGGTCGTGGGTAATGTCATAATCCAGTTTCTCCACTTCACTAATAAGGTTGGATAATTTCTCGTCATTAATTTTCAACAACTGGCTTATAAATTCAAACCCAAAACCATCAAATAATTTGTTAAAAATATGCTTAACATTATCACTAAATTCAATCCCTAGGGGCAACTTAAAAAACCGAAGCCCCTTAGGTACAATATTTAAAGTCAAACATCTAGATAAGTAAGCATTGTCCAACTTAATACATTTGATGTTAAACAGCTTTTTACCAAAATCAAAAATCATATATTTAATACCCCCTTTGTCACCCACAGTAGTGTCCAAAATGGTCCTCCTATCATTGTTGTCACCAAAGTCAAAATTACCATCTAAAAAATTGTCCAAAGTGTCCAGCTTCATGGAAACAACACCAGGACCTTTCACTGTGTGCGCCACATTCTTTTTAGAAAAATTCCCAACAACAGGTGAAGAGTTAAAATCACAATGCCCCAAAGTTTTGTCAGCATTTGCAAAAATAGTTTGTTTCACTGGCTGACACATACCTGAATAGGTTTTAACAGCCATAGGTCGTTTTGAGCGAGCCCCCAGTCTTTTGTTCTCCTCACGAACTTGGTAGAGGCTAAAATCAAAAGTAAAATCACGCTCGTCTTCTCTGTCGAGCAAATGTTTACAAGAATCAACATCTTTTAAATTTAAATGATCCAGTACTTCCACAGGTGGGGAGCGGACCTCCCTTGTGTTAATAGGTTGTCCATTAGGGATGAGAAAATGCTCACTCAAACCCAAAAAAGAGTTGTTACTGGGTTTCGGGCTAGAATTATTATTAGCTGTCTCAGTGTGGTGTACGTTGACTTCAGCTACATGACAGGAACTCCGTGCGTTACCCAACGTAAGGGAACGCTCAACCAGACCAATAAGATGGGTTACTTCATCTTTCAAACTTGAAAGCTCCGTCCAGATAGAAAAAGTCTCTTCATTAACAGTAACAGTCGGAGTCACAGCCAAAGGGCTAGCCATAGGAGCAACCACGTAAATAGTAATCAGGAAACACACAAAACGAAAAATGCAGGCTGCCCAAAGGTTCCAACTCACAACTGCACACTCCTCAGATAAAAAAGTGTCCACAGAACGAAAAATTCCACTGGATGCCAAACAGATAAAATGTTTATTCAATCGTGAACACAGACCACAAGGTAGAAAAAAGGGTTAAGCGCTTTCATCTAAAATTAGACTTCATCAGAACCCTGAACCAAAGAATTCAGCCCAATTATATACACAGTTCTACAAAATTAGGCACCAAAAATCTTAAAGAACCACTCATAACAACTCTCTTAATATTAAAAAACCCAATAGTATATATGTAACCAACACAAATATGTGTTATGGCTAGCCCTTTGGCTGTGACTCCGTCTGTTCCTGTTAATGAAGAGATTTTTTCTATCCGGACGGAGCTTTCAAGTTTGAAAGATGAAGTAGCCCGTCTTATTGGTCTGGTTGAGCGTTCCCTTACGTTGGGTAATGCACGGAGTTCCTGTCATGTAGCTGAAGTCAACGTACACCACACTGAGACAACTAATAATAATTCTAGCCCGAAACCCAGTAACAACTCTTTTTCGGGTTCGAGTGAGCATTTTCTCATCCCTAATGGACAACCTATTAACACAAGGGAGGTCCGCTCCCCACCTGTGGAAGTACTGGATCATTTAAATTTAAAAGATGTTGATTCTTGTAAACATTTGCTCGACAGAGAAGACGAGCGTGATTTTACTTTTGATTTTAGCCTCTACCAAGTTCGTGAGGAGAACGAAAGACTGGGGGCTCTCTCAAAAATACCTATGGCTGTTAAAACCTATTCAGGTATGTGTCAGCCAGTGAAACAAACTATTTTTGCAAATGCTGACAAAACTTTGGGGCATTTTGATTTTAACTCTTCACCTGTTGTTGGGAATTTTTCTAAAAAGAATGTGGCGCACACAGTGAAAGGTCCTGGTGTTGTTTCCACAAAGCTGGACACTTTGGACAATTTTTTAGATGGTAATTTTGACTTTGGTGACAACAATGATAGGAGGACCATTTTGGACACTACTGTGGGTGACAAAGGGGGTATTAAATATATGATTTTTGATTTTGGTAAAAAGCTGTTTAACATCAAATGTATTAAGTTGGACAATGCTTACTTATCTAGATGTTTGACTTTAAATATTGTACCTAAGGGGCTTCGGTTTTTTAAGTTGCCCCTAGGGATTGAATATAGTGATAATGTTAAGCATATTTTTAACAAATTATTTGATGGTTTTTGGGTTTGAATTTATATGCCAGTTGTTGAAAATTAATGACGAGAAATTATCCAAACTTATTAGTGAAGTGGAGAAACTGGATTATGACATTACCCACGACCAGAGTTTCCCTGAATGGACTGATCTGTATAACAAGCAGTTTTTTTCTGCTGAGCAAAATGTTAAGAATATTTATTTTAGGAAATGTAGGAAAATATCTAGAGATGTAGACAGGTACAACAACAACCAAGTATATATTTGGCCCCAAGAGAGAAAAGACACGGGTAGAAAGTTTGGACTCAGTCAAAATAATAGACACTTTGACTATGAATCTAATTTTCAGGGGGGGGTGATTTTTTCCAGCCCCAAAGACACGTCTGCTGTCCCACAACAAGAGGTGGTAAACTGTAAACAACATGTTGATGTTACACCTTGTTATGTAGGGACTTCACCTGATCTTTCTACTAAAAACGGTGATAAACAGATTGTTTACTCTCATTCTGGGTTTAATATATTTAACTACACTGATATTAACATCACTCCTGACATGTTCCAACTTTTTTCTAAAGGTTTCAAATTTGTGCCCACTGGTAAGATGAACTTAACTGAAGTGATCAAGGATGTTAAACTTTATTGCAGACGCCTTAACTTGGCTATGCAATTTAAGGATGACAACAATATTCATACTGATTTGACCAGTGTGGGACCTTCTTTAACCAGAAAAAGTACCTATATACCTACTTCTCATCCCAAGATAGCACATTTTGATCAAATGGTATGTCATGACATTTGTGGATTTAATACCATAAAGAACTGTATATCTTTTTCCGATAACATAGACAATCTTGCTAGGAATGAACGTCGATGTTTGGATTTTTTTCTATCTAATTCCAATTTACGGGTTATGAAGCCCGACAAGGGGGGCGGAGTTGTGTTCTACAACAATGTGGACTATGTCAATGCTATGACAAAAATTGTTTTGGAATCTGGTAACTATGAAGTGGTTTCTCTCAATGAAATTAATGTAGTGTACCGCAAAATTGATCTAGCTATTGAGGAATATTTGCTTGATAATAGGATTTCTAAAGATATTTATGATTTCATTAAGGTTGATTTTCCAGTTCTAGTAACTATTTTTGGCATCCCTAAGGACCACAAATGTGTTTCCAACCCACCCTTTAGTCCTATAGTATCTGGTGGTAAGTCTAAAACCTTTCCTATTGGTACGGTCATGGACCGCTGGACTAAACCGTTATATGAGAAAATTCCCCACCTTGTTAAAGATTCTTGGTCTTTTTTAGGGGAATTATCTCCTGATTTGTGGGACAAGGATTTAATTTTTTTGACCATTGACGTGGTCAACTTATTTTCATGTATTCCAAAGGATATAGGGCTGGAATATTTCAAAAACAGTCTTAGATCCATCTCTGGTTTCACTTGGGACCGAGTTTGTGTTTTGGTCGACATGATGTCCTTGGTCTTGGACTATAATTTCATTAGTTTTGAAGGAGAGTTTTATAGACAGACCAAAGGGGTGGCGATGGGTGCCTCCTGCACACCCATCTCCACCAATCTTGTTATGTATGAGTGGGAGAAACTTTTTCTGTTTCCTTCTCAACATTTTTCCAATATCACCTTTTACAGCAGATATTTGGATGATTTATTCATCCTATGGAATGGGCCTGCTACTGAGATTCCTGTTTTCATGGATTATATTAACAAAACTACAGATTTTTTACATTTTACTCACCAGTTTTCTTCTAATGGGATTGCCTATTTGGACACCTTTATTAGTCATTCTTGTAACGGGTTTGATTCCAGAATATATTGTAAGGATACTTTTTCGAATAACTACTTGCATTTTTCAAGTGATCATCCTAGGTACACCTTTAAGAATATATTCAAGGGGCAATGCATTAGAGCTGCCCGTATGTCATCTAACAAATCTGTTATGGTAAAAAAATTGGAATTTATTAAATCTATGTTTTTAGATAGGGGTTACCCGAATGGTATGTTAAATGACGTTATCTCTTATGTTACACTTGAATGGGGTAACAAATTCTTTCCAATTCTAGGGAAGGGTGACCTATTTAGGAAAAAATTCTTTATCCTCCCCCATGCATAAGTCTAGAGTATGTGTCTTGACTTTTTCCCCGTATGTGCAATATATTAAAAACATTATTTTTGAATGTTGGAGATTATTACAATCTGATAATGATTGTGTGAATATTTTGGGCAGTCAACACAGTTTTGTGTTTAGAACAGGTCCAAACATTAAGAACCTTCTTGAGTTAAAGAAAGAACCTAGATTTAGTCTTGGAACTACAAAGAAATGTGAACATTGTGGTCAATGTTCGTCAATATTTGAAACTAGTGGGGTTAGGTTGGACAATTTTAACAAAACATATGTTAAGAGTAATGGTGGTAATTGGCATACCCCTCGAGTGGTATACCTAGCATTATGTTCAAAATGTTCTGTGTTTTACATCGGAAAGACCGAGAGGCCCTTTAGAAAATGTATTTACGAACATTTGTATAAAATTAGAAAAGGTGACCTCAAGAACGCCTTAGCTCAGCACGTGTCAGTTTATGATAACACCCATTATTTCAAGTTTTTTATTATAGATAGGGTTGATATTGTCCCTAGTGGGGGGAATTGGAAAGTAAATCTGGCGAAAAAGGAGGCTATTTGGCAGTTTAGAACTAATGCCACTTGTTTCCCAGGGGTTAATGATTTTATTAGTATTAAGCCTTTTTTGCAAGCATAATATATTTTTTAGATTTTAACAACTGTAGATAAGATGTTTTATTTACGTGTACAACATGTATTTGTGTTGGTTACATATATATTATTGGGATTTTTTAATATTGAGAGAGTTGTTATGAGTGCTTCTTTAAGATTTTTGGCGCCTAATTTTGTAGAACTGTGTATATAATTGGGCTGAATTCTTTGGTTCAGGGTTCTGATGAAGTCTAATTTTAGATGAAAGTGCTTAACCCTGTTTTCTACCTTGTGGTCTGTGTTCACGATTGAATAAACATTTTATCTGTTTGGCATCCAGTGGAATTTTTCATTCTGTGGACACTTTTTTATCTGAGGAGTGTGCAGTTGTGAGTTGGAACCTTTGGGCAGCCTGCATTTTTCGTTTTGTGTGTTTCCTGGTTATAAATTCAATGCTGTCAGTAACATATCATCCAGTCCTATCATGCAATAGTACAGAGAATGTATGCCAACACCTAGATGTCTGTGTGTGTACCTATATTAAAATCTGAACAGATACAACATATTTATATATATATATATATATATATATATATATATATATATATATATATATATATATACCCATTTTGTTTTTCTAACTCTCTATACATATATATCACTATATATGCACATTTATACACGCATATGTCTAAATTGACACATATATGTGTCTGCACCCATATGTCTACATATACACAGCATGTTACATATGTGTATGCAGGTATATATCTATGTAGGCATATACGGACATAGTTATATATATGTTAGCAGATATATATATATATATATATATATATATATATATAGGTAGGTATATATGGCCATATGTCTGTAGATAGCAATGGAAGATTAACAAATACACATATGTCCACATGCATTGTTAATGTGTTAATGGGGTTGGTTGAGAGGCCCCCACATACTATACATCTTTTACAAATAGGCATCCCCCTCACACCCAACCACATGCACCCTGCAATACACTACCAAGTACAGTCTGCCTCCTATAGGACATGTAATATGTGGAAGCCATCAACATCCCCAGGATACAGATACACATTCACAGATGTGCAGATATATATATATATATATATATATATATATATATATATATATATATATATATATATATATATATATATATATATATATACACACACACACACACACACACACACACACACACACACACACACACACACACACACACACACGTATACATGTGACTACACATACACATGCAGATATATGTACAGTAAGATACATATGTAGGACGTGCACACAATATGGAACAGCCACTATGCCTGCAGTTAACACCTGAACAACTGGACACTGTATGGGCCACCCATACAAATGTCAAGCGTTGCCTGCAACATATACCCATAGAAAGGTCATAGGAAAGACACCATACACAGGCTTGCAGAAATGGGAATTCTTTAATTGTGTACTATAACAGTTCTATATGCCTTGTCATATAGCTGTTCAGATACTGACAACCATATAAACAGAGTACTGAAGCTGTGAAACAGTTACACTAATACAGTAGTCCAGAAAGGTTCACAGCTGTTGCTGTCCAGGCCAAGCCATTCAAACTGTACAATAGTGAAGACAGAGTGGGCCACAGGATACCGATCCATCAACAGTATGTACTGCAGGTGTGTAGTTCAGCAGCCTCTATCCACACTCTGTACAAACTCAGTAGGAGGTAAAGACATTTTGTGTTCAAATGGGTTGTAACTGGTACATAACAAGGCATACCTGGCACCATCACGAGCACACTAACAAACAGAACAGTCTGTATGGCAGGAGGCAGTAGGCTTGCAGTACCCCAAGTCATGTAGGTAATGTCAGTATAGGTGAAGTATATGGTACTGTACATCCAGATACTTTGTGGCAGCTCACCCCTGATACCCCCACATTTTGTAACAGCCTAGGTCATTTATGGTGCTCCCCACCTAGACTCAATAATACAGGCCTATATACCACTGTTACATACACTGGCCTCTGGAGTGCATAAGGGCGCACATGTATTGGGTGGGTGGCGCCCACACATATATAGCCCCAGCCCCACTGTATGTGTGGGGGTAACAACAGCAGTGGACTAATGGCAGCAATGGCAGTGTGATATACTCACAGCCCATTACAGAACAATCACCAACATGACATATGTGCAAAGCTTGGTATGTAGATGGAGGACAGAGGCTGGCACATAAGCACATATGTGGAACACTGTTGCCATACACTAAGCAAGGTGCTGGTGTTACAAGATAGTCTGCAACATACCCTTAGTCAGGGAATTGAGGTTAGAAACAGAAATGGATGTAGCCATGTACTGATAACATGCAACAGACACACTACCAGTGTAATATCTGACACAGGACCTGAGTGGTGGATGGACAACATATGTTAGGCATACCTTTGTCCAGCAAGAGGATAGGCCCACAGTAGTGAGCTATGCAGACAGAGTGCATTTGAAGGTACACTAGTATGTACACACACACAACCTGTAACACCAGTACTATGCAAAGCATAACGCAACTCTACTCACAGTCTGTCTGTAGTTCCTGATCCTCCTACAGATATGTGGCCGCTCTGAGTGTGCAGGTTTTCCTGTGAGAAGTATTGCTACCTGCTGTCTGTAACACTGATGCCCACAGACAGGAAGGATGTCCATCACACAGGAAATATAAAGGGATCACGCCCACATGCTGTAGGGATTTATAGTGGGTGGTTGCCATGATACTTTTATATATATATATATATATATATATATATATATATATATATATATATATATATATATATATAAT
Source organism: Protopterus annectens (assembly GCF_019279795.1). Lineage (NCBI taxonomy): Eukaryota > Metazoa > Chordata > Ceratodontiformes > Protopteridae > Protopterus > Protopterus annectens. Next base: position 1,654,579,344 of record NC_056739.1, on the reverse strand, counting down.
GTAGACACACCAGCATACCACCACGGCCAATAACAAAAAAAGCAAAGCAAAAAATGCTCCTAATAATCAATAATCCAGTAAGGCAAATCCATCCCAACCAAATTCTAAAACTCATTTAATTTAAAACAAAAAAAAAAAAAACTTAAGCTTGTTCTCAGGGGTCGACTTCGAATTTAAAACCATTCCACTTTCTTTTAATATTTCTCGTCCTTTTTAAAATGAACGTCACTTATGAAAGCCACGTGATTTCCTGAAAACACTGACCTTACAAGGGACAGCAAACAAACAGCAAACAGCAAATAAATACAAACAGCAAATACAGTTCATTTTATCAAGCATAAGTTACAAAAGAAGTTTAAAAAAAAATTAAAAATAAAATATAAAATTTAATTAAATATAGGAGCTTAGAGTGGTGTTATTGGCGTTATTGCGTTATACTTCCCAGACCAACTAGGGTTATGGGGGCAGGTCTCACTAGTGGGTCATCCGCGACATCAGTTTAAGGATTCACTTTTATTATTTAAATGTTTACAAAAAAAAATTTAAAAAATTCAAAACAATCTTCAACACGTCCACTCTTACTAAACCAGCATACTGGTCACTGTATCTAGCAAATAAACTAAAAAATAAATTATAAAAACTAATGCATTGACAATCAAACTAACGTATTTCTACTGCAGGTATTTCACGCATCCCGCGTATTTAATTAGAGTAAAATGTCATCAAGGTAGAGTCATTAGAAAGTCTGTCGAATTCAATAAGTCAAATGTCATATTCAAAGTTCAAAGACATTAAAAGAAAATTAAATAATGTAATGTTAATGCACAGGCATGTGATACAAGGCATGTGCAGATGCACAGATGTAATATACCACATTGACTTATAAACAGTATATATACAGACAATATAACTTTAAATAATGACGGTATAATATCATAAATATAGCACAGATATAATAAGGATAGCTTGAAGGCAGATAGAAGCCTATATTCAGGCACAACTGGTATAATATAAAATAATAAAATAAAATGTAATAATAGCAGGTAATAATGAATATAAATAAAAAGATAGTAGGTGCAAAATTAGTTAAATGAAAATAGTGATAGAAATGGTCTTTCAGGTCTGGTCTGAAGTGGTCTGGGTCTAAGAACAGAACTATTGCATCCCAAGCACCATGTTTTAAGTTCTGTTTCCTCTGTCAAATTGGTAATATCTCCTCCTCATAATTGGTAATATCTCCTCACCAGCAGAAATATCACTCAGGTGTGTTCAAAAACTTCAAGGATGTGTTGGAATCTGTTTGCATGTTCCTGTGTTTGGAGATCAAGGTATACTTGCAAAGGCATATCTCTAAAACAAGGCATAATAGTCTCACTTTAAATTAAAGTCTTTTCCTGGCCTAAGGCAAAAAGCAACATAAAGGATGGCAAAGGTGCAGTGGCTATCTGGATAAGTATATGTACATATATTTCTACCATATTTATTTATTTTACATTTGTTAACCGGGGGTATCTGACTGAGCCGAAAAGGCCCTTTTTCAGCAGAGGCCTGGGGAGAAAAGCTCCACAAAGAAAAATTACAGACACATTTAGTTATTTAGACATGATCAGTATACACACAAATTTCAGGAGACGTGTTTTTATAGTGGTATGCAGCACATAAACAGTTACAGTGAAGAGAACAAACAAAAAAATATTCATTTAAAAAATAAAGGTAATTAATAGATTTGTGGTGTACAGCTGAAATTTGGAACATAGGTAGAATACATACATAGTACACGGGTACAGTACATACACTGTAGATTAGCCAGTGTTTGTGAGTAAGATTGAAAACTATTATCAAGCGCTCTAGATTTTGTATGTATGCATGTGTTATCTGCCCTGGACATGGAGTGTAGCCCTACCTCAGCCCCTTTAGTCCCAAAGTCGTAGTGCACGTGGATGTCAGGTATGTATAGCAGGCATATTACTAGACTATTGCTACTGTCATTGGGATTGTCTTCACATACATGGTGTGTTTGGAAGGTGACATCTGCTTTCAACATGTGTACCATTGGCTACTGACAGACATCCTAAGGAAATCATTGTAAAGTACCGCTAGCATGTAATTCCTCTGTGGAGTACAGCAGAGATATTGGCCAATATATATGGAACTTCGGACACACCCTGTACAGTCCAGAGGTATGCACATAATCCCTTAGTGCACAACATGTGTACCAGGCCTGACAATATGGATGTAGACAGCCATGTAGATGGGTATAACACATAACGGCTGGTATACATTTGCCACTATAGGTTTTGGATTCACATACTCCTGTCTGGCCTGACACATAATGACTGCTAGTACAGGGGTGCCATGGACACATACTACCCACTAGATATTGACATACATCTGTACAGCATTCCACTGCTCTATCTGAAATACATGACTTTTAAGGGAGGCCCGGCAGCAGTACATCTGGTAAGTATCTGTACATGACATCTCACTGGGTAAGTACACTAAGCTGCTAGGCATGTAACAATGCGCTGTGCAGGCTACCGGCAGACTGGTTCTGCACTGGCCTACATCTTGTATGGGGGAATACACATGTACCTGCATATATAGCAGGCTCAACAGCCATGTCACAGCACAGGGTAAGATACACATGTGTGACAGTGCATAACCACAACCAATGTGAACACAGCCACATCCACATATGGTAAGCTAGCATAATATTACAGTATATGGCCTATCTGTTCTACACCATCCTCATATGTGCCACTCATAGAATGACCCTACATATACTAGGCTGCTACACAGTTTGGTCTGATGGCTGTCTGTGGTATGGGACTTTTGTGTGTATGGCCCTACAAACATGTACGGCAAAATGGTACCATACAGTGGGGCAGCATGTAACATCAGATAGAAGGGCAGCTAGAACAATGACATCTACCAGAGTCTGTACACAGGCTACTACATATTAACAATACACACACTGCCGACATTCACCATCACTACACAGACCTCAGTAATGTACAATCATCCACAGAATGTCCAGGTTATGTCATGAAATATAACCCCTACTGTACATGACATGTGTAGTAATCTGAAATATCACTGGCTTATCAGACATGATGAGACTATTTATGGTGCACAGCACATATGCACCACTTCATGCATGATATATGTACAACGGTTGACAGAGGTGTGGCTGACAGCACATACACATGGCCAGTATAGACATGTTGCTGTGATAACCTCATAAATTTACCATTGTAATGGGCTTTCTTGCAACATATGTCCTATGAGGAATATGAAGTCAGTAACTGTCATGGCTTTCACCATCTACAGACTGAAATCCTCACACTACCGTCTGCATTCCACAAATAGATGCACCAAGGCTAACACATGAAACCAAAGGCACAACACTGCCCAGTCCGCAGATGACCCTACAGATGGGGATCCCTCATGTACATGGAACTAACATGGCAGGTATTGCAACATGTATGACAGCCATATCCAGACAAACACTGTTAAACCAACATTACTTGAAATGCAGTATAGCAGCACTTACAGTCTGTACTTAGGTCAGGCACATGTCCCTCCTCTTTGTTACCCTCTTTCCACAGCGTATGTTGTTAGAGGTAAATCCCCAATCTATCTGAGGTGCTGTTTGCCAAACAACAGATCTAGTTCATGCTCACAGTGACTGAAAAGGGCCAATACCATCAAGATGTTCCTAGGTATTGGAGTGTCTCTCCATGCAATTGGTTATGGGAATGTTACCACAGCTGTTCCACATGTAATCAGCTAGGGGAGGGCTGCAGTTCATGCAGAGGCCATCAGCAGATCATGAGCATCACTTAAAATACACATGCTGCTGCCTAAGTAAAGCAGGTGTGGGTCTCCTCATCCACCAGAGGCAGAGTGGGGGAGGCAGACAGAGGCAAATACATATCAGGGAGGGGTGGGAGAGTAAACCTAAAGAATGTTTGTGTCACACACCTACCAGCACAAGGTATCAAACCCTTGACAACTATGTAGTGCTATCTTAGTTTGATGCAGTTATGGGATGCACCACATGGGTTACCTGCTGTGGAACACTCAGAACATATATGTGATGATGAGTGACATCTGCAACAGGGATACGGTAGATATATGGTAGGTGACGTACATTTGCCTGTCTGCATGAACAGGTGCCAGCGTTAACACAGGCACACTCACACAGGACACACACACATTGACACATTTGGCAGTGCCAGGAATGCAACTCATCACTAGTGGGATTGCCACAACACATCAATGTGCAGGTATCACATATACCACACGGTGTCATACGGAGTTTGTATGGACAAAGAGTATGAGGAGATATCAGACATCAGACAGCATGCTTCAGTATGCCCTGGGGAGTTTGTAGTGAGTGTGGATGTGGTCATACGCACCATACAACACACACATGAACACACAGGGTGCCAGCTCTGACATGCATGGGTGCATGTCTGCATGGGTTTGTGGTGGTCAACTGTGCCAGCAGGCAGTGCAAGGGTAATTTATGGGTATACCTTGGCATCAGGCCACCTGACAATGGTCTGCATTGTGTCTCAGGCCTGTAGTTTCTGCATTTGCCTACACAGGTGGGTATTGCACCCTCCATCCAGTTACCTGGGTGACTATTTTGTGTGACCAATCCTGTGCATCACTTTCCATGTATATGTTCCTTACTCCATGACACGGATGGTGTCTGGGATGTGCACACCTCCCACATGCATGTACAGTGACATGTGAAACTGTACCTGGGGTGTTTGGCCCATGTTGTGAACACAGATTATCATCACATGTGCCAGTCTTGCCCACCGGTGGCAGGAACTGATAATGGGCAGCAGGTGTAGCCTGCACCTACATTGATAGCATGCTAACAGCATTCCCTGATGTCAGTGTCATCTGTCCATACACGGCATGTTGTCAAGCATGGTATGTCCACTGGGAGTCACATGTGAAGGCACCACAGGTGGTGCAGGTGTCCATTTGAGAACATGGTGGAGAAGCACTGTCTGCATGTACGTGCATATTGGACAGATGGGCAGGGTGACATGCCCTCTGTAGCCCACTGCTATCACTACACAGTTACTATCAGTGGCCAATATGCAGTGTACTACCCACATATTGGCTGTGTGTGCGTATGACACATGGGTTGTGTGTGTGCTCTGGGTTATAGTGGAGTTGCTAACTGTGATTGGCTGGGCTTGATGTCACATGTCTGGGTATGGCTTTGCACCTCAGCCTCTCAGCTAATTTACATCTGTTATCCCTGTATGGTTGACATTGTGATATATAGTAAGGCCACCATAAAATAAATGAGCAAAACCCCCTCCACATTGCCAACAGGTGTCACACACTCACACTCAACTTTACACAAGATATGAGTTACAAACACACACACACCTGTCATGCCTGGGAGTAGAGCCCCTACCCAACTAGTTTATTACACTACAGCACTACACAGTTCTAGTACATGGCATGGACATTACTGGAGTACATTTTCCCCAAAGGTGTATTTCACAATGAATGACATCAGCAGGATTACCAAAGTAGGGCATTTCAACTGCACTGTGAGTGACTAGCCTAAAATGCATTGCTCCCTACACAGACAGTGAGACACACACAAAACATCCACAACTGACATGTGTGGGTGTAGAACCCCTGATCAAGGTCTATATCACACTACAGCATGGAGCTGTTACAGGGCACAGCACAGGGATTACTGGAGAAATCCTTCCCCAAATGTGTATTTCACAATGAATGACATCAGCAGGATTACCAAAGTAGGGCATTTCAACTGTATTGCAAGTGACTAACCTAAAATGCATTGCTCCCTACACAGACAGTGAGACACATACAAAACATCCACAACTGACATATGTGGGTATAGAACTCCTGACTAAGGCCTATGTCACACTACAGCAGGGAGCAGTTATAGGTCACACCACGGGAATTACAAAAGAACGTTGTCCCCAAAGTTGTATTTCACAATGAATGACATCAGCAGGATTGCCAAGATAGGGCATTTGAAATGTACTGCGAGTGAGTAGCCTATAATGCCTTGCTCCATACACAGACATTGGAACACACACAAAACACCCAGAACTGCCATGGGTGGAGATGGAACCCTACCTCAGTTCCAAACCACACTACAGCTGTACGCAGTTACAGGACGCACTAACGAGATTACTGAGCTACAACCTTCCCAGAGGTGTATTTCTAGGTGGGTGACATCAGCAGCCTTGCCAAAGTTGACTATATGAATTGTACGGCGTGTGAGTAGCCTAAAAGTCATTGCTCTCTACTCAGTCAGACACACACACACACACACACACACACACACACACACACACACACACACACAGTTGCCAAGTCTGGTATTAGAACACCTACTTAACTACTTTATCACACTACAGCAGTACACAGTTACAGGATGCACTATGGAGATTACTTGGTTATGACTTTCCCAGAGGTGTACTTCTAGGTGAGTGACATCAGCAGCCTTGCCAAAGTTGAGTATATGAATTGTATGGAGTGTGAGTAGCTTAAAAAGCATTGTTCTCTACTCAGTCAGACACACACATTCACCCAGTTTCCAGGTCTGGGGTTAAAACATCTACCTAACTACTTTATCACACTATAGTAGTGCACAGTTACAGGTCACACTATGGAGATTACTGGGCTATGATTTTCCCAGAGGTGTATTTCTAGGTGAGTGACATCAGCAGCCTTGCCATAGCTGAGTATATGAATTTTCCAAAGTGTGAGTAGTCTAAAAAGCATTGTTCTCTACTCAGTCAGATACACACACACAGATTTACACACAAACACACACAGTTGCCAGGTCTGGGGTTAAAACACCTAGCTAACTACTTTATCACACTACAGTAGTACACAGTTACAGGACACACCACGGGGATTACCGGGCTATGATTTTCCCAGGGATGTATTTGTAGGTGAGTGACATCAGCAGCCTTGCCAAAGTTGCGTATATGAATTGTACGAAGGGTGAGTAGTCTAAAAAACATTTCTCTCTACACAGTCAGAGACAGACAGGCACACACACAAACACACACTCACAAAGTTGCCAAGTCTGGGGATAGAACTACTACCTAACTAGTTTATCACTACAGCAGTATACAATTATGGGATGTGCCATGGAGATTATTGAGCTACAGCTCTCTCACAGGTGTATTTCACATTGGATGACCTCAGCAGGCTTGTCATAATACTGCTATGGGAATGACGGTGTGTGCATGGGCCATAACCCATTCATGTAGGGGTTGACATGCCACATGCCAGGCACATACGGGGTCATATGTCACAGGTACATGTATGCAGCTACTAGATGACTACTTCCTTGTACACATTGTGAATGTGTGTGTCTGACAGAGTAGAGGAACACTTGATCAGGCAGTTACCCATTTCAACAACACATTCCTCCAAATTCTTGACCGTCACGCCCCTTCTCGATTAATTAGAACAGGATCCAAAGCTGTACCTTGGCTTTCTAAAGAAACCAAACACACAATGCTACTAAGGAACAAACTATGGACAAAATGGAAAACTACAAAAAACCCAACTGACTATCAAAACTTCAAGTACCTTAGAAACACTACAAAAAACTTACCCTTCTCGATAAAAATAATTTCTACCGCCAATATCAACAAAATCAAAATCATAACCCCCAAAAGTTTTGGTCAGAAATCAATAAACTGCTCCATCCTGGAAATTCCAAAACACCCACTCCAGGTAACTTAGCTCAGACCCCTTCCAACATAATAGCCAGTACATTCAACAATTTATTTTCTGATACAGTCGCATCTCTAGCAAACACTATGGTTCCCCCCACTTCCCTTCCAAATATCACTCTTCATAACAACACCCTCACTCTAAAATTTAGTACAGTCTCTACAACCTATATTCATAAGCTACTCTCAAAACTTAACCCATGTACTCCTTCAGACGACCAACTACCGGCTGAATATCTGCAGCTAGCAGCAGCAGTACTAGCATACCCAGTCTCCATCCTAATTAACAGAACTATAACCGAATCTACTATTCCTTCCCTCTGGAAAGTTTCCCATATCATTCCACTGCATAAAGGTGGAAACACTAATGAACTTTCTAATTTCCCCCCTATAGCCTTACTATCACCGCTATCTAAATTTATGGAACGTTGCATACACCATCAACTTTTATATCATCTTCTACATAATAATCTACTGGCAGACACCCAACATGGTTTTAGACCTTTCCATAGCACTTCCACTGCTCTTCTCTCTTTTACAGACTCCATCAACAAAAATCGCAATAACAACCTATTCTCCTCTGCTTTATTTCTCGACCTCTCTAAACCCTTTGATATGGTCAACCACCACCTTCTGCTGGACACTTTGAAATCTCTTTCTCTTGACTCTTTGGCATTGCGCTGATTTAACTCCTATTTGAAAGATAGAAAACAATCAGTCCTTTGGGACAACCATCTATCCTCTCTGCTCCCTGTCACAATCGGAGTCCCCCAAGGATCCATCTTAGGTCCCCTTCTCTTCTCCATATTTAAAAATAACCTGTCTATTTCCCTCCCAACATCCACATGCATTCAGTATGCAGATGATTCTACACTCATCTGTACTGCTGCATCTCCAGCTGAACTCCATTCTTCCACCCAAAAAGTCTTTACAGCAGTAGAAAACTGGTTTCAACAAATCTGTCTCCTCCTCAATCCCAAAAAAACAAATTATTACTTTTTTCTCCAACCCTTAAGTCTGCCCCTTTCTCCTTTTCTATTGTCTATTACAATGGCACTATCATTATACCTGATTGTTCCACTAAACTGCTAGGGTTTACAATAGATAATCAACTAAACTTTGATTCCTACAGTGACCTAACCATCAAAGCAGTTAATAAAAAGATAGGTGCCCTCTACAGACTTAAGCCCTTTCTTACAGCAACTACCAGGCTGTCTCTAGCCCAAACTCATCTCATCTCTACATTATTGTATGCCTCTCTGTCTTTTATCAACCTATCAAAATCTAACCTTCATAAACTAGCCACATCCTACCATAGCATTGCTAGGTTTAAGGTTCCCCATTTCATACCCATCATTGTGTTAATCTCAAAAACCTTGGCTTGCTTGAACTTCAAAATCTTATTCTTCTACATCAATTAGTTATCACCCATAAAATTCTCTACTACCCCACTAATACACCCATACTGAACAACCTTGTAGCCCCTTACAGCAATCTTACTTCCCTTCGCTCAGCTAACAAACTACTAGTAGCAACTCTCAAATCTCACAATAAATCTGGTGACTCTTTGTTCACAAATGTTGTTGGCTCATACTGAAATAAACTTCCCTCAGAACTAACTACTTTAGTCTCATCTCAACTTTTCAAGAAACATTTAAAGGACCATTTCAAAACTCACTGGCTTTACCCTTGCTCAAATCCCGACTGACCCCAGCATCCAACTTATATATTATACTTCTCTTCCAGTAAAGTTCTCTCAATTCCCTACTGTTATACATCCATCTCTTCTACTTGTCTCTCTCAATATTACTTCTCCTCATCTGTAGCTCACCTGGCATCTACTTGGACATTACTATTCCTACATCTGTCTCTTTCTCTCTATACTTGATATATTACTCCAACCTGTCATCTCATCTACTATCTAAACCTTGTTTGTTACTTCTTACTGTGTAATTCTGTGTCTTATAACTATTTGCTCATGCACAAAATGCTCATCATATTTGTTAATACTGTAAATATTGTATAGACTCTAGTGTTTGTTTATTTTTTATTTCTGCATCCAAATTCCTGCATCATTCAGATAGTAGGGTTAGGGATCCTCGTGGTGTTTTTTTCTGTTAAATTGATTCCATACTGTTGCTATGCTACTTGTAAATAGTTCTGTAGCTTCTTATAATTTGTTGTTTTATGTCAGTTACTAGTATATATTAGTGGAGCTTTTCTCCTCGGGCCTCTGCTGAAAATGGACATATATCCAGCCAGACTAGCCCGGTCAACAAATGTAAAATAAAATGTAAAAAATAAATTGTACAGTCATGTTGCACAGCTGGCACGAGCACCACATAGTCTGTCATGCTGACAAATACTGGTGGCTAGTATCTGCAGTGAGTGACATCTGCACCTCATGTGTTTGGGGCCCTTTGGTTGTGTGCTGGGTGGAACAGGCCTGGATGGCTCCTTGTCACGGTCACCCTCTTTCACACATCTATGTCCATCTACATTTGGCTTATTATAGTGTGTGCAAGGCAGGAGTGGTGCATACTGACATGTGTCTGCACTAAGAACTGCAACTGCCAGACATGTCTGGTCCACTGGTGTTTGCAGACATGGCCTTCATGTGTTTAAGTGCGTGAGCATGCCCAGTATGACCTTTCAGTATGTTGTTGATTGACATTGCCTTCATTCCTCTATGTGTGTGAGCATGCCCAGTATGGCCATCTGGATTGCATGTGTGGATCAAGTCCAGGTAGATTGTACTGCGGTGCTGACCTTTGTGTTGTACACTGACAGGTAGCATGCTGTGTCTGCAGGGTATCCATTGGTCATTTGGCATTGACTGTTGCTACATTTCTGCATAGCGGGGAAGGACACCTGACTGTTTCTACATTTCTACACAGGAGTGGGGGGGCACACCAGACTGTTACTATATGTATACGTAGGATGGGGGCACACCTGACACCTTTACACATTTGCTAGGACTGTACTGGTATGTTGGGTATTCCATTTCAGTCTGTAGTCTTACCTATCGTGCTGGCTAGAGGCATACCAGTGTACTATAGATCCTAGCTTTAACTACCTACATATTAATTTCTGACTTCCTAGCCTTCACATCTTACATCCAACTGCCTGGCCTTCTGTAGTCTGTCTGTGTAGGCCGGGGGGGGGTTACACATAGGGCTCATTCAGAGGCCATAGTACAGCATTTGTTTGTGTTTGTCTACACCTAACCTGCTGGCTGTAACTGTTGTTGGTTATGTGAGCCCCAAACTGGCATGTGTGAGTCACTTACCTTGTGGGTGTCCTAGTATTGAGGGTGGTGCTGCAGGGCTGCCTATGTTGGCTGCACATAGTACACTCCCTATACATGGTTGAGCACAGGTAGCATCATGTTTGGCATCCCTTTTACTGTATGTGCGAGTCAGAGAGAGGTGTCATTCCCTGGGTCCCTACTGTGTCAGTGCATGTGCTATGCATTGCCTCTTTGCCAAGGCCAGGGCATACTGGGCATGTATCCTTCTGCCTACTGGGGCAGGCTCAGGTTGTTCCTCCTCTGAGTCACTCTGTGCCTGTGCAGGCCTTGGCAATGGTGGGGGGCTGTGTGGCCCTGCCCCATGCTGTTCCTGCTGAAGCTATTTCCACAGGATCATATTGTGTAGCATGGCACATACACGGACAATTTCGGTACATGTAGTTGATACGTACTGCAAGGCTCCACCAGATGTGTCCAGGCACCAGAACCATGACTTGAGCATCCCAAACACATGCTCTATTATGATTCATGTTTGTGTGTGTGCCTCATTATGGAGTTCTTCAGGTATGTGTGCATTTCTGATGGGTGTCATCAGCCATGGCTCCAGTGCATATCCAGCATCCCCCACTAGGTGACTGTGTGGAATGTCCCCATTGGCAAATCTCTGTTACAGCTGTGTCAGATGCCAGATGTGGGAATTGTGGTAGCTTCCAGGGCAGCCAGCACACACATTCATTATTATGCCCTGGACAACGCACACAACCTGACAGTTGATGGAGGGGAAGCCCTTGCAGTTGATGTAGACTCTACCCCGTTCACCAGGTGGTGCTTTGATGCGTATGTGCATGCAGTCTATTGCACCCACTACCTCAGGGTATTCTGCTATTTGGTGGAAAAGACACATATTGCTGGCCAATGCCTCATGGGTGATGGGGAAATATATGTGCTCACTGACATGTGCTGACATGGTATCCAGGAACTGGTGGAGAACCCTGGATACTGATGCCTGTGATATCCTCATCATATCCCTAGTTGGCCTTTGGAAGGTACCTATAACTAGTATTCTTAGGCCTACACATACTTTGGTATCCACTGGGATGGGTTCCCCTCTGTTAGTTCTGTGTGTGAGGCATGGCCAGCACAGCTCAACAATTTGCTGTAGGAGGTCCCTGTCCACCCTATAGCACTCCACTATCTCCAGCTCATGTAGCCCTTGGTAGGTTACCCTGGGTCTGTACACTCTTCTCCGTCTCCTCACTGTGGGTTGCTCAGCAGCATTCACATCCTCACCACCCTCAGCCTTTTGCACATGCTGGTTTATGATAGCAAAAGCCACCCCTAACATTTTTTCTCTTGCTTTCATTTTGTAAAATTTCCCCATTTGTATACACCGGTGGTGCAGAGTTTTTGGGAAAAACAAGGGGGAAAGGTGTTTGCATAGTTTATAGTGGTGTGCTGGGCTGGGCTGGTCTGCTGCCTGTGTGATTTGCTGATTCTGATACATTTCACCTGTCAGCTAAGCTAGTTCTCCTTGATTACCTTCCTACTACTGTTTTCCCCTCCCATTGCCTTCCTGTTAAGCCTGTGTGCACGCCGTGCAAACAGAGTGCTCAAATGTGCACAGAACTGCTATTTCTTGGTTTAATTTCTTTTTTCTTCCTGTAAAACCCGATGCACAGTGCGCATGCCCGCTTATACTTTGTAAAGAGTGCTAGGCAGGTTTAGACATACCCCTAGCTTAGCTGTGCTAAGCTAGGAGAAATCCCGAGCCACAGAACTCCAGTCCACTTACAGTATGCCTGACACCCCCCCATGATGTCACCTATATCCTAGACTTGCACACAGCTATTCATACTCTTACACTGATGGGACCTGTCTCACATGTTGGGGAAAACTGGGATTCACTATCCTTCCCCTCATTTGCATAGGATTGCCTGCTAATGCATAGTTACATGTCTCACACTGAGTATCCCCCCTTAGCAACCACTACTCACTGGCCAGGTTGTCTTCTGCCTGCCATTGACATGCATGGCAAAATACTGATTTTAGTTAGAATGCTCATTTTAAGGTTATTTTCTTACCCCCCCCCCGATCCGGTTTGCATGCCGCTGCCCTATACTTAAACAGCCGAGATCGACGAAAAAAAAAAGTTGTTTTTTTCATTTTTTTTATTGTTTGCCATTCCAATGGCCTTATACTTGGTCATTGGCATGCTTACTCAGTGATATGCAGCCTTTATTTGGAGCTGTCATAGCTCCGTTTTTGATTTTGCAGCAATGTACTCGGTTACTAACCGAGTACATTTCTGCAGATATCACTAGTCTTGCATGGACTATTGCAAGCTTCCTGGATTGCAAAATCACCTTATTTGCATGGATTTCTCCTGAAAATGGGGTGATTTGCATACCAGGGCTTAGTCCATGCAAGATTAGTGCAGGTGCTCCCGTGCACGCTCCTGTAGGCTGTTCCTGGATCGCACAGCAGAAATATTGCCTGCGTGAGCTCCTGCACTAATCTTGCACTCCATGCAAGCTTTTGAGAATCCGGGGGTCAAAGTATAAAACTGATAATTTCCTTTTAAAGCTCAAACATATACTTTATAGTTATTAGAGGAAAATGTTTAATAGTCACAATAAAACAAAAAATACATAGTCTAAATAACCTAAGATGGGTTTAACGTTATTATCTTTAAATACCAATGGCTTAAACAATCCTAGCAAGAGATCAAATCTACTGAAATATTTAAAAATGAACAAAGCACAAATTGTCTTCCTTCAAGAAACTAACAGGGTAACAATTTGATGGAAAACAAATGTGATTAACCCAGAAATCATTTATAAGTATGAAGATAAAGAAGGCCATAAAGCATTAGTAACAGTTAAATATAATAACATAATATGGACCCTAGCCAATCTATACTGGTTCCAAGGCATTGGAACAGGAACTGTTAAAAATCACTTGGATTTAATTTCCAATAATTATAAAGGAAACTTAATATTAAGAGGAATTTTTAACTGTATATTTAATATTTCTGAAACTACAAATAAAAGACTGCTGCGTACATCTGCTGTATTAAAGGCTATAAACAAGTGGGTAGAATCATTTCATTTTGTAGATACTTTCAAATTTAAAGAAGATAAATATTTGTTGTTTTCCCATCAAGATCACAGATTTGGTACCCAAACTAGAATAGATAAAATATTTGATGCCCATGACTTACACTCTAAAATCATTAATTTCTCAGTCACTTTCTGCTCCTTTTCAGACCAGAATTCATTGATACTAAAACTTCAAAATGGGTACAAACCATTCATCTTTATCTCCAGAATTCCAGCCATATATAACTAAAATTAAAGAGCTCAAACCCCAGTTATTATAAATGGTACTCATTAAAAGCTTGTATATATCATAAAACCCTAACTTGGTATAAAAAAAATAGAGAATGGGATTCTGAATTATTGGATCTACAATCCAAACTTTTGACAGTAAAAGCTGAAAAAAATCAAAATCATTTGGAGATGAAAAAGAAAGTAGAAGTATTAAACAATAAATACAACGAAATTCTAACACATAAAACTAGTTTAGCTTTAGAAAAACTAAAAATTAATACCTTGGCCACTTCTCCCAAATATCTACATAAGTTATCCACAAGAATCAATATACAATCAAAAGCTAATAACATTAAAAGTATCTTCCATGAAAAGAAAGGGGAAAATGTCTTGGATATAGGTGACATTCTTGATGCCTATAGAAATCACTATATGGAACATTTCCAAAAAGAAAATATACATATTGATCAATTAAATCTAGATGAAAAATGTTCTAATATAAAAAAATACCAGAAAAATTAAAAGAAGATCTCCAAGCACCCATATCCTACAAAGAAATTACAGATACAATAAAAGAAGTTAAAAATAATAAAGCTCCAGGTATAGATGGCATAATTATGGAAATATATAAACTTTTTCCTTCAAAGATAGTATCCCTCTTCCATAAAACTGTATTATAAATTCAGTCACAAGCTTTAGTACCACCATCTTGGATATATTCCTTAATCACACCAATCCTAAAGGAAAACAAATCCCCAAATCTCTGTACCTCATATAGACTTATATCATTATTAAATAATGACTATAAGATATTTCTGACAATATTAACTAACAGAATGAAAATACCACTATCCAAAATAATAAATAATGATCAAACTGGATTTATATATCATAGACACACACATGGCAATATTGAAAGGATAATTTATCTTATAGATTATGTTAATAAAGAAAATAAAGAAACACTCATAATTGGCTAGATATAGAGAAAGCCTTTGATTCCCTAAATTGGGACTATTTATTCAAAATCCTAATGCTATTTGAATTTCCTGCATCCTTTGTTCTTCTCCTAAAGAATATATATATATATATATATATATATATATATATATATATATATATATATATATATATATAGACAAATAATTTAGCGTATGTCTAGTTAGGTCCTTTTACCTCTGAATCTATACATATAACAAAAGGCACTAAACAAGGATGTCCCATGTCACTGATTCTATTTGCTCTGACTATTGATATATTGGCAGATTCAATTCATAACAATATAAAAATCAAAGGAATAGATGTTTATGAACAATACAATTCTAAAGTAATGCTATTTGCTGATGACATATTACTAACATTATCTAATACAAAAGAGACATAATCAGAATTAGATATATTAACTGACAAATTTCATGACTTCAGGACTCCATTTCAATAAATCAAAATTAATTTTTTATTTTTAAATAAAAAAAATGCAGGCTAAGGAGGGTAACATCATAGGGAAACAAGAATCTACTTTAAAATATCTAGGAGTTCAGTTATGCAAGGATAATAATGAATTAGTTTAAAAAAACTACAATATCATCATCAATAGAATCAAAATCTCTGTGGAAAAATGGAACAAAATAATATTAACACTTGAAGATAGACTACAGTTAATAAAAATGGTTTTACTGCTCACGATCCTATATATAGCCTTGGCAATACAACTGTTACCAGAAAGGAATATACTTAAAGAAATAAATTCATGCCTAATAAAATTTTTATGGCTTCTCAAATGAAACAGAATATCTTTAATCCATCATATCAGACCATGAAAACTGGGAGGATTAAACTTATAGAAACATATATAAAAGCATCAATATCTAAAACAATCTCAGATTGGATAAGTCCAAATTATTCTGCAAATTGGAAAGAATTACAAACTGTAATATCTTCTTTTTCTTCTTCTTCTTCTTTCGGCTTTTCCAGGTTAGAGGTCGCCACAGCGGATGACCTGTCTGCTCATGATTGGCAGTGGAGTTTTACGGTGTCGAGTTGCCAGCCTGGCACCCAGCCTTCCATATCAATGTATATATATATATATATATATATATATATATATATATATATATATATATATATATATATATATATATATATATATGTGTGTGTGTGTGTGTGTGTGTGTGTGTATGGATTCACTAGTGAATCCCAAAATTACACAATCCCGAAGCCCAAAATACCGAGACTATAAGCCCAAAACTCCACATTACCGAAATATTAAAACCGCAAAATACAAAATCGCAAAAGTACTACATACATACAGCACATACACAAACATACACACAGCCTCCCCCATAACCAAACAAACCACCCTACCTGTGTCCCCCACACCCCCCCTACTTTAATATTCTAACTCCGAGATTGCACAAACATACACACAAGGCAAACTCACACCCACACATTACAGCCCCTCACACACGCACACACACACACACACACACACACACACACACACACACACACACACACACACACACACACACACACACACCACAGTCACAACACACACTTACACACACTAAAGCCCCTCACAAACACACTTACACACACATACTTACGTGAAATGCAACACCAGAAGCACTAACTCAAAATCCCTTAAAATAGGAATTTTGAATTTCGCGCTTCTGGTCTTTCGGTAATGTGGGGTTTTGGCTACATGGTCTCGAGCTTTTGAAATTTGAGATTTCAAAAGTTTGAGATTTAGTAGTGTTCCCATGTATATATATATATATATATATATATATATATATATATATATATATATGTATGTATATTTGTTGTTGTCTTTTGGCTTTTCCCGGTTAGGGGTTGCCACAGCGGACCTCCGGTCCGCTAATGATTGGCAGTAGATTTTCAGGAACGCCGAGGTGCCAGCTTGATGTTCAACCTTCAACTAAGGCACGCCCATTTACGCATGTCTTTTGATCGCCCACCCAACCGCGGGGAGGACATGCAAATATATATATATATATATATATATATATATATATATATATATATATATATAGATCCACTTCTTAATTTTTAAAGATCAGAATCTCGCAATTCAAAATAACGAACCCAGAATCTTGAGATTCTGAAATTTTGAAATTAAGAATTAAAAAAAAAAAATAACAACTGCTAAAAATATATTTTTGCAGGGGGGCTACACCCCCTGCAACCTTAATATACTAACTCCAAGATTGCTGTACAGTGAAGAGTATGGTAATGTACAGTACTATACAGTGCAGGATGGGAATATTACCATTGTCTTCACTGTAGCGCGATCTCAAAGTTAGTATATTTAAGTTGCAGAGGGTGTGGGAGCCGCAGGGGGGCTTGCCCCCTGCAATAACATGGTTTTAGCAATTGTCATTTTTTATAGGTTCATAGGTTTATACTAGGCTATCTGCCCTAAGGCATTTATAAGCCTAGCCCAAAGTTTTGTGGCTTACGCCACCCCTTATATGAAAAAATACTGTGCCCATTAGTTTGTTGTGCCTCTGTCCAGCAGTGACACAGAGATGATTCCCGGGGTAAACCTACGATCTCCCATCCACAGGTCAAAATTTCTCTTGAACAGAGCCAGCGAGGTGCTCTGCCTCACATGGACCGGGATTTTATTCCACAGCATAGGGAGTCTCTGAGTGATAAATCTATCCCTCCAGCATGTCCTATTTATATCCGTGCTAAGGTTTAAGTCACTTGCTCTAGTGGTTTTGGTGGATTTGGATTTTTTGAGGTGGAGCATGTCTATTAATTCCGGGTTGGACATGGCCTTGTATGTCTACTAAATACTAATGTAGGTGCTTAACTTCCAAGTGTCTAGACAGTAAAATACCTTACTTGCATTAACTTAAACAAATGTTAGTGAGTGTATTAGTACATTTCTGCTGTATAGTTCCTTAGTCAAACCTCTGTACTGATGAGTACATCACCAGGACTAAACAGTTGTATATTGCTCTCCAGTTAGTGCCCCCCCCAACTAAAGTCAAGTTTCTTTTGAGAAATACTCAAATCTATAAAAGAGCATTTCATTTCCTCTCCTGTTTCATCTGTAACTAACCCCAGCTTTAATTCTATATCCTTTTAAGAATGTCAGAAAATTATACTCTGTGCCCATAACATAGCCTATAACTTCGTGCAACCATATTAAATTACAGTTAAAATTTCAGTTGAACATATTACAATTTAAGCTAACATTACATACTTACCAAAGCCTAAAGAAACACTTGGAATCAGTGTTAGCCCGCTTCGCTCGCCCTTGCTGCGCTCGGGCTTGCTCTGCTCCCCCCGCCCCCTATTCCCACCAGCCCCCACTACTTCTCCTTTTATTCTAACCCCTAATCACCTGACCAGTAGTCCAACCCCTAATTCCCTAACAACTAGCCCAACCCACTCATCCTACCTCCCCTACCCCCCAATCCAATTATATCCCACACTGATCCCACTCCCAAAACACATTCCCAGGCAACACAACTCTACCCTCACACACAACCAACCAGGAATCCTAGTTGTACTTCTCACTCAAAGTAGTATCATGTTACCCACACTCACATCCCTATCACTAGCTCTACTATCGCTAACCTTCCTAACTTCCTTACAAACAGATCTACCGTTGCACAACTGCTAACACACTACCCACACTAGCCCACCCTCTCAAATTCACTCAGACTTCTACATCTGCCCTACAATCATAAATCTTACAACTACATATTACTCACTAACAAAAATTACACCATCTCATCACACTAAGAAAAACTCTCATAGACCAAGCTCAAACAATTAATATTAAAAACACATACTGACACTCCTACAAATTCTGCTAACCTCTGGTGACATTCACCCAAATCCAGGTCCTCTCTCAGCTAGACAAACATCTGACCTGCTAATCCTAAATCTCAACATAAGAAGTATTACCAATAAGCTAACAGACCTACATGCATACATAGCCCACTACAACCCTGATATACTCGCCATTACAGAAACCTGCTTACACCCAGTATCCAAGATGAAGTCTTTCTTCCCCCAGGGTATAATACACTTAGATCTGATAGAACAAACAGGAAAGGAGGAGGAGTAGCCATTCTCTTTAAAACCACCCTTAACCTCCAGCTCCTGCACACCACACCACCCACTTTTCAAACTGCTGAAGTCCTGTTTTCTGTCCTATCCATAAGAAACACCAAGAAGATTAATATAATATGCTGCTATATACCTCCAGGCAACAACTCGCTCATAATAGAAGACATCCTACACTGGACAAAGGACAATCTACCTCAGGAAACGATCCTACTAGGAGACCTTAACACTGACTGGGCAACCTGTAACTCCAGCAGCCCCTCTACACATATCAATCTATATGGGTTCTCTCAACTAATTAAAGAACCAACTAGAATAGATGAGAAAACAAAGAGAGAATCCATACTGGACTGGACACTAACCAACTATCCCAAACAAAACTATACAGTAGGCTGCCTCCCAGATGACTTAAGTGATCATCTCCCCACCTTCCTACTCCAGAAACACTCCAATCACCCCAAACCAGTAGTCTACAAATTTGTACGAGATGACTGTAACCTTACCCCACGATATCTAAATACTGTCCTAAGCCACTGCAACTGGGAACCACTACGGACACTCGGGTTAGACCAGGCAGTAGACTACTTCAATACAACCTTCTCTAACATCCTTAATAGTCTAGCTCCCAGCAGAAAGATCAGAGTTAAAGCCAACTACGCACCCTGGCTAAATAGAGACACCAGAGCCTTACTAAAAGCTAAAGATAAAGCCTGGAAAATCTGGAAAACTGACAAAACCCCTAGCTCCAGACAATACTATCAACAGCTTAGAAACAAGGCCAAGGCTGAATGCAAAATAAACAAACAAAACTATTTTCTTAGCCCAAAAGGAAATATTCAAATAGTCCACAAAAATTCTGGCATGCCATTAACTCCCTACTAAAGCCAGGCAAAACCACAACCCCAGCACCCATCTCTACTAACAATACCTTAGACACAGCTTCTCAATTTAATAACCATTTTACTAAATCCATCTTGGCCCTGTCCAGTCATATAACCAATAACAGTCTACCTCAGTTACAACATAACCTATTCCACACCACTCCCTCTTTCAGCCTATCACCAGTGCCCACCTCAACTATCAAAAAACTCCTAAAACTAAAGCCAACCACACTAGCAGCTGATAACATACCTGCTGCATACCTAAAAATGGCTAGTGACTCCTTATCATATCCTGTCTCCATCCTTATCAACCACTCCATACTAGAATCCTACATACCCAAACTCTGGAAAGTATCTCGCATCATTCCTCTCCATAAAGGAGGTAATTCTTATGAATTCTCCAACTACCGACCTATTGCCATCCTTTGCCCCTTATCCAAAATTCTTGAGAAATGCATCCACTTGCAAGTGATGACATTTCTTAACACACACAATCTACTATCTACCACACAACACGGTTTCCGTCCACATCACAGCACTACCACAGCCCTTTTATCTTTCACTAATTATATAAACCTTCACAGGAATGATAACAAATATGTATCAGCCATTTTCCTAGACCTCTCAAAAGCATTTGATATGGTCTCCCACTCCATTCTACTAGACTCACTAACATCATTATCCTTCACCTCCTCTACTATAGCCTGGTTCAGAAGCTACTTGTCTGACAGGCAACAATCAGTCCAGTGGAAAGGAACTCGGTCTACACAACTTCCAGCCACCATAGGTGTCCCACAGGGCTCTATACTGGGCCCGCTGTTGTTCTCTATTTTCACAAATAACCTCAAATGCTCTACACAACATGCCACACTCATACAATATGCAGATGATTCAACTCTGATCTGCTCCGCCTCATCTCCCACCACTCTACGTACACTCACTCAAGATACCTTTATCTCAGTAGAAAAATGGATATCTGGGATCCAACTAATTCTAAATCCCAAAAAGACAAAACTGCTACTATTTACCCCTAATAGATAAAAAAAACCTCTCCTTTACCATAACCTCTAATGATGGCACCACCATCTCCCCTTCTAACCACACCAAACTTCTGGGCATTGAAATAGACAATAATCTCCACTTTGATGTTCACATCTCACATACCATAAAACTAGTACACAAAAAATAGGCTCCTATACAGGCATAAGTCCTTTCTCTCACAAAAGCAAGAGTCACTCTTGCACAAAGCCACCTCCTCTCAACTCTATTATGCAGCACCAATATTTACCCAAATCAGACAATGTGACCTAGACAAACTAGAATCATGCTACAATAAAATAGCCAAGTTTGCTACTAACTCAACCTATAGAACCCATCACTGTGCTGCACTAAAAGAACTAAAATGACTTGAGCTACCACAGCTACTTAACTATCACCAGCTGGGCACAGCCTACAATATTCTCAAATATCCTGAAAAAAACCCTCATTATCCAACCTACTTACTATCTATACTACAAACCGATACCTAAGATCCAGTGAAAAGTCGCTCCTCTCCATCACCAAGGCTAACAATAATGCAGGGAAAGCGCTCTACTCCCACACCGTTGCCAGAAATTGGAACTTTCTTCCCCTATCTGTGTCCACTGCCCCCTCCACATCCATATTCAAAAACTCCCTCAAATTGCACCTTCTTAGTACATGGTTATGCCCTTGTATCACATAACCCTACCCATACTACTATTAACTCCCCAAATTCCTCTCTGATCACATGCTGGAGCTCTGATCCCCTGTAGGCTTGGTCATCTGAAAGGGTACTTTTAACTGTAGAATCTTACTTGATATATTTTCTTTTCTTACCAAAGTATGACTGACATTGTCTTTTTACCCATGTTCTATATCTTTTACCTGGAGTGTTTTTTATTAATTCTTGTTATATTACTATGATCAGCATACATGATGTAACCTGTTTTGTGTATTATGCTGGATGTACTGTATTTGTATAACTTGATGTTGGAGCTTTTCTCCCCGGGCCTCCGCTGAAAATGGACCTGGTCCAGTCGGAATTTCCCAGTTAATAAATGTAAAATAAAATAAATAAAATAAATAAATAAATGTCAGGCACATGTCACCTCTGAGCAGACGGTATGCGACTGAATAGAGCTGGAGTTTCTTCAATCTGGCAGCATATGACAGATTTTGGAGTCCCTTTATCCTTTTGGTGAGGAACTTTTGGGGTCTCTCCAATTGCTGCAGATGTCGGGTGAGATACATCCCGAATGGGCATTGTACTCGATCATTGGTCTGATAAGTGAAGAGTACAGGGGAACAATGACATCACTAGATCTGGATGTGAATCCCTTCATGATCAGGTGGGCAATGTAGAAGGTCTTTCTAACCACTTTAGCAACGTGAGTGTCAAAAGAAAGGCCACTGTCAACGTGGGTCCCCAGGTCCCTGATAACCTCTTCTGTGCTTAGTGGATTGCCACCTATATGGTAGCTTGGGGTTACCTTGTTTTTCCCGAAGGGTATGACTATACATTTTTGGCGTTTAACTTCAGGCCATGGCTCTGGCACCAGCTATCTGTTTCGTGAGTCCCTTCTGAAGGATATCCGTGTCCGATGCACTTTCCACTATGGCGCCCAGTTTGCAGTCGTCTGCAAACTTTGTCAGCCAAAGTCCTCCCATGTTGGCCTGTACTTCTGAGAAGTAGATGCCGAACAATAGGGGGCCAAGGACCGAGCCCTGTGGGACACCACTTGTGACCGGCTTGGAGTCTGACATAGCGCCAGCAACTCTAACCCTGTGGGTTCTGTCCTTAAGCCAGTTTGCAACCCATCTTGTGACATATGGGTTTACATTTAAGCTGGTAAGTTTTTCTACAATACCCGAGTGGGGTATTGTGTCGAAAGCCTTTGCAAGGTCAAGGTAGGCTGTATGGACTGCCTTTTCCTCATCAATGGCCTTGGTGACTGTTTCGAAGAAGTCGACCAAGTTCAAAAGTCATGATCTGCCCTTAACGAAGCCAAACTGGGTCGGGTCCAATGTCTGCAAGTCCCCTATATCTTTGTTTATGAGCTCCATTATGATCCTCTCCATAGCTTTGCAGACTAGACTTGTTAAGCTTATGGGGCGGTAATTACCAGGGTCCGTAGAGGCACCCCTTTATGGAGTGGGACCACAGTTGCCGTACGCCACTCCTTGGGCACGTATCCTGTGGTAAGGCTGAGATTAAACAGCTGCCTTATGTGCGGGTTTAATTCCTCATTTAGCTCGTGTAGCACACAGCCGGGGACACCATCCGGTCCCATTGATGCTGTGTTTTTAGCTTTAGAGAGAGCAGCTTTCACCTGCGCATTTGAGATGTCTGGGAGGCTACACTCCGCTGGTATAGTTATCTCTCCTTTAGGGGGGGAGAGGGGGGTGAAGTTTGCACTGAACCTGTCTGCCAGTATGTTGGCAATGTCTGTGGGTTCAGTGATTTTTGTATCATTTTGGACTAATTCTGAGCATATCTGGGAGTTTCCACCCAGGTTCCTAACATAGCTGAAAAAGGCCTTATGATTGTCCTTTGAATCCATGGCAATTTTTCTCTCAAAATTGGCCTTAGTTGATTTTATGAGTGCTCGTATTTTTTTACTAATAATTATCAGGGGTGACTTCCCTTTTATGGATTTTGTTCAATCATGTAATAGCTTTCTCATCTTATTGTAAAGTTTGTTAATGGCTGGGGTCCACCAGACTGGACATTTGCCCTTTGTGGAAAGAGTCTTGGTTTTATTTGGGATTGCCTGATCCATGCAGTCCTGGAGGTGTTCATAGAAGGCATTTGTAAGGGCTTCCGCAGCTTGGGTTGTGGTTTCCACTGGCTCAGGGGCCTTGAAGGATACCACATCAGTCTTGAGTAGTGTGAAGTTTGCTTTAGAGAAGTTCTTCACTGTGGTCTTTTTTGTTTGGGGTGGGGGTGGGATGTGGATTTCCAGTGAGATTAGTTTATGATCAGATCTCACCAATGAGGGATATACTTCCGGTGTGGAGCATTTTGTCCCCAAGTTTGTGATAATGAGATCTAGTATATTTTCTTTTATTTCTTAATTTGGAGATTTCAGAAGCTCGTGTCCGATATTATGAATCTCGAGATTCTGATCTTTCAAAATTAAGAAGTAGACCCATATATATATATATATATATATATATATATATATATATATATATATATATATATATATATATATATATATATATATATATATATATATATATATATATATATATATATATATATACTATGCTTTCCCTGCAGAAGCATTTTTAAATCTGTTGTTAGGATGTCTTTTACTACTGCAAATGTTTTTCTTATACTTTGTAACATTTTGTTGGTTTGTTGTCTTATTACTTTATTCATTTGTTTAACCTTCTTAGAGCTTTTCTCCCTAGGAATTCATTGAAAATGGACTCTTTCGGCCCAATGGACTATCCTGGAAAGCAAACAGTAAATTAAAATAAAAAATAAATAAAAAGATGCAGTATAACTCATTTTGTACTGTAGACTGTGCACTCATTTTCTGTTCAATCTGATAACACTGACACTGGCTTTAAGGAATGTGTCCCCTTTTTTAACATAAATGTACAGCCTGAAAGTTATTACCTATGTCAGTGCATTACTCTCAGATAGCATTTTAGCTCTCAAAACATGCACAGTAGAAACAGAATAATTTTCTCCACTGCTCAATTTAATGCAGAAGCCTAAATATGCACTAATTTATGAAGTTATGCATACTTCTCAAACTGGAACTGCAAATAATCTGGTCAAAGCCAAAATAATGGGGGGGGGGCGATACTGAGGCTCAGAAATAGGGACAATTTTTAAATAATCCTCTTACAAATTTAGCAAGTTGATATACTAAAAGATTGTGCACTAGCGTGCATTTGAATTTAAATTATGTTATTATTTAGTGACTTCCGTCCTCGGTAACTTACTAGAAAACTACAACTGTTATAAGGAACGGTTAAATATATGAGGCAAAAATCTGAATATTCTGCGAAAATCTGAACAGTTGAAAGTTATAATGATCTGCAATGTGCGAATATCAAATGCATTGCTACCCTTGAGTTTGCCTTGTTTCGGACTTGAAACTCATGGTTTGCAAGCTTGTTGTCACAGTCGCTGTCGCACATCATGATCAATACACGTTGAAAGGTGCGAGTTTGTTTCTCATTTTATCTTTACTTCTTTTGTGATGGATCTCGCAGTTGCCAACAGCTGCAATAATAAATGATTGTTGCGGACAGCAGGCTAACAACTTGCAAAAAGAGTTGGAGTTAGGAACCGGGGCAAAAATTGTATTTGAAATGTACAATCAACTGACACCGATATCGGCAACAACTCTGCAGTAAAATATTTTTTACAGTAATTACCCCCCCCCCCCCCAATCACTCACAAATATATGTATCTAGCTTAGTAAAAGAAAAATGAAACTATTGTGTGAAGAGACGTCAGTGTAACTTATAAAGCGGTTAAAGTTCATTTGTTCGCCTGTGCTACGAAGTGACCTTTGAAATCAAGGTTTTTGTTAAAGTTGTAAGTCCCTTTGGACTAGAGTAAGCGCTTTCTTGTTGAAAGCTCAGATGGTTATTCCCTCCCTTTGGAACGCTCCCCTCCCCTCCCCCGGGGTGCTTTGTGTTTTCTGCACACACCCCTCTCCAAGAGCCCGGGCTCCAGTCCCTGGAGTAATTTATGCGCAGTGCCTTCACTGGTGTCAAGTGCATAAGGTGTGACACGAGTGTGTCGGGCTAGCCGTGCGTCTGGTCACTGAGAACAGAGTTAGACAGCGTGACAGGGACACGGTACAAAGGCAGGACTACAGAGTGGCGTTAAATAACTTGGGAAAACGGCCACTGAACTCGGAAAGAAACCGACTTTGGAAGGAATTCGCAATTCATTCCCTTCGCCTTTTCTATATTTTTTCTGCGCATAGTTCCAGTAGCACTTGCTATTAAAGCACTCAGCGGAGCAGCTCTGCTATCTACATAACTTCCAAAGGAAATAACCTGCTTTTTGGAAATCTTATCCATTTAACATTTAGCAAAGTGCTTCCGATTGGTAGTTTTACACTTTTTTGACTTTTCTATCTGGAGTAGTATCCCATCTTTCAGATAGTCACCGTTAACTACTGGATTACTTTATTGGACGTGCTGGAATAATCCTTTAGCAGCAGCATACGGAGATGAACCTGCAGAGCTGTACTATCTGCGTGAGCAGGAAAGCAGGGATCTTGCAGTAGGCAGCAGCAGAGATGGAACAATAACATTTCTGAATAACCAAACGCAACGGGTGGACCTGCTAGCCCCTGGGAAGGTTCACAGTGAAAAGGTTTGTTGTTACGTTTAGCATTCATTTAAAACAAAGTGCCACACAGTCCTGTGCATGCCTGCTGATTAGCAGGAGATTTGTACCACTCATAACTTTTTAAAGGAAGAATTTGGGACGGCTTGCTTGTAGAGGGATGTCTGCTGCTGTTAGTAAACCAATGTGTGTTCAAGTCCATATTTTGCCGTTTCTGTTCGTTGGCTCCGTGACTGCATCAACTGAACTGTGTCATGCGATTACACATAACTTGTGTCCTGTCCATACCTCTCGGCTGTCCAGATTTTTGTCCCGTTCCTCATAAAATGCCATAAAATGCGCGTGTGTGTATGTGTTCTGACAAATCACTCAGGATTGAAGTCATTAATTAAGAAGAGACGTGAGTTTCAGACTTCACATTCTTCAGAAAAATGCATGAAAACACAAATCCTGCTACTTTAGCAACTGTCTACATTAATGAGAGCCATATTTAAAATATGTCCATATTTTGTTACCTTTGTCCCCTCATTATTTTTGGTTTTGTTCAGATTTCTTACACTGAGAGGCTGAGAGCTATGGCCTTGTCTTTGGTGTTATTTTAAGTTTTCATAGACTAGATTATGTTGGGATATACAATATTACAAAAAGTGAAAACGGTGTATGTGTTCATGTGTGCACTTTCATTTAGGCACTCTAAAGCCAAGCATCCTTGATAGTGCAACGCGGATTGTCTGCGGGGAAAGTGGCTGTTTTTATATTCTGTATTTTATGAACTCTTCTTAATAGACATGTCGCCCCCCTTTATAACACAATATCTTGTTTGATGCATCATTATAAAAACGCGTTATTATATAAAATCACATTAAAATAGCCATCTTTACAAGAAGACTACATGAGTTTGGACATTGACTCTACGATGTAGGATAACTGTCAGTGGATTACAGTCAGTGATACATTTCAATACTTAGCGTTTTATGGTACTACCGTACTGTGTATGTTGGTGCACCGTTTCACACCTTTCACATTTAACTCTTCGTGTGTATTTTGCTGCTAGTTTGCAGATAGCATTGTGTAGAATCAGATATTGATGTGGTCTAATGCTATGGACTAGTATTTTTGCAATTTATCCATTCTGAGTCAAACCTGAACTTACAACACAATGCCTTTGCTACTGTCACTAGCTTCGGAAAAAAATAAAATTAACTGTAAGACCGAAAGAAGGTGGAAATAGGGATGACATATAATTATTTTTTTTCCAGGAGGGCAAAAGCTCAGCACCAGTATCAAATCCTGCGAAAAGCAAAGCAATTTGATAAATGAATAATCTGATCTCCCTAGCAAACACCTGCTACCCTTACATTTTCAGTGACACAATTAAGATTGTCAGTTGCAGATTACTAGAGTTAATGTTATGAATTACAAGGCAGCCAAAACGTAAGACAACAGTAATGTCACAGCTAACTGAGACACCTGAACTTAGTAAGAGGAAAAAATACACACATATATATATATATATATATGTGTGTGTATATATATATATATATATATATATATATATATATATATATATATATATATATATATATATATATATATATATATATATATATACACACACACACACACACACACCACACACACACACACACACACACACACACACACACACACACACACACATTATTCGTGTGTGTGTCTGTGTGTGCTTGTATATTCATTATACTTCCATGGTGACGTACAACAGAAGTAAAAGAATGCCAGAATTTTGGTAGGAGTGTGTACAGTACAGGTTATAACTACAAACTGGTTCTCCTTCACAGTGCTTCACTGTGGCACTTAATTTTTTCTTTCATAAGCAAATAGTTTGAGCGGCCACAATGGCGCAGTGGTTAGCATAGTCACCTCACAGCAAGAGGTTCTCTGGTTCGATCCTCGGCTGGGGTGCTTTCTGTGCGGAGTCTGCATGTCCTCCCTGTGGTCATGTGGGTTTCCTCCGGGTGCTCTGGTTTCCTCCCACATCCCAAAGACATGCTGTAGGTGTTTTGGATACTCTAAATTGGCCCTAGGTGTGAGTGCGTGCGTGTGTGTGCCTTCTGTGGAAGGTTGGGTGCTGGGCTGGCAACTCGACACTGTAAAACTCTACTGCCAATCATGAGTGGGCAGGTGATCTGCTGTGGTGACCCCTAACTGGGAAAAGCTAGAAGAAGATAAGCAAGTAGTTTGCTTGTTCTGATACAAACATGGGGAAATGTTACACTGATTTAATGTGGCAGGGTAGCTCTGCCTAGAGCTCAGTCCACTAAATGAGAATGGTTGGCAATGTAGACATAAAGAGTTTGTGTGTGTATCTGTGTGTGTTTGTATGCATGCATATGCTATAAAGTATTTGGTTGCAACACAAAGGGGAGAGAGCAAGCTGCCATAATGTGTATGTGCAGACAGGGTGGGGATTCAGTTGTGTCCTTTATTTAAGTGGTAGATTGCAATGTGTAAGTGCTTTGTCCTGAGACTGTGCAGACTATGTATCATATGATCATCTTCCTGCACAAGTCCTACTGATAGAACTTACCTCCCTGTCCTTTTTCCATAGACTGCACTTTCTCAGTGGTGTTACTGGATGAATTAACTGTTCTGCCCACCTTTAGAGAGAATGCATTGGTAAAGGACCAAAGTAAGCTGAGAGCCTCCTTAGTATCATATCACTCACCCAGGGATTTTTTCATGCTTCCTCTTTTGATTTCATAAATCTGAATGTGCTCCCCTCAGAGTGTGCATTCAATGTACAGTGTTGTTGGACATTGACCTTGATATTCCTATCCCAAAAGCAACAGAACACTTTCTTTGATAAGGTAGACAGTGTTAGTGATTAGACATGCAGTATGTTATTTCTCAAGCTAAGCAGCCCAAAATCATCTTGTCAGACTTATTACTACAGATAAAAGCAGCACCTAGTACTTAATGAACTGGTATGAGCTATAAGACACCAGATAGTGCATGTTTGTAACTTAGTGGATATTTGTTAAGTATGCAAGACATTTTGTATGTAAAGTGTGATCACGTTATGTTCAGGCATATACTCTACACCAAACTTCAATCTTTTTTATGTAATACAGTAAACTCTCAGTTAACCGGCACCCACGGGGATTGGTAGATACTGGATAACTGTAGTTTTTGGTTGCTTGAGAGTTATTATTAAAAATAGGCCTGACTAATACTGCACCCAATACTATTTCTTTGGTTTGACTTGTTCTCAGGTTGGGGAGAGAAAGAATTTATTCCTATCTTCCTTTTTAAAACTCTAAAACTCTAAAAACGTAGGAATGTTTCTGTGGGGAGAAAACAGAAAGTGCAACACATGAAAATTGTACTGTATTTCTTTGATTTTTTTTTTGCCAGTTGCTTGAGTTCTGGTTAACTGAGAGTTTACTGTATATCTTTGAAGAAATTCCATGCTTACTTGGAAATGCTGTTTTCTGCATTTAAGACATTCCTGTGGTGTTGAGTTTGTTTTCAATTTAATAAAACTAACAGATGAGCATTCGTATGTGGTGAAGGACATTTATTGAGGTGAGTCATGTAGTCGATCCCTGACTGATGCTGTCCAAAGAATTACCTTTCTGTCATTGGAAAGTAATGTAATCTGTTCTTGATATATTCATTTTAGAACTTTATATTTTTTTAAAGGAACAGTCCCTCAACTGACATGATTGCACTTATAATATGCATGTTTTTGTAGACCCCAAATCCCTGTCAAAAAATATGCTAAATACAAGGTCTTGCCATCTTGGAGACAAAGGGAATTTTTTTTTCTTCTACAGAAAGAGTAAATGTTTTTACATGAAAACCACATCTAATTTACTCAGAGGTATTGCAGCCTTGCTTTAGATATATGTAGTTAGTGGGAAAGTTGGGAGGGCAGCCCTCACATCATAAATGCAGTAGAAGATCAAGTATGAATTACTGTTTGCATTTTGCTTGTAGATATGGGCATGTGGGTTACATCTCAGAGAAGCACCACACTGGAAGCACATTAGGAAATCCTATCCTAGTCCCACCTACCTTATGCATAGTAATGGCTAATTGATATGAGTACGCATTCCTGCAGCGCACTACGTAATACACATATGTTTTCTTGCAGGCTAGAGATTTCTTACTAATATTAAATTTACAGTATTGAGCACCTGTATAACTTTGCGTTGTTGAACATTGACCAGATGCATTAAACCAACTCATGGTAGAAATGTTTGTAGCAGATTTTTCATGTATACTTTAAGGCAGACTGTAAGAGCTCTTGCTCCATCAGCATGCATGCTCTTACCATGACCTGATCATGATTAAATCTGAGATATTATGCAACTATCATAATCATATGTAAGGGAGGCTGCCACCTGCAACCACTAATTCCTAACAAGATTAACTTTTTTTTTCTTTTAAGTAAACAACATTAATTTATTGTACAGGGTACAATGATTCACATCTACCATTTTCAGGCTCAGACTTAGAGCACTGACTGATTAAATGAGTTTCTGACTGTCACACATTAAGCAAAAGGGCATTAAACTCTGGACTTCAGGAATCAGCTTATTGACAACTCCTAGGCTTCTGCACTAACTGCCAGGCATAAAGCTACATAGGTGTTCATAGGTTCATAGGTGTGTGTACAAGGCTAATGGCCCTGAGGCCTTTACAAGCCTAGCCATAGGATTACCCTGGCATAGTGCCACCCGACCTTAGCTCCCAGTGCCTCTGTTGAGTAGAGCCACTGGAGTTATCCCCGTGGTGAATTTTTTGTTTCCCATCCACTCATCAAGAATTCTCTTGAAGAAGGTCAGCGAGGTGCTCTGCTTTACATGTATGTGAAGTCTATTCCATAGCATGGGCAGTCTCTGGGTTATGAATCTGCCCATCCAGTATGTTCTGTTAATTGTGGTAAAGAGGTTGAGGTCTCTGGAGCGTGTGGTGCAGAGGGATTGGGATTTATTTCGATGTAGCATTTCTAACAGAGCTGGGTTAGACATGGCTTTGTAAGTCAAGCAGAGATCGCCTCTAAGTAGGTGATATGAGACAGAAAATAGTTGGAGTTTTTTGAGTCTATCTATATAGGGCAAGTGTTTAAGGCCTAGGATCCTCTTTGTGAGGTAATTTTGCAGCCTCTCCAGTTGTTGCAGGTGTCTAGTGAGGTATATCCCAAATGGGGCATTGTATTCTATGATAGGTCTGATGACTGATGACTAGATGGGCACAATGACCTCTTTTGATCTGGATGCGAACCCTTTTGTGATTAGGTGGGCCACATAGAAGGATTTTCTAACCACTTTGGCAATGTGATTATCAAAAGAGAGATTACTATCTACTTGGGTCCCCAGATCCCTTATTACGTTTTCCGTATTTAGGAGACTACCACCTATGTGGTAGTTTGTGGGTACTTTGTAGTTTCCAAAGGGGGTGACTATGCACTTTTTGGCATTTAGCTTGAGGCCATGATTTTGACACCAAGTATCTGTCTCAGTGAGACCCTTTTGGAGAATGTCTGTGTCAGCCGGAGAGTCAGTTATAGCCTCTAGTTTTCAATCATCTGTGAACCTGGTCAGCCATAGTCCTCCTGTGCTTGCCTGTACCTCTGAGAAGTATATGCCAAACAGGAGGGGTCCTAGGACTGAGCCCTGGGAAACGCCACTTGTAACCGGTTTAGAGTCAGATCTAGCTCCCACAACTCTCACCATGGGGGTTCTGTCCATGAGCCAGTTGGCAGCCCATCTTGTGACGTAGGAGTTTATGTTCAAGTTGGTGAGCTTGTCTATAATACCAGAATGGGGAATGGTGTTGAAGGCCTTTGCAAGGTCTAGGTAGGCTGTGTGTACTACCTTTCCCTCGTCTATAGCCTTGGTAACTGTCTCAAAGAAGTCCACCAGGTTTAGGAGGCATGATCTGCCCTTAACAAAGCCAAACTGCATAACAGACTCATCAGGCTAATGGGGCGATAGTTCCCAGGGTCTGTAGTCGCTCCTCCTTTGTGGAGAAGGATGACTGTAGCAGTGCACCATTTGGTAGGGACAAAGTCTAAGGTGAGGCTGTGATTGAACAGGGCACACAGGTGAGTTGCCAGTTCACTCTGTAGTTCATGTAGAACACAACCAGGGATATAGTTAGGTCCCATAGAAACTGTATTCTTGGCCTTGGACAGTGCTGTTTTAACCTATTCAGCAGTAATACTGGGTGCTTGGCAATGTACTGGTATTGTGATTGGTCCTTTGGGGGGGGGGGTTGGCACTGAATCTGTCGCCCAGTATACTGGCAATATCTGTTGGCTTGGTATAGGAGGTACCATTGTGCAGTAGCTCAAAGCAAATCTGGGTATTTCCGTGGAGATTCTTTTCATAACTATAGAAAACCTTGTGGTTGTCTTTACTATCTGCTGCAATTCGGTTTTCATAGAGGATTTGATGATTTATCTCAACTTTTTGTTGAGGCTGATAAGGGAGTTGTTAACAAGTATATTTGTTATATTATGCAACTGCAGGGTTATAACACTATGTTTTTTTTGTAAGTAATTACCAGGACTGCTAAAATGAGGTCAGTTATTTTAAGTCAGTATTTTATTTACATATACTCAATAACACAATGATCCAGTGGGGGGAGGAAGTTACCCCCCTTTCATGCTATAAAACACTACATAACTATATGTATATACAGAAAAGGTAACTTGCATAACTATATGAAAACCTCAGTCTGTCTGATTCACTTTGCTCTCACCAACCTTGCTACAGGATGGTCTGTACCTTTAAGTGTAAATGCCTTGAATTCTTAACAAATTTTTCAGTAGCATCTGGGTCTTGACATGTTACCACTTGTCTACCATATCAGTATAAGTATATGAAAATGTCTATAACTTTCTGTCAGGTAGACATTAGCCTACTTTTGGGTTTCAAATATTGCCACATGAATTCATGAAATGCTGTCTCTACTGATAGATTATTTGATTTTAAGTTATTTCATTTGAAGTGCTGTCTTATTATATGCAATTATTTATTTATCTCATTATTTGGCTTTATTTAACCATAAGTTATGCTTTAAAGTCTAAACCTAGGTATAATTATTCATAGGATTCAAAAGGACCCTCACTGTGAAAGTCAAGTTACACAACAGTGAGAAAGTAAAATTCAGAGCCAGCTATTAGCACAATGAGAAATATTGTTATTGGCTCATTAGCTTATCTCTGAATTATACTTTTCTAACACCAGCACTCTCAGACCTGATTGTGCTAGTGTTTTCTCAGGAAGCCCATGCACTGATTTGACAAAAGCACACCCTCAACCCCCCCCCACACACACACACACCTCATAGCCATTTCCACAGATGCAACCCACCCATCAAAAAACTCACAAATCCCCACATCATATTCACCCACATGTATGCTCCAACACACATACATTTAAACACGTGATTCCCTGCTTAACTCCTGTAATGCAATGACCTAGGGAGACATACACATGTGCACAAACACACACACACATACACACACACAAGCATATTCATCCACCTTTATTCATACCCTTACAGACATGCACACACACACACACACACACACACACACACACACACACACACACACGCACACATACCAAACCTTTGCTGAATTTTCCTGCAGACTGTTTTCATAGGAATGAACGGGCACATGCATCTGTTTTTTGAAGGCATTCCCTTTTTCCTGCAGCAGCAGCATAAATTGGGAGCTGCTGGCATTTGCAGGGGAGATGGCTAATTAGCATTGGCTGATATCCTGGATTGCCACACTAGCATGCAGCTCAGTCAGTAGGATTGTAATCCATGCTGAGGTGCACGTTAGTGGGAAGTCACAGAGGTAGGAATGTCTAAGAATTAGAAATAATTACTGTGAATGGAAAAACAGCCATGTTAAGGACTAATGATATGCATTTATACATCCCAGTATATGTCTAAGTATGTTAATTTTTTTAACTTGTTCTAACTTTTTTCAGATGTGCCTGTAGATTCTGATGGTGCTTATGGAGATGTATGTCTGCTAGTTTTACAACTGTTAATCACTGCAGTAGTTATTGCAAATGAAATTAGCTCAAAAGGTTCTGTTTTTTTAATTTTTATTGATTGCTTTAAATTTTTTAACCTGGGAATGAACTTGTCTTTGGACACTTCTGAGCCATTTTCTAGGCCAAAAGTCAAATACAGACAGCATAGGAGATTAAAAGTGATTTGGTATGCATTTAGTGACTCTATTAATAAAAAGACAAGCAATGAATCTTTTCAGTTGATGCAGATATTAGTAATATGATCAGTAGACATAGAAGGTTGTCAATCATATCATAAGTTGTATACATATTGGATATATACACATTGCTTATAAAATCTAAACAGACAATCTTTACTGTATAGCAATACAAATGTAAATATTAGATAAAAATGTTGTGGGTGACTGCAACAGAGGGCTGAATTTTCAGGAACATGCAAATAATTTGAAGATTACAGCTTCCTAGGAGATGTGTTCATGTGTTATATTTATGTGTTACTTATGTTATAGTCAAAGCTTAATTCAGTTTGTAGTGTTATAGCCATGCAGTGGGTGTAACCATGGCTTATAAGATCATTGGATCATAGGAGCATACTAGGCTAATGGCCCTGGGGCCCTTACAAGCCTAGCCAAGAGTTTATTCCCAAAAAAGAAACTTCAGTCAGCACCTGTCACCCCCGTCAATGAGGGACACAGGTGGAACCCCTTGGGACAAATTTGTGGTTTCTCATCTGCTCATCAAGGTTGTGGTTGAAGAGGGTCAGCAAGGTACTCTGTTTGACATGTATGGGAAGTCTATTCCAGATATGGGGCAGCCTCTGGGATGTAAACCTGTCTCTCCGGCAGATTTTGTTGATGTTGCATATTAGATTTAGGTCTTTTGACCAGGTAATGCGGGAGGAGTTAGACTTACAGATATGGAGCATCTCTACTAGGGCAGGGTCCGATATTGCCTTGTAGGTGAGACACAGATCACCTCTGACTAGTCTGTACGATACTGAGTAAATTGATAGTGATTTGAGCCTGTCCATATCGGGCAGGTGATAGAGGCCATGGATTCTCTTTGTGAGGTATTTCTGTGGCCTTTCCAGTTAGTGCAGGTGTTTGGAGAGGCACATACCAAAATGAGACATTATACTCAACTGTTGGCCTAAAGAGGGAGGAGTACAGAGAGGTAATAACCTCCTTTTCTGGATGTAATCCCTTTACTTATGAGATGAAGCAAGTAGAAGGCTTTTCTGACCACTGCCACTACATCATGGTCAAATGTGAAATTGTTGTCAACCTGAGTACCCAGGTCCCTCACCGCAGGTTGTGTGCTTAGGGGGTTGCCGTTGATGTGGTAATCAGTAGGGGCCATGTCTTTGCTGAATGGTAGGATAATACATTTTTTGCTTTTAGCTTAAGGCCATGACTTTGGCACCAATCATTTGCTGCTGTGAGTCCCTCTTGCAGTATATTAACATCATTTGAGAAGTCAATGACAGCACCCAACTTACAATCATCCACAAACTTGGTCAGCCACAGGCCTTTTGTCTTTGCCTGGACCTCCGAGAAGTAGATGCCAAACAGTAGAAGTCCCAGGACAGATCCCTGGGGAACACCACTAGTGACAGGTCTGCTGTCGGAGGTGGAGGCACCTATTAAGACCTTGTGGGTCCTATTCGTGAGCCAGTTGGCCACCCATCTGATGAGATAGGGATTTACACCAAGTTGTGTTAGCTTTTCAATGATGCTTGAGTGGGGGATTCTGTCAAAGGCCTTGGCCTAGTCAAGGTAAGTTGTATGTACTGACTTTCCCTCATCAAGGGCCTTGGTGACAGTCTCAAAGAAGTCAACCAGGTTCAACAGGCAAGATCTGCCCTTGACAAATCCGAACTAGGTGGTATCAAGTGCTTGGAGACTGCCTATGTCCTTGTTTATGAGATCCATAATATTATGCCCCATGGCTTTGCAGATCAGGCTTGTCAAGCTAATGGGGTGATAGTATCCAGGGTCAGTAGTGGCACCACCTTTGTGCAAGGGGGTGACAATTGCAATTCTCCACTCTGCTGGATTGAAGCCTGTACTTAGGCTATGGTTGAATAGGATGCTCAATGGTGAAGCTAGTTCTTGCTGGAGATGATGCAGAATACAGCCTTGGATGCTATCAGATCCCATAGAAGCTGTGTTCTGGATAGGGCATTTTGTTTCAGACTACCAGTCAAACTGTACCCACACCTGTATGAAACAGAGATGAGGTGCTTCTTTGAGACATAACTGGCATATGGATGTTTAGTTTTATTGGCTTGCTAATGACTTCCTTTGATTTGGACCTGGCTGGTTCTCTTTATTTACATATACAGCAAAGTCATAAAACTGGAAATGTTTCATATGCTTCATCTCAGATGATGATTGCATCATATGTGGTTCACATGCACTGTACGTCAGAGCCCTGCGGTGCTCCCATACTAAATCTGATATTTTATTATCACTGCACAATAGATGATGTGTATCATTGTCTTTTGTTATACAAGAACTGAATGCCTTTTCTTTTTTATCTAATGCAAATGTATTGCTGTGGGTATGAATTAGAAAACATCGGTTATTCATAGGGTCTATATTACTTGATCGAACGTTTAGATGATCGAACACCTAAACATTGACCCATAAATGTCAAAGTCTGACAATCGTGAATGGCCATTTACGCAAATTTTATCCCTTGGGAAAAAAAATTGCTTGACCGTCATTGGTAATTTGCACTTTTCCCCAATGTACAGCAATCTCGGAGTTGGTATATTTAGTTAGGGGGGATGTGGGGGGGGGGGCTGAGCCCCTGACTTGATTAGTGTTTAAAGGTTTGTTTTGTTTCCTATGGCCAAGCAAATTTTTCCCAGGGAAAAAATTCATGTAAATGGCCGTTTGTGATTTTAAGGTTTCGATATTTACTGGTCGATGTTTAGGTGTTCAATCACCTTAACGTTTGATAACGTAATATAGACCCTTATTTATAAAACCATCTTCCTCAGTTTCTTCTATTTAAAAAGTCAATATTGTATGTTCTTCATTCTGCAAGGTGGAGTAAAACTTTTTCTCTGTTATGTCACGTCCCTGTGGTGTACAAAGGTGGAACCATGTGATAGAGAAAAAGTGGATACAGACAGTGTAACTTGCATTGCATTCTATACTACTAAATATTGCCTAATAGAGAAAGGACTGTAGTAATTTATCAAAATGTAAAGCAAGATGATTCCACTTTTTGTGACTTAAGAAGAATTATATTAATACCATGCCCGAGTTAATGATATGGATTCTTTGGCATAATCACATTGCTAAGAATAATTGTTTACTCAGAATTAATTGCTGTAGTTATTTAGCTGTCTGCATTGTTTGGCTTTATCTATTTTATGGCTGTCATTCCTGAAACAAGGAAACTAAAATATTTTCACCTGCAATAGAATGTGGAATGCAGCTTCCAAAATGAATTTAAAACTGTAGAATCTCTTAATGTGGCAAATGTGGTTTCTGAATGTGCAAATAACTTTCTTGGTCTTGCCGTACTAATATAAAATAGATATATTGCTATTTTTTATGAAAATGTGTATTTTAAAGCACACCTAAATTTAAATGCTGGTTTATTTGTTTATTTAATGTATAGAAAGTTAGACTAATATATAACTGATCATTTTAGATACTTCCTAGAACTACAAAAGTGCAGATAAAGATGCAGTCTTAGATAACATTTAAACTCAAATTGCAAAACCTGAAGATATTTTTATTCATCAGGTAGACTCACCATATATAAGTATGAACACTGTCCTATTACAAGATTTATTCAGTCTTATATTTGCAAGTAGAGGGATTCAAACCTAGGATTACAGGGTGTACCTATTAGCAATTTATAGTTTTAGTTCTAGTACTAAGCCATGAGAGTTGGTCTTAAATGTTGATGGGGTCTACATACATTAGCGGTAGAAATAATTGCACAGTCTTCTTTGAATGAGATGAAATGCAGAGTATGGTATGGCAGAAGATGTGAAAATGCCTTGTTTATATTGCAAGCTTTTGAATTGTTTTCCTCTTCTTGGCTGTACTGACTCTTCTGGAAGACTGTTCATGTATCACACTCCCCGTGAAATGTTGCTTCATTTTTTTCATTCCAAGGTGTCCCTCATGCAATTTCTAACTTTAATCTTATTAGCTTTTCTTACACCTGTCTCTCTCTCACTGTAAGATACCCTTTCTCATGTTTAAATATGGTACTCACATACACTTTATAGATCTTGCTAAGGTAATTTATACTTTCCATTATGTGTCTTCTTTTTTGCAACTCCATACATATTAAGCTCTTCTGACATATGTCTTTATATGACTGCGGGTGCAGAATATGCACCATTGTTGCAGAGATCCTCCGCATTGTTTAATTGTTGTTTATGATCTTACTGGATTGAGCACTCCAGAACTGCACACTACTATTTTTGATGAACTGCACACACTGCTATTTTTGATGAACTGCACACACTACTATTTTTGATGAACTGCACACACTACTATTTTTGATGAACTGCACACACTGCTATTTTTGATGAACTGCACACACTACTATTTTTGATGAACTGCACACACTGCTATTTTTGATGAACTGCACACACTGCTATTTTTGATGAACTGCACACACTATTTTTGATGAACTGCACACACTACTATTTTTGATGAACTGCACACACTATTATTTTTGATGAACTGCACACACTGCTATTTTTGATGCAATCTTCTGTGCTCTTCTCTCACATTGCTTTCTTCCTTTAGCACATCAGTTGTGACTGTCTTCAGGAACCTTTCATATTTTTCTATTGTCACAGTTTTTCTTAGTTGGGCATTGCTTTCCTAGATATATTATTCTGTATTCCTTGCATTTAAAATAAATCACCACATCTTAAATCATTTCAGTATATGGGTAGATTTGTTTTTATTCTTTCTACGTATTTTTGTGTGTCGGCCCTGTTACATAATTTTGTGTCACCAATTATTTTCCAAACATCAATGAGCATCTCTATACCACTGTGCTACCATCCTTGTCACCGTTCCTTCACCTGAGTGAACTTCATATACTGCAGTCCTACCTACACTGTCATCTCTAAGGCATAACTCAAGTATTTTTAATTTGTTCAGTAACACTTTGTAAGGCACTGTGCCACATGCCTTAGTAAAGCATAAATAGTCATTGTCTTCAGCCTTTTTCTCATATAGCATGCTGGTTATCAAATCAAAGATCTCAGCTACATTAACCTGACATGACCTTCTTGGCGTGAATTCATACTGTCTTTGACCTAGTGCCCAGAGACTTTCAAATGTTCAAAATGTTTTTCTTGAGTAACGATTCTCTGATTGTTCGTAATAGTTAGGACAATTTGTAAACATAGATTCCAGCTTTACCTTGGTCCCATTTTTTGTGAAGGTGAACCACATCCACACTCTTCTAGTCTTCAGAAGCCTTTATCATTTCAAATTGTTTGTTTGCTAATAAAAAAAAAAAAAGCTTAATCAGTAGTGCTACTACACAAAACTCCAAAAATAATAATAACTCCTGTGGTACTGACAAGAATGACACCAGCATTCACAAACCAACTTTTATTAAACAAAAAAGTCAAAAGCTTTCTTTCCTTAAATTAATAAAACTTCATCAGATGAAGGGTTCACTGTAACATCATTGCTGAAATGGTCAATCAGCTTCATTTTTTGTATAATTATTTGACTGTCCTCATCCATTATTTTTAGCCTTGTTAGCAATCCCTTTGTACTTTGT
Organism: Protopterus annectens; assembly: GCF_019279795.1. Classification (NCBI taxonomy): domain Eukaryota; kingdom Metazoa; phylum Chordata; order Ceratodontiformes; family Protopteridae; genus Protopterus; species Protopterus annectens. Next base: position 1,654,538,831 of record NC_056739.1, on the reverse strand, counting down.
TCCCCTGTATATACATAAAAAGATAATCTTTTTGAATGAAGGCTAGACAGTAGTTGATTTCTGAGATTATAAATAAGGGTTCACTGTAACAGACTACATAGAGCAGGCAAAGCATTTAATTGGCATGAAAAGGAGGCATACGCAGGGAAAAGAAGGATGAAGTGATAGTTTATCCAGGTCATTTGGAGGCTGTTAAGGTTAGAGAATGAGGCTATGAGTATAGGTGGAAGACTCCTGAATTAATATTAATGGAACTGTCCACTGTGAAACCAGCTTTGATTTATTGTCACAAAGGGCTGGGGATGATGTAGGCCACAAGGCCACATTTTCTTGAGAGCAGACTTTACTCTTATTTCAGTCAATGAAATGTATAAAAATTATAAGATTGCATCCATTCAAAGTCCAAGGCATTTAGAGTAGGATATTGTCTTAAGTCTCCTCTTGTTCAGTAGAATTTGCAGTCTAGTTAGAAAAGCATTCCTTACAGAACCAACTGATATTGCCAACATCCTGGCAGATAGGTTCAGTGCTAACTATACTCCCCCTCTCACCCCCTAAAGGGCCTTATCTATACAGGAAGAATGCAGAGTCCCTGTAATCACAGCTACGCAGGTAAAAGCTGCACGCTCTAAAGCCAAAAACACAGCATCCATGGGACTGGACAACATCCCAGGCTGTGTTTTGCACGAACTTCAGAACGAACTGGCTCCCCACCTGAGCACCATGTTCAGTCATAGTCTCACATCAGGCTTTGTGCCCACTGAGTGGTACACAGCAACAGTTATCCCACTCCACAAAGGGGGAGCCACCACTGATCCTGGGAACTATCACCCTATTGGCCTGACAAGCCTTGTTTGTAAGGCCATGGAACGTATCATCATGGAACTCATAAACAAGACATTGGTAACCTCCAAACTCTGGACCCCACCCAATTTGGGTTTGTGAAAGGCAGTCCATGCCTCCTGAACCTGATCGACTTCTTTGAGGCAGTCACCAAAGCTGTAGACGAGGGTAAGGTGGTTCACACAGCCTATCCTGACCTCGCCAAGGCTTTTTACACCATCCCCCATTCTGGAATTATAGCTAAACTCACTAAACTAGCTGTAAATCCCTATGTCACAAGATGGCTTGCCAATTGGCTCACTGACAGAATCCACACTGTAAAATTTGCAGACTCTAAATCTGACTTCAAACCAGTGACAAGTGGAGTACCACAGGGTCTAGTCCTGGGACCTCTCCTGTTTGGTATCTATTTATCTGAAGTACAGGCTAGTACAGAAGGCCTTTGGCTAAAGAAGTTCACAGATGACTGCAAACTAGGAGCCATAGTTGAGTTCCCAAATAATGTGGACATCCTACAGAAGGGCCTCACTGAGACAAATGCCTGGTGTCAGAGCCATGGCCTCAAGCTCAATGCCAAAAAGTGCATTGTCATCCCCTTTGGTAAAAACTCTGTACCCATGAAGTACCACACAGGTGGCAGTCTACTTAATGCTGAATGTGTGATAAGAGACCTGGAGACCCAGGTGGACAGTAGACTCTGCTTTGATAATCACATCACCACAGTTGTCAGGAAATCCTTCCACATGGCACACCTCATTACAAAAGGGTTCTCATCTAGGAAAAAAAGGTCATTGTCCCCCTCTACTCAACACGCATTAGACCCATTATAGAGTACAATGCCCCTTTTGGAATGTACCTCACAAGACATCTGCAGCAGCTGGAAAGGCCACAGAAGTACCTCACAAATAAGATTACTGGCCTCAAACAGATGCCCTACACTGACTGTCTCTAAAAACTCCAGCTTTACTCCATAGCATATTGCGTACTCTGAGGTGATCTCTGCCTAACATAGAAAGCTATGTCAAACCCAGAGCTGTTGGACATGCTACACCTAAAGAAATCCCAATCCATCCAAGCTACATGCTCTAGGGGCCTAAACCTTGTCATCACAATAAACAGGACATGTTGGAGGGATAGATTCTTGTCTCAGAGACTTCCCATGCTCTGGAACAAGCTACCCATCTATGTCAAGCAAAGTTCCTCATTAGCACTCTTCAGTAAAAATCTTGATAAGTGGATGGGAAATAGGAAATACACCCCGAGGATCACTTCTGTGGCTCTGCTCAACAGGGGCACAGGAAAATAACTTTATTGGGGGGTGTAAGCCAGGGAACCTTGTTGGCAAGGCTTACTTAGGCCCTTGGGCCGATAGCCTAGTGCCTACCTATGAACCTATGAACCTATTAAAGGAAAGAACAGTACATTAATGTTAAAAATGTTGATATGTAGCTACTTGCATTTTAGCTGTTTGTCTATGGCTTGTCTGTCACATGTCAAGCAGAGCACCTCCTTGTCCCTCTTCAAAAGGAACCTTGACGATTGTATGGGAGATAGGAAATTCACCCCGGGGATCATGTCAGTTACCCTGCTAGACAGGGGTCCAGGGAAGTAAATATTGTGGGAAGAAATATCCAGGGAATTGTTATAGCTAGGCTTGTATAGGCCCTAGGGCCGATAGTGTAGTGCCAACCTATGAACCTATGAACCTATGAAGCTGTGAGATAATGGGAGAGGATGAGTGAACAGACCTGAGTAGAGCCAGATCTTCACTTTATTAGGAAGTTATTTATTTCAGGGTTTTCAAGGGTTAAGGGAATTGGTAAAACACATGAATAGAAGAGAACTAAACACAGGACTGTGTGGGCCTTAACAGGAGAGGAGGTTTATTACTGGAGTGAGCTGCAGAAACAGAGTTTCTATCAGATAATTTGTAAAGGTAACTATCTAACCAATTAAGATTACTAGTTTGAAGATTATGATTTGAAAGGTCACACAGAAGGAAAGGGGAAAGACAAGAAATGACTTTAGAGGAGATAACAAAACTCATATGGTTAGCTTGCAAAGATCAATGATATGATGTCAGTTATTTTGGCTGGAAAAGTGGAGTTGTGGATCTTCTCTGTCCAGCTGAGAACCTATCTGCTCATCATATGTGACATTTTTCTTTAAGTACTAAGCTGAGTGGCTACAAGAGATTTCACTAACATAATTGGAGATTGGGGTGTCTGGTTAGGAAAGGAAATTGGGTTATAGTTATGAATTTCTCAGACATCACTTTCTTTGCAAAGAGGGTTAACAGTAGTTTGTTTCCAATGTTTTGATGATAGAACAGTGGCTTGAACCCTGACCTGTTGGAATAATGTTTTTGTGACTTCAGAGACCTGCATTTCCATAAACACATTGATGTTGTTGTTGTATCTTTTGGCTTTTCCCAGTTAGGAGTCACCACAGCAGAACTCCGGTCTGCTAATGGTTGGCAGTAGATTTTTACGTACCGAGTTTCCAGCTCTGATGCACAACCTTCAACAAAGGTACGCCCATTCATGCATGTCTCCACACAGAAGATGCTTTAGATGAGAATCGAACAGGACAACGTCTTACTGTGAGGTGACAACGCTACTGCAGCACCACCACCGCTCCATAAGCACATTGATCTTTCCCCAAAAGCATAATAACTTTTCCCAGTTCACATCCCACTGGCTGCACAAATAATTATTCAACTGAGTCCCACAGGACTGATGCTTGCATTATGGAAAACATGTAAAAATATTTGAGAATTAAGTAAATGCTTTACTTAGGATCTGGATGTACTTTTTTATTTGGCTTCATTTTATGCTATCAGTGCATCTATAGCATAACATCGACAGCTGTCAAATGCTAAAACATTGACATCTAATCGTCGAAAGCTAACAATAGTGAATGGCCACATCATGGAATTCTTTCCTCGGGAAAGAATACAGGTGGCCATCTGTAAACAAAATAAAGAAACATACCCAAACATAGTGGAGGGCTTTACCCCCCACCCCACCCCCAATGTGGGGGGGCTGCACCCCTCACACCCCCCCTAACTAAATATACCAACTACAAGATCACTCTACATCGGAGAAAGGGCAAATCCCCAATAATGGCCATGCAAATTCTTTCCCGAGGAAAGAATTCAATGATGTGGCCGTTTGCTATTGTAAGCTTTCAACGCTTAGGTGTCGATGATTAAGCATTCGACAACCTAAGCTGTCAACAATTCAATAGGAACCCTATCAGCTACAGTACTATGCGTTAACAACTGAGAAACAACAGAGTGTCTCTTCTGGGACTTGAGTCAGACACTTCTGTAAATTTTCCTCAGAGTCAATCTTTACACAACCCAGGGGCTAAACAGGTAAAGTGCTGCACAAGTAATTAGCTATTACACACACTATCCATTTAAAAATGCTAGCACAAGTCACTATTCTGTTACAGGTTGTGGATTACTTCCCTTATACTGTGGTTGTTTTTATTTGCTTGACGTGTTTTAATTTTTCTTTTACAAATCCTCAATTTTTGTAGGGTTAGAAGTTTGCCGATGTGTATGGTGTACATAGCTTGACAAATGAAAAACGATCCATTATATATCTTCAGGTGAGCTACTGTTCCTGCAGCATATCTCTTTGATGTCATTGTCTGCCCAGCTTGCCTATTAATTTTAAGATTGTTTGGCATTTACTTGTTTTTTTACATCCACAGATATTTCTCAAAGTATGGCTAGTTGTAGCCTTTCTTAATAAGAAAGGGTGTGATTTACTCACACAAAAAGGAACCTTTAGACATTAATGTCTTTAACTTGTGATGTTTGCCTGCATTTTGTACCTTTTTGTAGGAGGCTGTCAGCAGCTGCTCTTGTATGGAGGGCAGGTGTAGGGTGATGTGGGGTGGGTCTAAATTTTAGTGACTGTGAGAGCACTCCAAACAGAAAGATGTTCATTTTCTGGAGCAGGTGTGTGTGTGTGTGTGTGTGTGTGGGGGGGGGGGGGGGGGTTGAGAATGAATGTCTTCAAATACTGTGCAGAATAATGAGTACATAAAATATAACTGTGGGATATTTACTAAAACAATTTCAGTGTGTTCTTAGCAGTAAGATCATGAAGTGATCATCAAGTAATCATGAAGGGATTCACATCTAGATCAGGGGAGGTCATCGTGCCTCTTTACTCACCCCTCATCAGGCCCATAATTGAGTACAATGCCCCTTTTGGGATGTACCTTACCAGACAGCTGCAGCAACTGGAAAGACCCCAAAAGTACCTCACCATATGCTGCCCGGTTAAAGAAACTCCAGCTCTACTCAGTGTCATACCGCCTGTTCAGAGGCGATCTGTGCCTGACGTATAAAGCCATGTCCAACCCGGAATTAATTGACATGCTGCACCTCAGAAAATCCAAATCCCATCGAGCTATGCGATCGAGAGACTTGAACCTCAGCACTGAAATAAATAGGACATGCTGGAGGGACAGATTCATAACCCAGGGGCTCCCTTCACTCTGGAATAAAATCCCATTCCAGGTTAGGCAGAGTCCCTCATTGACTCTCTTCAAAAGGAATCTTGATGAGTGGATGGGAGATCATAGGTTTACCCCGGGTATCACTTCTGTGTCACTGTTAGATAGTGGCACAGTATACTAACCTCGAAAAAGGGCATAGCAAAATAAATTTAAAATGGGTGGCAAAAGCCAAACACATTCTGGCTAGGCTTATAAATGCCCTAGGGCAGATAGCCTAGTATGAACCTATGAACCTATAAGATATATGTATACACTGAAGAGCTCTACAAGAGCGATTTCATACTCTCTACACACTGTCATTTTTGTATGCATATGTATGAGCTCACAGTCGTGATTATACTGCAGCTTTGTTTTGGCTATTATTCCTAATTCTGCTTTAGAAATTTTAACTCCAGTTTCAGCTTATCCACTTAGATGTCAAAAGAATAAATACATATTACAGCACGTTGTACTTTGTGCTTATAATGATGTAACCTGAATTATGGTTTTAGAATACAAGGACCCAATTTGAACAAAACTGATGATTTGTTTTTGTAATTGATTCTTTTAACTACTTGATGCTATCCTGGACTACGTATATGAAGCTGTAATTACAGGAACAAAATGCATCCAACTGGGCATAAAGGGCTGGCGTTTTGTTTGTTAATTTACTTTAAACTGCAAGTGTTCATAGCTTTGGCATCAGTGAATTCTTAAACCACTAACTTTAACCATGTGTGCCTTATTTAAGAACTCACTACAAAGCCATGAAAGGCATATTTCTCACATGCATGTCTAGATGCATTTCCTAAACAGATGCACCACAGTGCTTGCACCTCTGACTTTTCAGTTACGCCAGCAAATATCAGTGTTTTCTGAAGACATAAATCTAGAACCAAATGTAGATTACAATGGGACCTTTTAAGACAGAAACTCGCTATGGCAACACAGATTTGTCATTTAACTTAATGATGCTCCTTACTTTAAAAGTAGTTTTTATTTATTCTTTGTTGATTGGGTTAGCCCCGCTAGTCTTGCAGCCTTTTTTCAGTGGAGACCTAAGGTGGTTGTTATACTACTATGGAAACCTAGCCAAAGCATAAAGGAACTTCCACTACTCTTTTCGATAGGAGCTGTGGGATCTTTTACATCCACCTAAGTTACCACCAACTCGGGCAGACAACATCTCGTTTAAACATCCCAACCAAAGGATGACACAGTCAAAAGTATAAAATCCCCTTATGGTGCACTGCAGTAATCCATCTTGCTGGTGTGGGAATAGAACCCATAGCATTCTCCACCAAAAGGGAGGGTGCTACCTGTTGCACCAGAGAAGGGAAAAGCACTGTGCAAACTGCTCCTTAACGCTATCATGCATTTTTTATACTTTTCCACTGTCAAAGAATGTAAATAGATTTGCCTCTTAGCTAAATATATGTGGCTTTAAGTGCAATGAGATTTAATTTAGAAGCATATCTAGTCACATTCCACAAAGGTATGAAAGTTTAAAATATGATCATGTTAAATAGTGCTTCACACAACACTGTTCTTTTCTGAATATCTCCAAATTCTAGTATTTTTTAAGTTAACTGAACTTATAAGCATCAAAACTTAACACAGAAGAAAATGTTGTGTAGTTTAAGAAAAAAGTGTATTTACAAAGATGATCAGCTACATCATAATACTGTTTGACTGCAATGCAGTCCTAATAGGTTCATAGGTTCATACTAGGCTATCTGCCCTTAGGCATTTATAAGCCTAGCCAGAATGTGTTTGGCTTTTGCCACCCATTTTAAATTAATTTTGCTATGCCCTTTTTCGAGGTTAGTATACTGTGCCTCTGTCTAACAGTGACACAGAAGTGTTACCCAGGTTAAACCTACAATCTCCCATCCACTCATCAACATTCCTCTTGAAGACAGTCAATGAGGGACTCTGCCTAACCTGGACTGGGATTTTATTCCAGAGTGAAGGGAGCCTCTGGGTTATGAATCTGTCCCTCCAGCATGTCCTATTTATTTCAGTGCTGAGGTTCAAGTCTCTCAAGCGCGTAGCTCGATGGGATTTGGATTTTCTGAGGTGCAGCACGTCCATTAATTCTGGGTTGGACGTGGCTTTATACGTTAGGCACAGATCGCCCCTGAACAGGCGGTATGCCACTGAGTAGAACTGGAGTTTCTTTAACCGGGCAGCATATGGCATCTGTTTGAGCCCTTTGATCCTCTTGGTGAGGTACTTTTGGGGTCTTTCCAGTTGCTGCCGGTGTCTGGTAAGGTACATCCCAAAAGGGGCATTGTACTCAATTATCGGCCTGATGAGGGATGAGTAAAGAGGCACGATGACCGCCCCTGATCTAGATGTGAATCCCTTCATGATTAGGTGGGCTATATAAAATGTTTTTCTAACCACTTTGGCCACGTGGTTGACAAATGAGACACTGCTATCAACTTGGGTCCCCAAGTCCTTAATTACTTCTTCTGTACTTAATGGATTACCACCTATGTGGTAATTTGTGGGCACTTTGTTTTTGCCAAAGGGGATGACTATACACTTTTTGGCGTTTAGATTGAGGCCATGGCTCTGCCACCAGTTGTCTGTTTCTATGAGGCCCTTTTAGAAGATGCTTGTGTCGGCTGGAGAGTTGATTATGGCGCCCAGTTTGCAGTCATCTGCAAACTTAGTCAGCCACAGTCCTTCCGTGTTGGCCTGTACCTCAGAGAAATATATACTGAACAAGAGAGGTCCCAGGACTGAGCCTTGTGGGACGCCACTTGTAACTGGTTTGGAGTCTGACATGGCTCCAGCAATTCTAACCATGTGGGTTCTGTCCTTGAGCCAGTTTGATCTGCAACTTGCAAGTTTTTAAGTGTTATTGTCTAAAGCCTTTGCTTGCTTTTACCGGTATGTTTATTTTTTCACTTTCATTCCCAGTTTCTTGCACTTCTTGTAATAGCTTCACTCAAGTGTGGATTACTGTACTGGCAAGATTGAAGAAATCTTTGAATATTAGCGAATATTGTCCTTTTCTGTAATAAATGTGGTTAACTTGACGTGAGCCACAATTAAGTGCTGATTCTTTGAAACAGTCTTGTCTCATGTTAAACTGTTGCCTTATTACATGTAACAAAATTCTGTTTTCTTCTTCCAACTTCAGTTCAATTAACATGCATACTGTTTATATTGTACACCATGCAGAGGACTTTTGTGAGTGTCTGCCTCATATGCTTTAGACAATGTGAAAGCAAACATCAGGGTGTTGTTTCATGTCCCACTGAGAAAACAGTGTCTGGGCATTTAACATACACACTGCTTTAGTGATCACAGCCGAACTCTGCTGTTGACCTTTAATATAGTTTTGTGGTTCTAAGTTCAGCAAAGGTCACAAAGGTGACATGTTCAGTGTGTTTCTCAGACAAATGGCAAATTATTACAGAGAGGTAATGGATTAGGTACCATAATTAGGACTGAGTAAACCTTTTGGAGCTCTACTGGATAAGAACTGTCAGAAGAACCTTGTAACGTTCTTGTTTTTACCTCAGGTATAAGCCTGGACAAGCCAAAAATGTAACTTTAACCAGGATGTCATACTAAAAGTAAACACAGAGTCATGCTTAGCTGATGTAATTTTTTTCAACAGTTAAGATTTTGTATTTGTGTTCATGCCATTTTAAGCCCAGCCAGTTTATAGTAGATTATTAGGCTGTTGGCCCTAGGGCCTTTATAAGCCTAGTCATGTTACATACACCCTTGTTCCCTTATTGACCAAGTTGTATGGTATATATTTTCAGCACAAGTCTATGATCAGCACCAACTGCCCTTATCCAAAATGGATATAGGTGACAGCCCTGGGGTAAATTCATGGTCTCCCATCCTGTTGTCTAAGTTACTTTTAAATAGGCAATTGAGGATCTCTGTTTTACATGAATTGAGAGTTTGCTCCAGAGAAATAGCAATCTCTGGGAGACACATCTGTTTCTCCAGCATGTCCTGTTGTGCAGTTAATGTCACAGGCTAGGTTAAGTTCCTGAGAACGAGTTTTCCTTGAGGGTGCGAGTCCAACTCTGTACTTTGTGTCTGTGAGGTAAATACCTTAACCATTATGCTTACCTCTCTGACCAATATATATATTTATATATATATATATATATATATATATATATATATATATATTACTAAAGCTTTCACTGAAAGGTTGCAATGTCAGAAGGCTTAATTGCCAAAGCCTGCTTTCAATTTCCCTGGATGAAAGTCAAGCACTATACCTCTTGTCTGTGAGGTAAACACATTAACCATTATGCCAAACCCCTCTGTTTGATAACAGTTGCAATAATAAAGTATGTTAATCCATTTAGTGAGAGTAGGTTACTACCAGCTCCTACAGAAGTCATTTGTGGCTTTTCATTCCCTCAGTTGTAAGTCACTGGTTAACCAATACAAAAAATATATACATTAGTTTATTGCTTCTTTTTTTTTCTGTTGTAAAGCTGGCTTTATCCCGTCTTATGTATTCATACTAATTCTGAAGATAACAATTCTTCAGTTTAAAAATCTTGCTGATATTTAACCAGACAGTAGGGAACATTTGTTTGTTACTATGAAAAATAAATCTTTGGATTTACTGGCGGAGACGTTTTTTTGGATTTACTTCTTCTTCTGTGGTAACCTAGTAGGCAACATCTGTGCCCACATTGTCTCGGGACCCAGTGGGTAGCTGACTAGATTTAATGAAGGCTTTCCTTGCAGCCAGTCAGTCATTGCTTCCTGAATGCAGACTGCATCAGATGTAGGGATCATGTAATTATTTAAGACACCATGGGTTTAGCTTTTTTATTTTACCCACTCTGTCTAGTATTGTTATAATAGCTTACAGTTTCTGTGCCAGATTCCATGGTGTAAACACCTGTGAACCAGAGCAATTTAACTTCAGCAACAGCCAACAATATCCAAATGTGATTCTGATGGTTATCAGGCATATATTTCAGGAAATTCATATTATGCAGTTAATGTTACGTGTCTTACTGTTTCACTGAATATGTAGTTACATTGCTGTAGTTACTTTTTCTGATCTGCTTAGTAGCTAAAAGATTTTATAAGGGTTTGGCAAAATGGTTAAGGTTTTTACCTCACAGAGAGAGTGTACAGGCTTCACTAGTGTAGGGAGTTTGGACCTGGCAGAATGGCTAAAGTGTTAACCTTGCCGATATAAGGTATGTGTTTTGATTCTCACCTTTAGTCGTTGTCTAGTTATTGGCTACACGTCTCCATACCGATTGCCTAGTTTTTATCTATTATTAACAGAACATATTAACATGAGAAAAGTATAATTAAGTATAGTTGCATAAATATATAGGTGCTTAGTGTGTTATAAAAATGCTGTCAATTTAACTGCCACTAGTTGTTGATTACACATTCAGTAGCATTTTGTTCAATCAAATTGTTAATGCTTTGAAACTTGCTGATATTAGATCCAGCAGCAGTGATACTAGTAAAAATAAGGCTTGTACTCATGTCCTTCATGACCCATAAAAAGTAACCATGAAATTAACTTCCAGCAGTAGAAGTTGTTGATTGTAAAGTCAGCATTTCTTTTCTTTGAGGACATTAACCCACACTAAAGTAGCTAGCAAATTAACTATCATCAGTAGTTAGTGATTACAATTTTTTTTGTTATTCGGTCTTTATTGCATCATATTGAAACCCTTTGACATTGCATGCAGTGGAAATGATACAGGTAAGCTTATATCTATGTCCATCAGAACCTTTAAGAATGTATAGCGGTCTGCATGATCTGTTCACTGAATAGTTTTATTGGGTATCTCAGAGATGTAATTTTCAGAAAAGAACTAGGGCTCAAGAGTAGAAATAGTGTAAAGGTGACAGAAGTTGTGTAGTCAACATTAAACAAGCAGAAATGTTGACCGAATGCAGTATTTAAAGCACAATAGTACCCGATCAAGAACAATACTAAATTCCAGTAGGCATACTAAGTTAATGGGAATCACAGCATCACAATGATTCACTGAATCATCTCTAGTCAAACCTCAATTCAGTGAAACTAATATAGTGTGAACACACATAATTACATCACCCTTTGAAAACTGAAGTTAATGAATGAACTGAAATGGTTTAAAATATCTAGCTAAGAAATTCTAGTAAGTAATCCTACAGCAGTTCTCCTTTTTCAGAACTTTTACATGAGAGGCTATTCCCTGCAGTTGCAGCTGATGACTTCAAATCAAAGGGGGCTGCAAGAAGCTATTGAATGGGTGGGGCTAAATGGAATGGGGTGTGACTCTATTATAGCAAGTCAATGATCACTATTTGTGACCTTGATGGAGTCATTCGCTTTCATCCACAGACTGCCTCAGTATATACCCACTCATTTTAGCCAAATTACTGACTATATATACCTCACATGTCTGACTGCAGTCAACAAGGCCAGCCTTAGGTGAAACGGGTCCATAAAAAATAGGATTCCATGGGCCACCCTGCTGCAAACTACTCCTCCCTGCACCAACCTATTTCATGTCCCCTGTTTTGCACTGGTCTTGGTGCCACACCGTCCAAAGAGATTACTTCTTTCTTTTTTTTTTTTCACACATTGTCATACTTTTTAGCTCCCCCATATTTTTAACACAATTTAATTAGCTAGGAGTCAAGTGTAGTAAGCTTGGAAGAAGTAAATGAAAGATTCTTAATATATCATATCTCACAGTAGGGAAATTAATCACTTTTTGTCACCTATTATTCATATTTATGTTTATATTTTAATAACTGAGAGACCTAAGTACTATCTAGGGATTTGGTGTGAATTACTATGGTGGAAGACAGGAAAATGAATTGTTAATGTCAATTTATATCACAATATACCAGAGCTACATCAAGTTTTTTTAGTAATTATGACAATATGCAATATTTCCGTATGTACTTAATACTCCAGAACAAGTGACTTACAAACTATTGTAGGGCATCAGGTGAAACTTTAGATATTTTGGAAGAAAACTGTCGATGATGTTTGGACAGTAAGTTGCATATCTTGAGATAATCAGTGTTATTGATATTGCCAATTATACAGTCAAGCATATGTTTTCATACTTTTGTAAATATCTCAGAAAAAATGCATCTAGAGAGGAACTTCTTGCTGTCACGTCAAAGCTTATCTCAGGTTAGGTAAAATTGTTCTAACATTATAAGTCTGGGTTGTATACTTTACAAGTTGTAAAAATTTCTTTATGAAAGTTTAGCAAAAATTGTAATTCTTAGTCTGTGTGTATCATAACATATTATAGTATTTATGGAAAGACTATGAATGCACTGACCGTTATTGCTGTAAAGGATACTTCTTACTGATAATATTGTTATTTGTGCAGTTTTACTAACCTTTATTGTTAGCAAAATACTCACATTTGTTTATCTTGTACTTTTAAGCTGATTTTTCAGAAAATAGTCTGGAATGCAGGGGTGTGTGTAGGCTGCTAGAGGTGTGCTATTCCACGCCACATATGTGATAATGATGGTCTGGGAGAGGAAAACAAAGCAGATAGATAAAATGCAACAAAGACAGAGAGTATATGCAGACTCCAAACAAAAGGAATTTTACTCAAAAATTATAGTAGAGAACCAAGCAATATTAGATGGCAATACTACTCCCCACCACTAAAAGACGTTTTGGAGGAGCATTTGCAATATTTTAAATTTCAGATGTAATGTGATAAGACTAAATATGTTTTAAATGAAATGTGTTTTAGATGATTTTTTTAGATATTTTATGATTAGATAAAATGTAATGCATACACCCATTGTATGTACACACACACACACACACACACACACACACACACACACACACACACACACACACACACACACACACACACACACACACATGCATGTGTGCATACAAATAAATTACCTTGCCCACATGCTTATGCCTTTGCATCTGTAAGTTATGCCCTTATGCCCTTCTTTCATCTCAGTTGCCTAAGGTTACCTGAGTCAGTAGAAGAGGCTCCTTACTGCTTCAAGCAGCTACCCTGTGAGATATTTCAATCCGCAATAAAAATTAAAAGCTGTGCTGATTGATGGAAGCCTAATGCCAGGCTTTTTTTGTTTGAAATTTCCTTGAAACTCTGCTCAGGCCTGGAGATCTATGAACCTGGGGCAAACCAGAAAGTCAGAAAACTATTATTTTTAATTTAAAAATATGGCCAACTTTCTGAGTTTAATGCCATCTCTTTCTTTCTTTCTTGTTTTTCTTTTTTAATTGAGGGGTTGCAGCCCAGTTACTCTGTTGGCACTGTTAAGGTGTCATACTTCACATGAGATCATGAAATATTAAACCAGTTAGTTAGACAATAGCAATCTTATGGCACTTATGATGTGAGGAATAAGTACATTTTATTAAAAACAATCCAACCACATATATAATATAGTGTACTAAATAGAGCAAATGGCCCTTCTTACAAAAAAAAAAAACAAATGAGGCTGCCAATTCTGTGTCATTGCAGACAACACCTTGCAGTAGCAGTAGGTGTTACACACAGAGGAGACCAAGCCTACTGAGTGTGCAGTGAGTATATCACACTGTAAGCTGAAGGGAACTGAGGTACTGAGGCACAATTCCCCTTGAAGAAAGCAATAGCCATGCTTGAAACAGTTGCTAGGAGAGTACTTCTAGAGGGAGAACAAAGGCTTCCTGACAGGTCCAGCAAGCTGACCCATTCCCTGTCACCTGAATCTTATAGAGGAATAGAGGGCTAATGCAGATTCCTAGGTAGAAACAAATGGGAATAGGGCTGTAGCCTAGCCTAGAAATTCCCTGTTCCTGTCCCCAGAAAAATGTATATTTCCTATCCTCCTCTGATACTGCAAAAGCTCTTCTGAGTTTGCCAAAGTTTTCCTGAGTTTGCCAAAATATTTCTAAGTTTTGCAAAGTTTTTCTGTGTTTGTAGAAGTTTGTGAACTTATTTCCAAGTTATGCCTTTTGTTGTAAAGCATCTGTTACTGTACTTAATATCAAAACCAGTTCATTTTACAATAAGATGGTTTTATTCTGCATTCTGGTGGGAGCAGAGTGCTGATTCAATCATCCAGCTTGGGACCTGCTGGTGGAAGGTTTATTGTGTGTTTATCTGATTGGACTGATGACTTAACTGTGAACAAGTCTTCATCCTGCTGGTATAAAAGCCTTGAGTTTGTGCATTGTGCAGACACTGTTTCCCATGACTTGTGTATAAGCAAACCTCTCCAATTTAAAAATCTTCTTTAGGAAATGCTGTCCATAGTTTTCCACTGTTCATTACTGCAACAAGAGCTGCTAACTTGGCCGAGGGCAGCACCACTGGGGGTCATCTTATAGAATACTTCTAAACACTCTGTCTTAGACTTTTAAGTAACTCTCCCCTATTCCTTCCCATCTACTAAAAATCTGGTATAATGGATAGGTGCTTTCCTGTCATCTCTGTTTCTGGCCTGGTGGATATGGATATTCTGAGGCAGTGTATAGTAATTGCTTCATGTCGACTGACAACAATTTAATTTTACAACAGACAAACGCAGTGTGTGTGAGAGATGTAGATACACGTTGTCACTGGAGCCAAAGCTCTCACATACACAGAAAAAAATTCAAGCCAGTTCATCAGTGTTACGCCCAAAACACTTAATACCAACACTAAGGAACAAACACATAGACCCACGTGCACAGAGGTACTCACATGTAATCTACCTAAACCTTCAAGACCTTCTAAAAGCATATTTCCGAGGCCCAGCACACAGTCAAAAAAGGCAGCACCTCACAAAACACATAACTCTGAAAGTCATAGTAGCCCCACTTCCAAGACCATAAAACTACACACCATACAGCCAAACTTTCTAGTTATTGGAGATTCCATTGTAAGACATGCTGATATCCCCCTTTTCAGGTTGAAGAAGGAGAAGATCATAGTGAGCTGTCTGACTGGAGGCAGGATCCACCAGATCACACATGCACTTAAGTCTTTAAACCACAAGTATGATACAGTCATAGTCCATGTGGGTGTAAACAACCTAAGATGTATCTCACTGGACAGTATGAAAACATACATGATGGAGCTCTCTGAATATGTGTCCTGGGTGGGTATGAATCTAGCCTTGAATAGTATCCTACGCATATCAATGATCTTGCCACAATACCAACAAAAATGACTGACTTCACCAATTGGCTTAGTTTCTGGTGTCACAATAAGGGGATCCACTATCTGTCAGCCTGGGGAGACATGTTCAACAAACCACAACGCTTTGTCAGAGATGGTTTGCACTTGTTGTGAAGGCTGCCAGCCTAGCTAGATAGAATTTTATAAATAATTCTATGTCATTCTAAATAGTAATACAATCCACAGGCTTGCTTTACAAATGTAAAGAGAACTATATGTTATGATTAAACTATATGTTGTACTGAGCTTCAAAAATATAACCACAGTGCACTCTGCTGGAAGAAAGGTGATAAGTCAAGCATTGTAGGACTGTTTGATCTCAAGCTCGGAGACAGGATGTCTGGGCTAAGGAATTCTTTCTATGGTCTTAGGACAAGAGTTAATTACTAGATTTTATATGTAAAATATCTTTTGTTGCTGTGGCTTCCTGCAGGTGCAGATTACAAAAAGAAATGTACATATTTAGTTTCTGTTACCCTGGGAAACTAAATCAGAACTGTTATGAATGATGTAATCTGAAATGACTCAGCAGTACTGTGTTATCAATTTAAGAGTTTCTCAGAGAGAAGGATAGAACATTTTGGATTTTGTCTGAAGAAAATCCAGCAGTTACTTGATCTGTAAGTAAGATATTTATTTAGAAAAGTGATTTCTCTTAGAGATAGAAATAGCCAGTTTAGTCTAGCTGTTTTCTATATTTGTCAAACTATTCTACAGTATTATTTAAAATATTTTTTCTGTGATTTCTGAACTCTGTAATGTCATTGTGTTGAAATAATAAGTATTGTCTTGTGTTTTTATTATTTATTGCTAAATATTTTAAACCTTTCAGCTGTGGCTGTTTTGTGCAGAGACTTGAGTGTATGTATTCAGTGATAATGTCTAAGCCACTCCACTAGCTTTAGCCCTGGATCACACTTACTATTTGGATAACAGTAATATTACACAGTGAAATTGGTCAGCCTTTGGGAAGGGTCTTATTAGTAGCTGATAAATAGTGGTTGGTGGCAGTGGAGTACTACCTTATAGCCTGGCAGAAAGGGACATAGCTGAAGAACCTGTACCAGCCTTCCCCAGTAGTGTCTGTGTGTTTGTATATATCTCATATCTTAAAGTGTGTGTGTGTGTGTGTGTGTGTGTGTGTGTGTGTGTGTGTGTGTGTGTGTGTGTGTGTGTGTGTGTGTGTGTGTGAGCTACTTGGGCAGGGACATGAAGCACTGGTTGGACAGAGAGGGTACTGGAGGTTTTAACTTGACCACTAGGCTGAGATTTGTACCATATAGCTGTGCCAGTGGGGAGTCTTATTGGGGATCTGGAGAGAAAGGAAGAAACTAGCCCCAAACTGACTGTGATCTCTGTGTGCTCTTAAGGGAAATTGTACTTTACTGTGTGTGTACTTGTTGTCCTTCCCAATGTGCACTCCCCTCACTGGTGCTAGTGATGAGGATTGAGGATCCTTGATTACTGGGCCAGTGCACGGGCATCACGTATTAATTGTTTGGCAGTGGTGGGATATCCACATCAGATATTAACTGTTTGAAAGTGGTGAGTTAGCCACATCACATACTAATTGCCTTGTAAGTGGTGTGGATAGTGAATTCCTGTAGCTTGTATACAGTGATCACTGAAGGTGTTTTGTACTCTAAATCAGTCACACAGTAAATATTCAGAGTTCAGATCACAATTGTTTTATTTCTTTTGTTAGCTTAGTTAGTCAGGGAGAGCAAGCAAGCATGTCAGCAGAGAGCTATGGCAAGCTGACAAAGAGCCAGTTGGCTGAAATGTGCCAGGCTAAATAACTGGTGCATGGAAACCTAAGGCAGACATGATTGCAGCTTTGGTCACAGCTGCATCAGAAAACAGCAATCAGGAGGATGATCAGTCTGGCCATGGAGATGTACAACACTCAGAGAATGGATAGCTCAACCTTTCTGCAGAGGACTTTAAAATCCATCTGGAACTAAAGAGACTTGAGTTGGAGGCCAGGCATTTGGAAATGGAAGCTGTGGAGAAGGAGAGGCAGAGGCAGCATTAAAAGGAGATGCTGACTCTTTGCCAGAGTCATGGAGGTAATGGGAAAGAGAGTAACCAGACCTCAGAAGCACAAAAGGTCAGTACATTTCTTCCGCAGTTTACAGAGAGGGATAATTTTGAAAGTTTCATTAATATGTTTGAGAGGTTATGTAAAAAGTATGATATTGACTAAAGGCTCTGGGGACAATTTCTGACCCCGTTAATCCATGGTAAAGCTGTAAATGTACTTTCCAAATCATCTGACGTTGACTCTTTTCACTATAATGCTGTAAAGAATTGTTTGTTAGAATTTTTTAAGCTAACACCTGAAACTTACAGGAAAAAAGTTTTGTGAGCATAGACGCAAGGCAGATGAAAATGTATGTGAATATGTTGCTGAATTAAGCACTTATTTTCATAAGTGGGTGAGTGGATGTCAGGTCACCACTTCTGAAGGGCTGGCAGACCTTTCGGTGAGGCAACAAGCCCTTAGCACTTTGCCTGAGGACATGAGGATCTGGTTAGCAGATAGACAATGTGCTACTTCAGATGAGTTGGGGAAGAAGGGAGACCTATACCTAGCAAGCAGGGTATCACTGCACAGGAAAAGGACACCTAGTTCTGCTCATGGGTGGGTATGAATCTAGCCTTGAGAAGCATCCTACCTTTACCAATGATCTTGCCACAATACCAGCAAAAATGACTGACTCCACCAACTGGTTTAGTTTCTGGTGCACAATAAGGGGATCCAGTATTTTTCAGCCTGGGAAGACATGTTTGACAAACCACAGTGCTTTGCCAGAGATGGTTTGCACTTGTTGTGAAGGCTGCCAGCCTAGCTATATAGAATTTTGTAAACAATTCTATGTCATTGTACATATTAATGTAACCCACAGGCTTTCTTTACAAATGTAAAGACAACTATATGTTATGATTAAACTATATGTTATACTGAGCTTTAAAAATGTAACCATAGTGCACTTCGCTGGAAGAAAGGTCATAAATCAAGCATCGTATGACTGTTTGAGCTCAAGCTCAGAGACAGGATATCTGGACTAAGGAATTCTTTCTATTTCTTAGGACAAAAGTTCATTACTAGATTTTACATGTAAAATGTATTTTATTGCTGTGGTTTCCTGCAGGTGCAGATTGCAAAAAGAAATGTAAAATCTGAGTTTCTATTACCCTTGGAAACTAAATCAGAACTGTTAAGAATGATGTAATCTGAAATGACTCAGCAGTACTGTGTTATCAATTTAAGACTTTCTCAGAGAGAAAGATAGAGCATTTTGGATTTTGTCTGAAGATCATCCACTCAAGCGCTACCTTGCTCTGTAAGTAATATATTTCTTTAGAAGAGTAATTTCTCTTAGAGATAGATAGAAATAGCCAGTTTAGTCTAGCTGTTTTCTATATTTATGGCAGTATTATTTTAATGCATTTTCCTTTGATGTTTGAACTTTGTAATGTCATTGTGTTGAAGTAGTAAGTATTGTATTGTGTTTTTATTATTTATTATTAAATATTTTAAGCATTTCAACTATGGCTGTTTTGTGTAGAGATAATTTATGCTCTTAGCATACATTGCATGTATTCGGTGATACTGTCCAAGCTACTCCAATAGCTTTAGCCCTGGGTCATGCTTACTATTTGGATAACAGTAATATTACTGAGTGAAATTGGTCACCCTTTGGGAAGGGCCTTATTAGTAGCTGATAAATAGTGGTTGGTGGCAGTGGATTACTACCTTATGGCTTGGGCAGAAAGAGGCACAGCTGGAGAACCTGTGCCAGGCCTTCCCCAGGAGTGTCTGTGTGTTTGTATATAACTTGTTTCTTAAAGTGTGTGTGTGTCAGCTACTTGGGCAGGGACACAAAGCACTGGTTGGACAGAGAGGCCACTAGAGGTTTTAGCATGACCACTTGGCTGAGATCTGTACCCTGTAGCTGTGCCAGTGGGGAGTCTTTTTGGGGATCTGGAGAGAAAGGGAGAAACCAAACCCAGACTGAATGTGATCTCTGTGTACTCTTAAGGGAAATTGTACTTTACTGAGTGTGTATGTGTTATCCTTCCCAATGTGCACACCCCAAAGGATTGAGGCTCCTCATTTACTGGTCCAGTGCATGGGTGTCATGCTTGTCACCACTTGGCTTCCAGGTAATGGCAAAAACGTTATCCCCATAGTGCCTTTTTTAGGCTGTGCCAAATTGTTAAACCCTTCAACATAACAAAAATCACTCACAACTAACTAAAGGTACTGCTGCTCAATGCTAGAAGTTTCAATAAAAAAACTCCCTAAAAACACTCATTACCTTGGAGAATGCAGACATATGTGCAGTCAAGGAAACATGGTTCAAAACTATGGAAAGCCCCTTGGCTATCAGTGGTTACAATGCCTTTCATACATTCCGATCCCTGTCAGCTCAGAATAAAACAAAGGGAGAAGGTGTCTCAATGTTTATAAAAGAAAAGTACACTGCTACACTGCTCCAACAACATGACCCACTTGAGCTGCTCCATAGGTTCATAGGTGTGTACTAGGGTAATGGCCCTGGAGCCTTTACAAGCCTAGCCCATAGGATTACCCTGGCATCGTGCCACTCAACCTTGGTTCCCAGTGCCTCTGTCAAGTAGAGCCACTGGAATGATCCCTGGGGTGAATTTATTTTCTATTTCCCATCCACTCATCAAGATTTCACTTGAGGAGGGCCAGTGAGGTGCTCTGCTTGACATGTATGGGAAGTCTATTCCATAGCATGGGCAGTCTCTGGGTTATGAACCTGTCCCTCCAGCACGTTCTGTTGATTGTGGTAATGAGGTTGAGGTCTCTGGAGTGTGTGGTGAGGAGGGATTGGGATTTCTTTAGATGTAGCATTTCTAACACAGCTGGGTCAGACATGGCTTTGTAAGTCAAGCAGAGGTCACCTCTAAGTAGGTGATATGAGACAGAGACTAGTTGGAGGTTTTAGAGTCTGTCCATATAGGACAGGTATTTAAGGCCTAGAATCCTCTTTGTGAGGTACTTTTGCAGCCTCTCTAGTTGTTGCAGGTGTCTAGTGAGGTACATGCCAAATGGGGAATTGTACTCGATGATTGGCCTAATGAGGGAAGAGAAATGATGTATCTAAATCCTTTGCTCTCATTGAATATTATTGTACTATTATTATTATTATTATTATTTTTGTGGTGCTTTTCTCCCCAGGCCTCCACTGAAAAAGGACATGTATCCAGCCGGACTATCCCGGTCAACAAATGTAAAATAAAATAATAAATAAAATAGAAGGAGACAATGACCTCTTTCTTCCTGGATGCAAAACCCTTAGTAATGAGATGTGCCACATAGAAGGACTTTCTGACCACAGTGGTAATGTGGTGGTCGAAAGAGAGGTTGCTGACAACCTGTGTTCCCAGATCTCTTATAACGCCTTCAGTGTTTAGTGGACTACCATCAATGTGGTAATTCATGGGAACAAGGGTTTTTCCCAAAGGGGATTGTGAAGATTGGAGGAAGATGGGTGAAGGCTGCCAGCCTAGTCAAATAGAACTTGATACATAATTCTATCAATTGTATAAATAAGTGTAAAGTACAGGCTTGTGTTTTTAAATGAAAGAAAGCACTGTAAAATGTGAACTTCAAGATTGTTGCAACATTGCCATCTGCTGTAAGGAAAACCAAGCCAAACATTTCAAATGTGTCCTTTGAAGCTGAAAAGATCTTATGAATCTCTTTGATGTTTACAAGTTGGCTCCAGTGAGTCTGGATGAAGGTTTCAGGCCCATTGTTTTAAGGGCCAGAATTTACAAGTGGAATGTGCTTTATTGCTCTGGTTTCAGCTAGAGTGTATATGTGAAATGCCTTTTATTGTTGTAGTCTCCTGAGCAGGTGTTAGCTTGCTAAATAATGCAGTCTGTGGCCTGGGAACTCCAAACCTAGGTGTCAAAATGATGTAATTTGGGAGAGCCTCAGCAGAGCTGTTGGTTAATGTTTAAAAACTATTGTTCAGTGAGAGACTGGAAGCATTTTGATCTTGGACATCTAACCCAGCACTGCTTATGCTTTATGTATGTAATTAGGGTTATAGCACTGTGTTTTCTCTTAAGATTAGCTAAAGATTAGAACGTTAGATTAAGTGTTTGACATCAGACCTGTCCTACTGTATTATTTTAAGTTTCTGTGTGATCTCTGAACTCTTATATATCTCTGTGGTGTAGTAGTATTGTCTTGTGTTTTAAGTATTTATTGTTATATATTTTAAAACCTTTACCATTGGCTGGTTTATGTAGAGATAATTTAACCTCTAATGTACATTACATAGTTACATATTTTACTGTCTATGTCACTCCAAATCAAACTTTGACTGTCTAGTCATACTGTCATTGGATTATAATATTGCACAGTAATAATTGGACACCTTTTTAAGGGCCTTTTATTAGCTGATAATTATATTAAGCTGGTGGTGGCAGTAATTACTACCATATAGTCTGGGTAAAGGAACACAGCTGGAGAATCTGTGTCAGCCTTTCCCAGGTGTGTCTGTGAAATTGTATAAATACTTAGCGGGTGGGTGTCAGCTACCTGGGCAGGGACACGAAGCACTGGTTGGACAGAGAGGTTACTGGAGGTTAGCTTGCCAGCTAGGCTGAGATATGGACCATATAGCTGTGCCAGTGGGGAGTCTTATTGGGGACCTGGTGAGCAAGGGAGCAACCAGCCCCAAACTGACTGTGATCTCTGTGCGCACTTAAGGGAAATTGTACTTTACTGTGTGTATTAGTTATCCTTTCCTCTTCTAAGAGATGACCTCCCTGGTGTTAGTGGTGAGGACTGAGGCTCCTTGATTGCTGGCCCAGGGCACGGTCATCATATATTGGTAGCAGTGGTTGGGATATCCCATCACATACTGGTGGCAGTGGTTGGGATATCCTATCACATATTGCTTTGCTGTGGTGGGATCCACATCACATATTGATTAGTTGGCAAACACTAATTGGCTTGTGGTGGTGTGGGTAGAGCAAATTCCTGTAGCTTATGTACAGTGATCTCTAAAAGTGTTTTGTACTTTAAAACAGCCACACAGTGTATACTCAGAGTTCAGATCAAAATTGTTTTATTTCTTTTGTTAGCTTAGTGTTAGTCAGGGTGAGCAGACAGCATGTCAGCAGAGGAGTATGGAAAGCTGACAAGGAGCCAGCTGGTGGAGATGTGCCAGGCTAGAGGAATGGTGTATGGAAACCTGACTAAGGCAAACCTGATTGCAGCCTTGGTTACAGCTGCAACAGAAAACAGCAGCCTGGAGGACAATCAGACTGATAGTGGAGATACAATATCCTCTGAGAATGGACAGCTTAACCTTTCTGCAGTGTACTTAGAAATCCAGCTGGAGCTAAAGAGACTTGAGTTGGTGGCCAGGCATATGGTACTAAAAGCAGCTGAGAAAATGAGGAGTCTACAAGCTGAGGAAAATGAACGGCAGAGGAGGCATGAGAGGGAAATTCTGACTCTTCGCCAGAGTCATGGAGGCAATGGGGAAGGGAGTAGCCAGACCCCAGAAGCACAAAAGGTCAGTAAATTTCTTCCACAGTTTAAAGAGGGGGATAATTTGGATAGCTTCATTCATGTGTTTGAGCAGGTATGTAAACAGTATGAAGTTGACCAAGGGCTCTGGGTACGGTTCCTGACCCCTTACTCTATGGTGAAGCTGTAACTTCTTTAGCAAAAATGCATGACACTGACTGTTTTGATTATACTGTTGTAAAAAGACACTTGGAATATTTTAAGCTAACACCTGAAATGTATAGGAAAAAGTGTTGTAAGCATAGACACAAGGCAGATGAAAATGTATGTGAATATGTTGCTGAACTGAGCACTTATTTTCATAGCTGGGTGAGTGGATGTCAGGTCACCACTTTTGAAGGGCTGGCAGACCTTTTGGTAAGGGAACAAGCCCTTAGCACTTTTGCTACTTCAGATGACTTGGGGAAGGAGGGAGACCTATACCTAGCAAGCAGGGCAGCCCTGCACAGGAAAGGGACCCCCAGTACTGCTCATGAGTCTAAAGGAACCCATGGTGAGCAGCAGAGACTGCCCCAACAGAATCTGCCAGTAGCAGGGGAAGCCACTAGTCTAGGTACACATCCAAGACCTAGGGTGAAATGTTTTGAATGCAACCAGTGGGGTCATGTGGCATACAGATGTCCATGGAGGCAAGGTAGGGAACAAAAGGTGAAAAAGCCAGTAAGTGGGAAAGCCAAAATGCCAATAGTAGGTTGTCTTGGGACAACAAAGGTACCAAACTACCACCAGAGGTTATATCTTATTGTAGTGAATGGCAAATAGGCCATTGCTAAGAGAGACACAGCCTCTGATATAACCATTGTAAAATTTGCACTGGTTACAGAGGAGTTCTACTTGCCTGGGCAGTCTGCTCCAGTCAGGGCTTTAGGAGGGATGCCATTCCAAATACCTTTGGCTAGGGTTCACCTTGACTGGGAGGGTGTAAAAGGAAACCAGCAAGTAGGTGTGTTTGTGGATATGCATGCAGATGTCCTGATAGGGAATGATTTTGATAGTGCAGTACCCTGCGCTTGTGCAGTTACACGCAGTCAAGCTTGGAGACAAGCATGTAAGTCTGGTAGCCTGGGCGAGACCCAGACAGACTGCATACTTGCAGCCAGAACTGGTGAGGTGGTTACTTCAGGGAGTGAGCTATGCTGTAGCAGTGAGACTGAATACGAGCCACAGCTGCTTGTGGGTATTGATGATCCCTTGGACAGTGTGACTGCAAAGGTAGAGGTGAGTAGTAGTACCCAGGCTGACAGTGAGGCACCACTGTCAGAGGATGTCAGACTTCCAGTGGAAGGGGAGCTGGGAAGGGTTACATGGAAAGACTGCAGACAGGCTCAGCTCTCAGACCCTATATTGCAAGGCTTGAGGCAGGTAACTAGGGAGGCACCTGATTGTCAAGGGAAGGAGGAATCTGTATACTGGAACAAAGGGTTACTGTACAGAGAGTGGACCCCTGAGGGAGGGCTAGAAGGTGAGAGAGTACAGCAGTTGGTAGTGCCTAGAGCTTACCATCTGCTGCTTCTAGCCATAGCCCATGATATTCCCTTTGCAGGTCATATGGGCATAAAACATATAAAGAGGTGTATTATGCAAAACTTCTATTGGCCTGGAATTTCCAGAGTTGTTACAGGGTACTGCAGGACTTGTGAGCAGTGCCAAAATGTAGGCAAGGCAGGAGACAAGGTGAGAGCTCCTTTGGTGCCTTTGCCTGTGATTGAGGAGCCATTTCAGAGGGTAGCTATGGATATTGTGAGTCCTCTGAGTACCCCAAGTTCCACAGGGAAAAAGTATATCCTAGTGGTAGTGGATTATGCTACACGATACCTTGAGGCAGTGGCTTTTTCCTCCATTGAGGCAAAGAAGGTGGCAAATGCTTTGTTAGAGATTTTCAGCAGGGTAGGGCTTCCAAAAGAAATACTGACTGACCGAGGTGCCAATTTTATGTCAGACCTGCTGGCTTGTCTGTGGAAGTCCTGTGGGGTGAAGCACATGAAGACTACCCCCTACCATCCCCAGACTAATGGTCTTGTTGAGAGGTTAAACTCTACAATCAAGTCCATGCTATGGGCATTTGCAGAGTAGTTTAAGAGGGAGTGGGACAAATATGTGCCCCATCTGTTGTTTGCTTACAGAAAGGTTCCCCAGGAATCCACAGTTTTTTCACCCTTTGAGTTGCTGTATGGGCATAGTGTGAGGGGACCTCTAGATTTAATTTGAGATGAGTGGGAAGGTGAGTATGAGTCTCACAAGGAGTCTGTTGTGGCATATGTCCTGAACCTCAGGACAAGGCTCAGGGATCTCATGGGCCTCTAGAACCTGGCAGAAGCTCAACAACAGAAAAAGGTGTGGTATGACAGGAATGCTCGAGCTAGGGAATATGCTGTGGGGCAGCAGGTAATGGTTCTCATTCCTGTCAGACACAACAAGCTGCAAGCAGCTTGGGAGGGACCCTACAAGGTGGTAAGAAAGGTAAGTGATGTTAACTACATGGTGGAAGTGCTAGGCAGACTGCAGGGGCACAAATTGTACCATGTTAACATGATGAAACCTTACCATGATAGGGAGGCCCTTGTGCTGAGCATTTGCAGTGGATTACAGGAGGAGTCTAAGGGAGATCTGGGAACTGATCTTCTCAGTGAGGCTCGGGCTGACACCTCGGTGGTAGGGGTAGCAGTGTCCCAGCAGTTATCTCCAACCCAGGTTCAAGAAATCCAAGCAGTGTTGCAGGAATTTGGGGACGTGTTCACTGGGAAACCAGGGTGCACCCACCTGGTGCCACACCAGGTGGATACAGGACCCCAAAGGCCTATCAGGCAGTCCCCTTATAGGGTGCCTGAGAGAGTCAAACAGACTCTGAGGGAAGAGGTACAGGAGATGTTGGAACTAGGGGTGATTTAGGAGTCCAACAGTCCCTGGGCCTCCCCAGTGGCACTGGAGCCAACGAAGGATGGCAGCACCAGGTTCTGTGTGGATTACAGGAAATTAAATAGTCACACAGAGGCAGATACTTACCCCATGCCTAGGACAGATGAGGCCCTAGAGCAGCTGGGTGGGGCTAAGTATCTTACAACCATTGATCTTACCAAGGGTTACTGGCAGGTGCCTTTGATTCCCAGTGCTAGAGAGAAGTCGACCTTTGTGACTCCTTTTGGCTTGTATGAGTTCACAAAGATGCACTTTGGGATGAAGAATGCCCCATCAACTTTCCAGAGGCTGGTAGATCATATCTTAGCAGGAGAAAGAAAGTTTGCCCTTGCTTATATGGATGAGATTGCTATCTACAGCCATTCCTAGAAAGATCACATTCAGCATGTCAGGGAGGAGCTGGGCAGACTACAGAGGGCAGGGTTAACCATTAAACCGAGCAAATGTCACGTGGGTATGGCAGAGGTCTCCTACCCAGGACATAGAGTGGGGAGTGGTAAGATAAGGCCAAAACCTGCCAAAGTGGAAGCTATTCAGGCATGGCCTGCACCTGTTACCAAAAATCAGGTAAGGGCATTCTTAGGGACAGCAGGCTACTACAGAAATTTGTTCCCAATAGCTGCTCCCCTCACAGACCTGACAAGGAAGAACAGGCCAGATAAGGTAGTGTGGACCCCAGCATGTGAGCAGGCATTTCAGAAGCTTAAGGAAGCTTTGGGAGGACCACCTGTGTTAGCCAGACCAGACTATAGCAAATAATTTGTTGTGTAGGTATATGCTTCAAACTATGCGGCGGGGGCTGTACTTAGCCAGGTTTCTTCAGAGGGAGAAGAGCACCCAGTGGTTTATCTCAGTCATAGGCTCCAACCCAGGGAGAAATGCTATGCAGTGGTAGAAAAGGAATGTTTAGCCATAGTGTGGGCACTACAAAAACTTCAGCCTTATCTGTATGGAAGAAAATTCACTGTAATGACAGATCACAACCCTCTACCATGGCTAAACAGAGCCAGTCAGCAAAATGCCATGTTACTAAGATGGAGCCTGGGGTTGCAAGCATATGATATGTCAGTGCAGCACCACAGTGGGAGTAGCAATGCCAATGCAGATGGGCTCTCAACGCAGGGAATGGGGTGAGGTACACCCATATAAACCTGACACTCTGAAGCGATGTTTCTCAAGGGGTACTTGAAAAACTTGCATGAATTCACCAGGGGGGAAGAGATGTGAAGATTGGAGGAAGATGGGCAAAGGCTGCCAGCCTAGTCAAATAGAATTTGATACATAATTCTATCAATTGTATAAATAAATGTAAAATGCAGGCTTGTGTTTTTAAATGAAAGAAAACACTGTAAAATGTGAACTTCAAGATTGTTGCAACATTGCCATCTGCTGTAAGGAAAACCAAGCCAAGCATTTCAAATGTGTCTTTTGAAGCTGAAAAGATCTTATGAATCTCTTTGATGTTTACAAGTCGGCTCCAGTGAGTCTGGATGAAAGTTTCAGGCCCATTGTTTTAAGGTTAAAGATAAGGGCCAGAATTTACATGTGGAAGGTACTTTATTGCTCTGGTTTCAGCTAGAGTGCATATGTGAAATGCCTTTTATTGTTGTAGTCTCCTGAGCAGGTGTTAGCTTGCTAAATAATGCAGTTTGTGGCCTGGGAACTCCAAACCTAAGTGTCAAGTGGATGTAATTTGGGAGGGCCTCAGCAGAGCTGTTGATTAGTGTTTAAAAACTATTGTTCAGTGAGAGACTGGAAGCATTTTGATGTTGTTCATCTAACCCAGCACTGTTTATGCTTTATGTATGTAAGTAGGATTATAGCACTGTATTTTCTCTTAAGATTAGCTAAAGATTAGAAAGTTAGATTAAGTGTTTTTCTTTGACATCAGACCTGTCCTACTGTATTATTTTAAATTTCTGTGTGATCTCTGAACTCTTAGATATCTCTGTGGTGTAGTAGTATTGTCTTGAGTTTTAATTATTTATTATTACATATTTTAAAACCTTTACATGTGGCTGGTTTATTTAGAGATAATTTAACCTCTAAAGTACATTACATCATCATCATCTTCTTTCGGCTGTTCCCGTTAGGGGTCGCCACAGCAGATCACCTGTTTCCATTTCCTCCTGTCCTCTGCATCTTGCTCTGTCACACCAACCACCTGCATGTCCTCTCTCACCACATCCATAAACCTTATCTTAGGCCTTCCTCTTTTCCTGTTACCTGGTAGCTTCATCCTTAGCATCTTTTTTTCAATATACTCAGCATCCCTCCTCAGCACATGTTCAAACCAACATAATTGTGCCTCTCTGGCTTTGTCTCCAAATCTTCCAACCTGTGCTGACCCTCTAATATACTTATTCCTAATCCTGTCCACCCTCGTCACACCCAGTGCAAATCTTAACATCTTTAATTCTGCCACATCCAGCTCAAACTCCTGCCTTTTTGGCAATGCCACTGTCTCCAATCCATATAACATAGCTGGTCTCACTACCTTTTTGTAGACCTTCCCTTTCACTCTCACAGGTACTCGTCTGTCACAAATCACTCCTGACACTCTTCTCCACCCACTCTATCCTGCCTGTACTCTCTTCTTCACCTCTCTTCCAAACTCACCGTTACTCTGAACTATTGACCCCAAATATTTAAACTCATCCACCTTTGCCACCTCTACTCCTTGCATCCTCACCATTCCTCTATCCTCCCTCTCATTCACACACATATATTCTGTCTTAGTCCTGCTGACCTTCATTCCTCTTCTCTCTAGAGCATATCTTCATATCTCCAGGGTCTCCTCCACCTGTTCCCTACTCTCACTACAGATCACAATGTCATCTGCAAACATCATAGTCCATGGGGACTCCTGTCTGATCTTGTCTGTCAACCTGTCCATCACCATTGCAAATAAGAAAGGGCTCAGAGCTGATCCTTGATGTAACCCCACCTCCACCTTAAACGCATCTAAAGTACATTACATATTTACAGATTTTTACTGTCTAGTTTGCTCCAAATTAAACCTTGACTGTCTAGTCATACTACCATTGTATTATAATATTGCAGAGTAATAATTGGACACGCTTTTAAGGGCCTTTTAGTAGCTGATGCTTATATTAAGCTGGTGGTGGCAGTAATTACAACAGTATAGTCTGGGTAAAGGGGCACAGCTGGAGAATCTGTGTCAGCCTTTCCCAGGAGTGTCTGTGAAATTGTATAAATACTTATCTCAAAGTGTGGGTGTGTGTCAGCTACCTGGGCAGGGACATGAAGCACTGGTTGGACAGAGAGTGTACTGGAGGTTAGCTTGTCAGCTAGGCTGAGATCTGTACCCTATAGCTGTGCCAGTGGGGAGTCTTATTGGGGACCTGGTGAGCAAGGGAGCAACCAGTCCCAGACTGACTGTGATCTCTGTGTGCACTTAAGGGAAATTGTACTTTACTGTGTGTATTAGTTATCCTTTCTTCTTCTAAGAGATGTTCTCCCTGGTGTTAGTGGTGAGGACTGAGGATCCTTGATTGCTGGGCCAAGGCATGGTCATCACAGGGATGATGACGCATTTTTTGGCATTGAGCTTAAGGCCACGGTTCTGACAACAGTCGTTGGTCTCAGTGAGGCCTTTCTGTAGGATGTCAGCATCACTTGGGGAATTAATAATAGCTCCCAACTTGAAATCATTTGCAAAGTTTGTCAGCCAGAGTCCCTTCATGTTGGCCTGGACTTCAGAGAAGTTGATACCAAATAGGAGAGGACCCAGGACTGAACTCTGTGGGATTCCACTCATGACTGGTCGGCAGTCTGACTTGGAGTCAGCTACTTACACACTGTGGGTTCCATCTGTGAGCCAGTTTGCAACCCACCTGGTGATATAGGGGTTGATGCCAAGCTTTCTGAGTTTTTCTATGATTCTGCAGTGGGGAATGGTATCAAAGGCCTTGACCAGATCAAGGTAGGTTGTGTGAACCACCTTGCCTTCATCCACAGCTCTAGTGACTGACTCAGAGAAGTTGACCGAGTTGAGCAGGCATGGTCTACCCTTCACAAAACCAAACTGTGTGGGATCCAGAGTTTGGAGATTCCCTATATCCTTATTTATTATGGGTAACTTCAACTACCCCTCTATAAACTTTGAGATGTATATGAGCCATAATTCACTTGTTTAAAGGTTTTTGGTCTTAATCAATGCAAACACCCTTGCGCATCTAGTTAGCTCCCCAACCTGCAATACAAATATCCTAGACCTCGTATTCACAAA
Source organism: Protopterus annectens (assembly GCF_019279795.1). Lineage (NCBI taxonomy): Eukaryota > Metazoa > Chordata > Ceratodontiformes > Protopteridae > Protopterus > Protopterus annectens. The sequence continues at coordinate 1,654,508,524 of NC_056739.1, read as the reverse complement.
CATGGGGGATGCTGCTCCTTCTCATGCCTCCTCCCTGATAAGATCTGACCACAAAATGATCTCCTTTAGTATTAAAGCTAACCTAGAACCCCCATCAAACTCCAAACCTGTTAAGAACATTGCTAAGGCCAGTTACCTTAAACAAAGTGACAGCTTATTAAATTTCCAAGGACCAGCCGAACCTGGATGACACTGAAGCCTTCTCTGAGCTGTACAGAAAAGCACAGTACAACCACATCCATAGCTGCATAGAGGAGGCATTACCTGTCTGACTCAATCTTATGATTACTGGCAAAAACAAACCACCCTGATGGACCCTTAGCATAAATAGGCTAGTCAACAAAAGGAAAAAAAATCCTCTCCAAAGGCAAGAAGGAACAGACAAAACAGTGCAAAAAGACACTCACCAGTCTAAACAAAGAAATTAGAGAGCTGGTCAAATTTGCCAAAGCAAACTACGAGATAAAGATAGCCTGCCAGGGTAAAGACAATCATAAGGCTTTTTTAATTATGTTTGTAACTTAAGGGGAAACACTCAGTAATGTGCTGAGTTACTCAAGAATGGCAACACTTACATCCAGCCTGATACTATAGCAAACCTGCTGGCTGATAAGTTCAGTTCAAACTCCCTCCCATCACCTCATACCACACCCAAAGTAATACCTGCAACCATCCCTCTACCAGTCATTATGAGGGAACAGGTCTTTACTGCACTCACTAAAGCCAAAAACACACAGCATCCAGGGGTCCCAACAACATTCCACAACGCTTCTTAAACAGCTTAAAACAGAATCTATTAGAGCCACCAAAAACCCTGTTTAACCACAGTCTCCAAATGGGCTTTCTCCCGGATGAATGCAGGACTGTAACAGTTTTCCCTCTTCACAAGTACCCATCACCTGACCTAGGGAACCACAGACTGATAAGCTTAACCAGTCTTATCTGTAAGGCCATGGAGTGAATTATTATGGACCTGATCAATAATGATGTAGGAAATCTTCAACCACTGGACCAAAGGGAGGTCTCCCCTGCTCAGTTATGTGGACTTCTTTGAGAATGTCACCAGGGCCATCGATGATGGTAAAATGGTACACACTGCTTATCTAGACCTGGCTAAAGCTTTCGACACAATCCCCCACTCAGGGATCATAGATAAACTTACTGAGTTAGGCATAACCCTCTACATCGTCAGATGGATAGCAAAGTGGATCACTGACAGGGCACATGTTGTCTGAATAGGTGAATCCACTTCCGATAAGAAACCTGTTACTAGTGGTGTCCCACAGGGCTCAGAAGTATTGGGACTCCTCCTGTTTGGTATATACTTCTATGAAGTGAAGGCCAAAGTCGGGAGCCTCTGGCTCACCATGTTCACTGACAGCTGTAAGGTGGGAGCAACCACTGAATCCCCAAACAATATTGCCATCCTACACACAGACCTAAAAATGGAAATAACTGGTGCCAAAAACATGGGCTGAGACTAAATGCTAAAAATGCATACGTAATCATACCCTTCAGTAAGTCAGATATCCCTGTAAATTATAATACTGATAGCAAACCTCTAAAATTAATCCCAGTGGTGAAGGACCTAGGAACACAGCCAGGTAGTAGCCTAAACTTTGACCACTAGTTAGCTATGGTAGTGAGGAAAACCTTCTCCGTGGCAGTAAAGGCATGGCATCAAGTTCAAAGAATGTCATAGTGACATTGTACTCAGCTCTCATTGTTCCTGTAATCGAGTACAGTGCTCCCTTCTGAATGTACTTAACCAAGCACTTACACTAATTTTAGCAGCCCCAGAGGTTTCTCAGTAACAAAAAAAAATACAAAGTGCAAGACACGTCTTATGCAGACCAACTAAAGGCTCTATCCCTTTACTCCATCTTATATTGTTTATTGAGAGGTGACTTATGCCTGACCTACAAGGCATTCTGTGATACAGCCCTGATGAAAATGTTACATATTCACAAGAAAAATTAACAAGGGTTGTGGGCTCCATGGATCTGAGCCTTATTTGCTTCTCAAACAGAACTTTCTGGAGTTTCATATTCCAAAGGCTACCTTGTGTATGGAATAAACTTTCCATCTTATAAGACAAAGCCTGCCCCTCATGCTCTTCAGAAAGCATTTAGATAAATGGATGGGGAGCCATAAATTCACTCCTGGGGTGCTGCCCATGTCCCTTATGGACAGAGGCAGTCTGTAAAATGACTCAGAGCCCTAACACCCAAAGACCGGCTACCCTGACACTACCCCATTCCATATCTGGGGAACTAAGATATAATATTGTCATATCCTGAGTATTATTGGCTAGGCTTATAAAGGCTATTGTATCCTTAGCCTTGTAATCACCAACGGACTTATGACAGGATGTAGGTAGAGCAGCTGTTGGGCAAGGTCCTGCAGGGAGTAAAAAAAATATATATATCACTTGAAGTTACAAATTATATTCTTTAGTGTAGGTGTAGTAAAAGTTAAAAAAGGAACCACATTTGTACATCCTTAAAACAACATTTCCACATCCTTATTTCAAAATGAATTGCCTGTATGTCATCATGTAACTATATTTTGACTGCTGTACTGTTAAAAACTTTCACATCAATATAGTTATATATTTTTTACTTTAATCTTTCATTCCCTTGTATTTTCATTTATTGCCTCTTGTGCCTGCTATTTATTCAGCTTTTTGTTTTCTGAAACTTTTGCTTATGTACTCCGCCAATTGTGCTGTGTAATAACTGCCTTCTGCTTTACTTGTTTTCTACCAAGTACAGCTTGCTCTCTTATATATTATTCAAGTTAAGTTTCATGTCAGTGCTTAAGTCATCTAACACAAGTTCAGTCCCTATATAAGCCCCAAATTTAGTTACATGACAAAAAGATATATTATGAAATTTCCTGTAATGTTCAACATTACCACAGTAAGCATTTTTTTCTGTTTTTTTATACTCAACATCTTTCACAAATTAGATTACTGTTATGTATTACTTCCCATTCTAAATCCCACAAGTGTAACATAGAGTTATACTTGACCTTTATGAATTCCAGGCAGTACCTGCAAATGGTCAGATGTGATCAATGTACTACCCTGGCAAACAAATGTAAAATAAAAATAAAATACAATGTTATGCAACTGTATATTCAATCAGATTTTCCACTTTTCTTTACTAACTTTTGCTGCTCCAGATTTTCTCCCTCGACCCATTTATATCCCAGGATTCCATTTATCCCACCATGCTAAATCGCTATACTAGAGAATTTTTCTGTACAATTTTTTTTTTTTTTTTTGCTTTCGGTATTTCCTCAGTAATATACCCAATATTCAATAATAGAAAAAGGCTTAATTGTCTTTTGTCTTCTCTTTTCTCTCGCCTTTTCTTCTTATAAGAAATGTTCCTTTTACCTGATTCAGTCTTGTATTCCAACAAACTCATATCCTCTTCCTTGAAACACTTTAGCAGAACATTCACCTCCTACATACCCTACTGCTGCAGAAGGCCAGAACATAGTAGATCTAATCATAAGTGCACGCTAGATATTTATTTATTTATTGATTATATATTAGTTATTTATTTGAATTTGCTTGCTGGTAAAGTCTGACTGGACAGAAAGTCACTTTTCAATGGAGACCTAGGGAGAAAAGCCCCACAGAAAATTGAAAAGAAAAAGTAAAAGAATTCTAGAATAAAGTTAAAAAAGTCTCAGTCTCAGGTCTAAGGACTTATATAGCTTGCCCAAGTCCATAAACCAAACAATAAAAATAGTGAAGCAATATATTCCTCCTATGTATCCAAATGTTGGAATACTCTGTCACAAGAATTAAGACAAATCATCTGTCCAAAATACTTGAAAGCAAACTTTAGGACTCACCACTTAGTTTCCAAACTAACTATTATCTTGCTAGTTTTCTCTTGGCTAAATATTGTTACAGCTCTGTCTGTCTGTCTACTGACTGCAGTGCCCTTTTGGTTTTGTTGCATAATTTAAGCTTCTGGGCTTTAATCTAAAGACCCAGTAACTTATGATTCCTAGAGTAAAACTGAAAAAATAACTTCATGGAATATAATGATTTCCAGGATCTTACTCTTTTTTTTTTTTAAATATACTTTTTGTATCTTGGATGCATGGATGTGATAATTCATTGTTTTGCTTTGTACTGTATTGTACGTTATTGTATTGTATGAATTCTTCTAAGGTTTGTTAACTGTGGACCTTTTCTATCCAGGCCTATGCTGAAAACTCTCTCAAAATATTCTTGATGTTAAAACTAGCTTAAACAATTTACTTGAATATAATAGTTCTTTTATTTAATATGGGTTGCAAGGAAATGTATTCATTAATCCGGGGGGGGGGGGTAGGATGCTTGCAATTTAAGCTGCCATTTAATTTCCCTCTCCTCTAACATTAAGGCACTTTCAACTTCCCTGGGGTTTGCCTTTATATGATCCAAAATAGCAAATATTAATTTCTAAAACTTAGGGATGAGATGCAATTAATTGCAGGAGGTGGTAAAACATTGTATAGATTAGATGGTTTTAACATTTACAACTACACAGATGTAACTATTACAAAATATTATTTTAAGCTAGTTTTAACAACAAGAATATTTTTAGAGTTTTTATGGTGTGCTTGTTTTTAACATAAGATGGTAGTTTATTTACTATTTTCACTGTTTCAGTACTTTATAAATGGTACTTGGATATATTTTGATGACACCGTGACTTTAAATTATTTGGTCATTAGGAAGTGGAAATGTCAGATTCTGAAGAAGTCCTAGTTTCTGTAAGGATATTTTTTGTTTTACAATGAAGTCTTTTGAGTCTGTAATATTTGGAGTGTTTTTCCTGGTTGTATTTTTGTGTAGTAGCAACACTTCATTTGGTGTTTTAATGAATATTAGTAAGATACAAAAAGGAGGAAAGGACATGTAGTGAAGTGAAAAAGAAATAAAAAAAAATGAATTTGAAGAGAGGAATAGGTCTGGAAGTAGGACAGAGGCAAGAGAGCACATGTAAAGGCAGTATGTGATAAGGGGGTAAGGGAGAATGAAAAGAAAAAATAGTGAGTAAAAATGTAGAGGAGTCAGTACTAGATATTGCCTACATCACAGCTCCATTGACATTAAGGAAATGGCAGTCATTGGTTACCAAAGCACCTCAGACTATTTATCAGTATGTCACAGGCCAAACAGCCAGGGTCTATAGTAGGTACAGTAGAATGAGCCCACAGTCAGCATAAGAGTGGAATGCAGTATCCCTGACTTACTGCCTAATTGTCTTCTGGTGGAGGTAGTCAGTGAAGGTTGTTCATTCATGTGTCTGGACACATCTTCATTGAGCTAATAATAAATGAATACACACAAGCTTCCTTTCTTTTCCCTAGGTCATGTTACTTTTCTTATAGCATGTTCTCATCAGAACATCATGGCATGGAAGAGGTGGCCAACATTTTCAGTGGAAGACTGCCACCCAAGAGGTCTTTCGGGACCAGACAGGATTAGGGTATAATTACAATTTGTTGCCAATGCCAAAATTGCAAGGGACCTCAGACTTATTATGTATGTAAGAGACTTAGATATAAATGTCCTCAAAGGCTGGTTTTGACTACTCATAGTATAGTCCATTCTCTCATGTTTGTCCATAGGAGATTGTTTGTAGCCTTGGTACCTCCAACACATTTATCTCTACATAATAATTCACAAATAATCCAGAAGGTTTCTTCTCTTTCAAAAGGAGGCCACTCACAACCATCCCAAGACCCTTCCACTTGGACTAATCTCTTCCCCAGGAGCATTCTCCAAAATGCATTTCCATAAAAGCATCTTACTTGAGACTGCAGTAGTCCAGGATATTCCTTCTAGCTGGATGGATCCTGTCTGCCCTCATAAGGCATGGCCTTGTTCATCAGAAGCAGTTTTTGCTCATGTTGTTCTTCTTTCATTGAATGATGTCCAAACCAAAGGGTAAAAAGGCCACCCAGACAAATCATTCAGTAAAACCTGCAAGAAAGACCCAGCCAAGCTAGAGTCTCCACAGTGTAAAATCATAAAACTCCTGCAGTGGAGGCCTATGCAGTATATGTAATTTAGCTCTTTCTAGGGCAGCCACAGTGGTGTAGCAGTTAGCACTGCCGCCTCACAGCAAGAGGTTCTCTGGTTCGATCCTCTGCTGGGGTGCCTTCTGTGCAGAGTCTGCATGTCCTCCCTGTGGTTGTGTGGGTTTCCTCCGGGTGCTCCTGTTTCCTCCCACATTCCAAAGACTTGCTGTAGGTGGATTTGACACTTTAAACTGGCCCTAGGTATGAGTGCGTTCATGTGTGTGCCTTCGGTGGAAGGTTGGGTTCCAGGCTGACAACTCGACACTGTCAAACTTGACTGCCAATCGTGAGGGGACAGGTGATCCACTGTGGCAACCCCTGACTGGGAAAAGCCAGAAGAAGAAGTTTCAGCTACATGGTTTCTGAATGCACATGACTTTTTTTTTTTGTGGAAATTTTTATGGGTGCATTTTTTTTTTGTGGAAATTTTTATGGGTGCATACAGACCAATAAAGGAAAAAATCCCATTAGCAGTACACATGCGTGCTTCAGGCTTCTTTTTTTACCTTGTCAGTACAGCATAAGTGGATTATTTGGCTATTCTTAAGAAACATGGAGCTTAAAATCAAGTCTGATGTCCATAAACATTAGGGTTCCTGAAAAATATCTGAAATAACATCAAAACCATAGGGTAAAAGGTAATTGTCTTAACCTCAGTACCAGTCAAATTTTTTTTATTCCAAGTCAGATGTCAGTCCATGAGGCAGATGGATTCCATCCCTCTGTTTTCTCAGTCTGTGGTTATGTAATTGTGCTTCATATTTTTAGGTGTAATGGCAGTGTCAATTCCTGTGTTCATACTCAGTCTATATCACATTGTTGTATGCACTAAACGTCGAACACCTCTTCATCAAACCCTATTGTCGAATCTTCATCCTTTTTCCTGATGAACAAGGACATGTAACAAGTTGGCCGACCTAATGACCACAACAAAAACAGCATTATTTAAAGCCCACCTGGTGATGGGCTGCACCCCCACACCACCCCAATGTGGGGGGCTGTCTCCTCATACCCCCCCAACTAAATATACCAAGTCTGAGATCACAGTACAGTGGGGAAAAAAGAAAATTCCTGATAATGGCCCACTGGTTACCTATGGTGGGAAAATGCTCACTGAAATGATCATTTGACAGATGAAGATTTTGACAAATAGGGTTCGAGGAAGAGGTGTTCAATGTTTAGTGCATTCGGCAATATGCTATAGACCCATTCTTGCTTACCAGACTTCACAAGAAATTCCTGCAGTGGACTGTTTTGAGTCTGGTGGTGTCAACACATTGACCCTCATCTTTTGCTTATATGTCTCTGCAGAACTTGCTTTCACTTAGTTTGGTTGATGGATTCTGCCAACTTTCGAGTATGGAACCCATTCATCCTACATTCCTGTCATGGGATAATGACCATGGATGCATCTGCTCTCAGAAGAGGAACCTTTCATTGGAGGGGACATTGATACTTCAGGAGACTTGTTTGTTGTATATCAACATCCTAGAAATGAGTGTGTTCTGTTTATCTGTGCAAGCACTCCATGATTACTGCCCTAGGGACATTTTTTCATTCAAATTCATAATTAGCAGTAGTCTTGTAAAGTATAGAGGGGGCACATTGTAACTTAATTATGATACAAATGAACTGAGGATGAGGAAGGGAGTCATTCGTTCAGATCAGATTTTTGGTGTTGACTTGCATTGTTTTATCCCTCTTCCCTCCTTCATGAAGTCAAATGAGGAAACTCCTCTCCTGTGTCTAACATATCCTCTTCTCATTCTTTTCCCTCACTTCCTCTAATGTAAACGTTTATCCAGAAGACAAGGCTACACAAGACCAAAACAGTGCTGAATGTGGAGTAGTCCAGGCAAATATACTTTCCTCTTCTTCAACAACATCTCGTATTGGTTTGATTGAGGATCGATCTTTCCAAGACTTTCGACTCACATTCCCTGGGGATGTTCACCTATACCTTTGGAAACTAACTACATGGGTACTTCTCAGACAGGGTGCTGTATGTTATATCCTCTGAGCAGACCCTCTACTCAGAAGATGTACAAGGAAGAGTAGAATAGATTCTTTATCCAGGCTGCTAGTCGGTGCCTGGACCCTCTCTGTGTGCTCCTTCCTCATGTGCTGAGCTGCTTGTCAGACGTCTTCAGCACTGGTGTTAACTATTGCTCTGCCAAGTTGCACTTGAAAGACATTTCTGGTTTTTACATATTTAGGATGACTCATTTTCTCAAGCTTTTTGAGTGAAGAGAATCAGCCAACTTCTGGTTACAATGTTAGAAAATCCCTCCTAGTGGCGTGTCACTTTTGTTGAAAAAGAATTCAGAACTTGACTCATTTTTTTTCACAGCTTCATAACTGATTTTTCACAAATAAAGTGAGCTTTGCTTTCATGATTAATCTTTTATTTATGTGCAGATAGCATCATCTGGCTTGCTGGCTTTCTCTCCTGCTTATATAAACTAGGTAGAGTACTCCTTCATTGTATAGGTGTCCACACACATCTTGAGTACTTCATGAATACAGCTAGCACCTGGAAGAAGGATGCTTATTTTTTTATATCCTTTACTAAGACATGACTAGGCAGGAGCAGACCATCTATAGTTAGTTGGGTAACTCTGCTTCCTGTTGCTACAGTAGTTATGGAATGACACTCCTAGCAGACATAAATCAGACATTAAGGCTCATTCATCTGGCATGGTTGTTACAACTCTACAATTTTTTTCTTAATGCCACCTTGTATGGTAATTGGTTTTAAAAAACTCTGTGAGTCTGTGAGTCACTATAAACTGTATGTTGCCTGCAAGCCCACGTCTTGATTTTAGAACCAGTTTTGTGAAAGGAGTGTCAGCATATTTTGGCCACAAAAAAAAGAAAAATAGCTAGGGAGTTTATCCTAAGGATTACTCGTGATGGATCTAATCTTATTAGATGTGAAAACTATGTGTATTTGACGTAATACTACCTCTAAAAGAAGAAGGTCCATCTTTGGTATCACACTGTTTGTGAACCCCTTCTGCCTTTCTGTTTCTTCGTCTAGCTGTCTTTTTTTTTTTCTTGGGTATTTTGTTTTAGCTTTTTACTTGAAGGCAGAACCAGAAAGAGGGGTGATTCTGTGAGCAGTTGTGGACTAGGAGAGGTTGAATGTATTTGGGAAAAGATTTTTCTACCAAGCAGTCCTATGTTCTGAAGCATAAGCCACATGGGTCACCTAAACTGGAAATATTTTCTTACAAATCTATTACAGCAAGCACTTATAACTTTCATTTATTCTTCCTTTCTGTCCATCCCCCAATCCGCCTTTTGCTTTCTCTACAATGGATCTGGTCTTATCATTCAGCTGCATGGCAACTCATATATATTACTTTTTCTCAGCTTCTTATTATTTACAGATAGTTATAGACAAATATTCATTAAGCATTATATCATTGACGTATCTGTATCCCCCTCTGTCGGCCTTTTATCTATAATGTTCCAGAATCACTACTTATATTGACTTTACTTTTTGCCCCTTTTTAATTTCCGCAAGTCTTTTGGGTTTCTAATACCCTGATGGGAATGGGCCCCATTCCTAAGTCAAAGTTTGATTAAAATTCAGGAAATTAGTATTGTTTCAGTCTTTGATGTTAGCCAGACGTGCTCTTCCCAGCACCTGCAATGTGCCCAGTAATGACTTCTTCTACAATTCATATGGAGTTAAATGTACCTGTAACATATCTAAGTAGGATTGTAAATTTTTTTTTGTAAGACGCATTGCTCCTACTAATATTGGAACTATCTGGTTATATTTCTTCCACATTGTCCTCATTTCTACCTGCATATCATGTTATTTTATGATTGTGTGTCTCTCTCTGTACTCAAGACACTGTAGTCACTGGGTGTAGCAATTTAAATGATCAAGGCTACTTTTGTCTTCTTTTCATGGACTACAATATCTGGTTTTCTCACATCTATTTTTTAAACTGTTGGTAATGGGTGATCCCATGTCATGTAAACTTCATTGCTTTCTGTAATGCTTTGTGCCTCATGTTCCCAGTGATTTTCAGCTACTTCAGTATTATAATGTTTACACAATTCCCAATGCAAAAGTCTTGCTACATTATTATGCCTTTCAGTATACAGTCCTTCTGCCATTAGTATGTCACAACCAGTAACAAGATTTGCAACTGTTTCCAGTTCTGCTTTACAAGACCTACATCTGTCTGTTTCTCCCACATGTTCCAATTGTCTTTGTAAATCAACGTATACATAGTCCACTGTCTTGGGCCACCAATATTAACCTTTCGTCTTTTGGTTTAAATTCACCTCTCCTTAACCATTCCTGTGTTCGATCCTGATCAACATGAGGTTGTTCCAAGAGTTTGCTGTACCTGCAACTGTATTTATGCATTTTCCACATCTCTTATCTTCTCATCCGATCCTTCACCTTATATTCTTTCTTTTGTTTTTGTGGCACACTCAATTGCTGCCTAATTTTTATCTACTTCTGGTTTGACTTCCATTCCCACTTGACATATGCTTGTGCTAAACTAAACAGAGGAGTCATCTTAGACTTATTCTCCTCTTTAATACTGGTGTTATGGTCCGACAGTTCACTGTTCACTTATTTTTGATTGTTTCAGACATTACTACATCTTGTTGTTTACATGCCATTTGCTCTTTAGCTCTTCCCCCATCTATAGCTGTGTCCCAATGTAGACATCTCAGTACTAATTCATTTTAAAAGTGTCTTGGTTTTAATACATACAGCATTTGTTTGTATTGATAACTAAGCTGTAATCAGTCATCTGCATATAATACCTGATTTTATTGTATATTTCTGTCTCCCAGCATCTTAACCTTCACTAATTGCATAATTTTCACAGCTATTCTTTACATTCCTGGACTCCTTGTTAAGTTTAGCAGTACGGGACACACATAAGATTTCTAAGAATGCTACTTAGCTTCCCATTCTTCTGCATGGGTCACACAACCGTGCCACAAATCTTTCCCTGTCAGATAATTGACTTCCACATCCACAATTACCATGTGGAGTTTGCAACTCATTTCGCAAGATGCTGTCAGTAGCACTCAGTCACTAGTTCTCCTTCACTAAGCTTCATCACTTGAGCTTCAAGCTCATCATTTAATTATTTCTTTTTCACATACTGCAAATAGTAAATCAGTAAGTAAATAAATAAATAAGTAATAAAACATTTTGCATTAGAAATTGTCAGGAGTTGTTTTTTCTTTTGTGTTAGTACTGATAGAACTTTAAAAAAGTAGAAAAGGTGTGCTTCATATTAAACAATGATTACATTGTGCAGTGACTGAGTGCTTCCGCTATAATTATCTATGAATAAACAGGCATATCACCAAAGTCATTCAAGTTATAATCAGTGTGAAGGTGCCTTTCAGGTCATAGCTGAATCCTGCAGAAAGGGAATGTTTCCTCAAGTTAAATCTTAACTGATGTAAAGTAAGGTAAAGGTTGCTAGGTGGCATTCCTGACATTGAATTAGTGTTAGAATTGTTTATGTCCCAAGTTTAGATGCACATTTTAAAAAGTATGTAAATTTATGAAACTGCCGAACAGAAATCTTACCTGTAGGTTTCACTTTGGATTCGTGTGTGTGTGTTTGTCTTTCTCTGTGTGTGTGTGTGTGTGTGTGTGTGTGTGTGTGTGTGTGTGTGTGTGTGTGTGTGTGTGTGTGTGTGTCTCTGTGTGTCTCCATGTGTGTACATGCGTGAGAGCGTATGTGTGTGTATGCATGTGTGTGTGTTTGTCTGTGTGCATTGAGAGCAGTCTTTTGACGGCAGTTTGAAATTAACAGGTCCCATATCCAGTTACAAAAGCTAGCACTTTATTAGTTTATTTCCTTTGTTTATCAGGATAAGTATACTGAACACAAGTGGATATTTTCATTCTACTCTACAACATTACTTGAACATCTCATGGAATGATGTTGCTTTCAATTAAATGACAGTTCTTATAGAAGTGGCATCAGTGATTCTCATTATGGAGTCTGGATTGTTGCTTGTTTCAGAATGACTTAGCCATACTTTGTTGTAGCATCTGCACAGTATAGAACCACCTCAAGTCTCTTTGATTGTTTCAGAATAACTTCTACATGATTTATTGTGGTATCCACTTTGTTCCTCTTAACATGGTGCATAGAAATGGGTCATACCTCTCAACCTCTTAGTGCAAGAAATCTGGACACAGCCTGAGAAAATGGGGGGACAAAGGACCAAAAGTAGGAGCAGATATTAAATATTGGTCTTATAAACTTATAAAGTTGCTAGAGTAATAGGTTTTGAGTTATCATGCATTTTCTGAAGGAAATGAAGTCTGAAACTCAAATGTATGGTATTATTTAGTGTCTTCAGTCCTCAGATCATCCCAGTGATTTGCCAGGAAGCCACAAATTTTATGAGGAATAAACTAAAAATAAGAGGCAAAACTCTGGACATTCTGTGAAAATCCAGACAGGTATGAAATGGGTCACTGAGTCTCTTTGAAACATCAAGTGCTTCTGCTATATATATATATTATATATGCGTGTGTGTGTGTATTTCATAAACGGTCATGTATGTTTAATACAAAGGCGAATTAACACTGTAATTATATGGTGTGTCTGTGTGTGAATGTATAAAACACTAAGGAATGAACACGTTTCGAAATATGATGACACTATTAGCTGTTTACTATTTTATTATTTCTGCTCAAAGTCCTTGAGAGAATTTGCTTTGATCTAATGGTTACATACCTCAAACAGTACAAACTCTAATATGTGATGCAACATGGAATTTTGCACTTCACTAAAAATGACTTACTATTTCACAAATATACTTGTTTGTTTACCTGAGTCACTTACTATGATTTCATCAAACTGATTTGTATTGACTTTATTAACTTTATTAAGACCTTTAACACTGACAACACAATCCTACTTAGCTCAAAGCAGTTGTGTTAGTTTTATTAACTTTATTAAGACCTTTAACACTGACAACATGATCTTACGTAGCTCAAAGCAATTGTGTTAGTTTTACTAACTTTTTTTAAGACCTTTAACATAGGCAACCAAATGTTAATTACTGTTTTGTGTTTATAACAAACCAGAGCTAATTGTTTTAAGGTGTTTCACTAATTCCTCTGGTAGTGCACCAATTGCAGGGTTTTACCTAACATGAAATAAGTATATATTTATGCCTTTTGAGTTTCTATCCCTGATTATTGAATAGTGTTCTTCTCAAAAAGGAGTGGCTTGAAGTTTGCTGTTGTCTTTTGTAAAAACACATTAACGCTACTGTCCAAGTGAACTCTAGATAATTAAAATAATTTCCATAAAAATCGAAAGCCCTTATAAACAAGTGCATAAAAAAGATTGATGAAATTAGTAAAAAATCACAAGAATTTTAAGATCACCTAATATACTGAACACATACAGACATACAAATCTACATTTCATGAATGGGAGAATTTGGAAATGGTTGCAACTTTCAGAAAACACTGGCACCAGTTTACTCCTCGGTCAGTGGACTGCAAGGTTCACATTTCTGCATATAACGTTATGGTCTCCTGCTACTGAAAACACACAAAGTAGTTTCTGCATGTTGATTCTGTTTAAGATTTTATAGATTTGTCTTCACATGTGTCCAAAATGAAGTAAGAGACAGTAAGGGGCTTATGCATGTTACTTATCATACCTAATGGTAGCTTTATAGCCTGGAACAGTGAAAAGAAGGTTCGATCCCTAGTTTTGTATCTGCAGCAGTAGAATGCTGATTAATCTCTTAGCTGACTAGCTCCTTTCTTTCTCTTCCAACCACATTACTTTTCATTCTAATTGTAGATGGCAAACTGAACAGTAACTGTGATTTGTGATAAAGCTGCTGATTTATACCATGTGCAGATAAGTACACATTTCATTATGCTGTTCACACAGTCACTAATTGTTTATCTTTAATTTGAGATGGCATATCAAAACATGCCAGTAAATCAAGAAACACTTGCATTGCCGTATTGCTTCTAAACTCTTGCCAGCCAGTTACATCACAATAGCCAAAATGTAAACAAACCTTATTTGCAAAATTTCCTTACATTTAATCACTTTGGGGAAGGATCCAATGTTTTGTTCAGTCCCTTCCTTTGCCAACAGTGAACATTTTTTTATATATTTTCTCACTGCGTCCTTCTATCCTCCAGACATGCTGCTAAGTATGTATTCTGTTTTATCTACTTTCCCTTTGTGACTACGTTGTGTCAATATCTCACTATGTATCTATATACATATATATATATATATATATATATATATATATATATATAAATATGCCAATACATACATATATTTATAAGTATATACATATTTATTATTTTTTGTTTGTTTTATTTTAAGTGTATTAAAGTTGTTATACACCTTTCTGCCTACTGGTTTATTTCATTTTACTTTTGCTATTTTGTATATACTGGGCTGCTCTTTTATCTACTTCATATTTATTTTATTTAACATTTGTTTACCGGGAAAGTCAACCTGGACACAGGTCCTTTCTCAGCGGAGGCCCGGGAAGAAAAGCTCCATGAGTAACAGTGAATTTTTATGCACACATTGCAATAATCAATAAAGTAAACAAAATGTAGTATACATAAGAAAATATAAATTTGTTACATCTTGACAACAAAACCTAGGCTTTGAACATAACCAGTACTATTTGTAAAGTATGTCTTATGTCAAAATATAAGGTTAAGACAGATCGGTAGGAATAAAGAATTAAACACTGGGGAAGAAGTTGGATATGGTTGGGGTAAACTGTGATGTATCAGAGTATTCACAAGGGGTTAGTACAGGAACATAGCCACTTATTTTTTAGACAAAGTGATGTTTTAAAGTGGTTAGTGGACGAGATTGAGAAAATGGATTTAGGAAGGGAGTTCCATATACGAGATATATAGTAGGAAAATAAAGATTCTCCTGCAGTGTTATTGGCCTTGGAGATGGTGAGTAAGTTCTTATTGTTAGAGCAAAGTGGTCTTCTGGAACTGTAAGGAAGGATGATATTTTTTAGTGCAGGGATTCTGGTTGGTTGTGTTACAATTTTGTGAGTTAGAGAGATTTGGTTGTAAAGAATAATGTTGGGAAGCTAAAAGCCAGTCTAGTATACTTAAAGCTGCAAAATGATGTGTTCTATATGGGCAGTCAGATGCAAACTTAGCAATTTTATTATAACATGCTTCTAGCTTAGATAAGTCAGTTTTTCTTAGATTAGTTAAAATTGGAGAGGCATATAGTAGAGTGGAGAGCAGATGGGTTGTGCTAATGTAATTTTGGCCATTGTGGTTGGGAACCTTTTCTGCCTATATAGACTTCCAAGTTTCTTATGTATTTTTTTATACTTAGGGAGACATGCAAGTCAAATTTTAGGTTATTGTCCATTTCCAATCCAAGGAGCTTTGTTTGGGTTGTTGGGGAGATGACAGTATTGTCTTTAGCTGTTATGTTAAATGTTGGGCATTAAACAAATGCCTTGTTAGGTTGGAAAAGTAAAAATGTAATTTTGTTTGGGTTCAGAATTAGGTGGGCATTGGCTAACCATGTTTCAACAGAAGTGAAAGATTCCTGTGTTTGAGAATGAAGAGCTAATAGAGAAGTGGCAGCACAGATAAGTATTGAATCATCTGTATACTGTATTATAGAACCATGTGGAGTAGATGTGTGTAGATTATTAGTAAAGAGGGAGAAAAGGAGAGGGCCTAAGATAGATCCTTGGGGGACACCAATGGATAAAGGAAGGCGTGGAGATAGGTCAACCTACCATAGAACAGATTGTTGATGCTAGATAAATAGCTATGAAATCATGCTGTGACAGATGGTGAGAAGAATAGTTCAGTTAGCACATCTATTAGTTTGGAATGGGAGACCATATCAAAAGCTTTTGATAGGTCTAGAAAGATGGCAGATGCAAAGTTGTTATTCCTGTGATGGTTTATGGTATTAGCAAAGGATAAGAGAGCTGTAGGGGTACTATGTGATGGGTGAAACCCATGCAGAGTGTTTGAGAGAAAGTTATTTGTTAGTAAGAATTTCATGATCTGGAGATGAATACACCTCTCGAGTAGCTTAAAATGTGTATGTATGTATATATATATATATATATATATATATATATATATATATATATATATATATACACAAACAAAATAAGTCCGGACCTCAGGAGTGTGCTGTAATAAAATATCAAAAATATCAAAAATCCAGCAAACAGCACAATTAACAAAGCCATGGCCAGCCGATATCTAGTCCCAGTATGCCTTCAGTATGCCTTCAGCATATGAATCAAATAGGTTCATTGGTTCATAGGTTCATACTAGGCTATCTGCCCTGGGGCAATTATGAGCCTAGCCCGATTCTGTATGGCTTACGCCACCCCTTGATTTGAGTATACTGTGCCCTTTTTAAGATTTAGTTTACTGTGCCTCTGTCTAATAGTGACACGGGAGTAATCCCTGGGACAAACCTACGATCCCCCATCCACTTATCGAGATTCTTCTTGAAGAGATTCAGTGAGGTGCTCTGCCTCACATGAACTGGAATTCTATTCCAGAGCGAAGGGAGCCTCTGGGTTATGAACCTGTCCCTCCAGCAAGTTCTATTTATTTCTGTGCTGAGGTTCAAGTCCCTCGAGCGTGTGGCTCTAAGGGATTTAAATTTACTGAGGTGGAGCATGTCCATTAATTCTGGATTTGACATAGCTTTGTATGTCAGGCATAGATCGCCTCGAAGTAGGTGGTATGCAACTGAGTAGAGCTGGAGTTTTTTTAACCGAGCAGTATATGGCATCTGTTTGAGACCCTTGATCCACTTGGTGAGATACTTTTGGGGTCTTTCTAATTGCTGCAGGTGTCGGGTAAGGTACATCCCAAAAGGGCATTGTATTCTATGATGGGCCTGATGAGGGATGAATAAAGGGCACGATTACCTCTCTTGATCTAGATGTGAAACCCTTCGTGATGAGGTGGGCTAGGTAGAAGGTCTTTCTAACCACTTTGGCAATGTGGTTTTCAAAGGAGAGATTGCTATCAACTTGGGTCCCCAGGTCCCTAATAACTTTCTCTGTACTTAATGGGTTTCCGCCTATGTGGTAATTTGTGGGCACATTGTTTTTGCCAAAGGGTATGACTATACATTTTTGGCATTTAGCTTTAAACCATGGCGCTGGCACCAGTTATCTGTCTCTGTGAGACCTTTTGAAGGATGTTTGTGTCAGCTGGAGAGTTGATTATGGCACCCAGTTTGCAGTCGTCTGCGAACTTGGTGAGCCATAGTCCTCCCACGTTTGCCTGTACCTCGGAAAAGTATACACCGAACAAGAGTGGTCCCAGGACAGAACCCTGTGGGACGCCACTTGTGACTGGTTTTGAGTCTGACATGGCTCCAGCAACTCTCACTCTGTGGGTTCTGTCTTTGAGCCAGTTTGCGACCCATCTTGTGACATAGGGGTTTATATTTAAGCTGGATAGCTTATCTATGATGCCCGAGTGGGGTATTGTGTCAAATGCCTTTGCAAGGTCCAGATAGGCTGTGTGGACTACCTTCCCTTCATCTATGGCTTTGGTGACTGTTTCAAAGAAGTCAACCAGGTTCAAAAGGCAGGATCTGCCCTTGACAAAGCCGAACTGGGTAGGATCTAGTGTCTGTAGGTCCCCAATGTCTTTGTTTATGAGCTCCATGATGATCCTCTCCATAGCCTTGCAGACTAAGCTAGTCAGGCTTATGGGCGATAGTTTCCAAGGGCCGTAGATGCTCCACCTTTATGGAGTGGGACCACTGTTGCTGCACGCCATTCTGTGGGCACATATCCTGTAGTGAGGCTGAGATTGTATAGCTGTTTTATTTGAGGGATTAGTTCCTCTTGTAGTTCATGTAGGACGCAACCTGGGATGCCATCTGGTCCCATGGAAGCAGTGTTTTTTTGCTTTGGAGAGGGCAGCCTTCACCTGAGCATCTGAGATGTTTGGGAGGCAGCCCTCTGCCGGGATAGATATTTGCTCTTTTGGGGGGGAGGGGGTGGAGAAGTTTGCACTGAACCTGTCTGCCAGGATATTGGCGATGTCTGTGGGTTCAGTGTATTTTTTGTCGTTTAGAATCAACTCAGAACAAGTCTGGGAGTTGCATCCCAGGTTTCTAACATAACTGAAAAAAGCCTTATGATTGTCTTTGGTGTCCTGTGCAATTTTTCTCTCGAAGCTGGCCTTGGATGATTTTATGAGGGATTGTAATTTTTTGTTAGTACTGATCAGTGATGCCTTCCCTATTAGGGATTTTGCTCTATCATGTAGTAGCTTCCTCCTTCTGTTGTACAGTTTATTTATGGCAGGGGTCCACCAGACTGGACGCCTGCCTTTGGATGATTGGGTCTTGGTTTTGTTTGGGATAGCATGATCCATGCATTCCTGGAGATGTCCGTAGAATGCATTTATATAGGATTCTGCAGTTTGGGCTGTAGTTTCCACTGGCCCTGGGGCCTTGAAGGATTCCACTTCGGTTTTGAGAAGTGAGAAGTTCGCTTTTGAGAAGTTTTTCACTGTGGTTTTCTGGGCTGGGGGTGGGGTCGGGA
Source organism: Protopterus annectens (assembly GCF_019279795.1). Classification (NCBI taxonomy): domain Eukaryota; kingdom Metazoa; phylum Chordata; order Ceratodontiformes; family Protopteridae; genus Protopterus; species Protopterus annectens. The sequence continues at coordinate 1,654,489,831 of NC_056739.1, read as the reverse complement.
TGTGGACATCCAGTGAAATGAATTTATGGTCTGATCTTACCAATGAAGGATATACTTCTGGTGTGGAGCACAGAGTCCCCATGTTGGTAATGATCAGGTCTAGTATGTTGTCCCCTCTTGTGGGAGTGGTGACTAGTTGTTCCATAGCATTTGAGTTTATAATTTCCAGGAATCTTTGGGCTAAGGTGCTGGGGCTTGAGTAGTGCTTCCAGTCAATGTTTGGGTAGTTGAAGTCGCCCAATATAATGGTGTTCGGAGAGATCTTCATGTTCTCCAATGTTTTCAGGAAAGCCGAATGGGATTCCTGACTTTGAGAGGGTGGTCTGTAGGATGCTATAAACTGAAAAGCAGTCTTGCCCACTGTTAGTTGCACATGGATGGTCTCCGATACTTCGTGCAATGCCACTAACCTGGAGGTCTGGATATCCTTGATAAATATGGAAACTCCCCCTCCTTTTGTGGTTCGGTCCGGGTTTTGTGGCCGAAAAGCATGATATGAGGTATAGCCTGGTAGTGCTGGGGTGCTCTCTGGAGCCTTGAACCAGGTTTCTGTCACTGCACAGATATCAATGTTCTCCATACTGAGGAGAGCTTCGAGTGCATGCATCTTGAGGTTAAGACTTCTGGTGTTTAGCAGCATTACCCTTAGTTTCTTGTTCCTTGTGCTGTCTATGGGGGTGGGTTTGACTTTTGAGCCTTGCCTAAAAAAGGCACTATGGGGGTGGCAAGAGCCTTTGCCAATATCCGAAAGCCCAGTGGTGACAGGTGCAAGCCATCCCTAGCGAAGCAACGTGGCTTGTCGAGTATGTCATCCCAGGCTGACAGACACTGGATCCCCGAACAAAAGCATAAATGAAAAAATTCAGCGTAGTTAAAATGCTGAAAACAATTCCAATGACTCAGTTTAACAGCTTGCCAGCATTTCAGTAGATGTGCATAAAAAACATGCTCCAAGACGAATAGTTAAAAGTTTAGACACATTTATTCAGCTTGCAGAAATAAAAACAATAAAACTGTAGAGGGATACGCGCTTTCGGGTTACTCCAAATAACCCTTCTTCAGATCCATATAACTTGTGTCTCTCAAGTATCTGATTTTTAAAAAACTTTCAACCAATGAACAGCTAGCTTCAATTTGATGTGTCATAGATGTCTCTTCAATCTCCACCCTTTCAGGGCGGGTTTCATAGGGAAAGCTATATTGAACCCAGGTTTTTGATGTGCTCTCAGTTTCCCTATCCAAAGCATTTCTTCTTCTTCAAGTCTATTATTCACATCACCCCTTCTCTTTGAAATATATATAATACGTAAAGCTCTAAATACAAAACTATGTCCTTCATTATCTCTAATATGCTTGGCCAAGGGATTTTTATAGTATTTAATTCTTATATCACTGATGTGTTTGGAAAGTCTCTCTTTCATCTGTCGTATTGTTTTTCCAACATAGAAATTGTCGCATGCTAGGCAAGTGGCTAGGTATATGAAATTCTCTGTAGTGCAATCTGCATAAAATTTACTAACATATCTCTTTTTAGTAACTGGATGCTCGAAATAGCTATCCATACATATATATCTGAACATGGTGCACCTTCTACATGGAAAAGTTCCTTTTCTCCTTGAGATAATGTGTGATTCCATTTCATTATCCTTACATAGTATTTGCTTTAAGTTCCTTGCATTTCTGAAACAAAACTTAGGTTCTTCTCCCAGGACCTCTTTACATTCTTCATTTGACATAAGTATCTTCCAATTCCTTTTCACTATGTTGCATCCTTCTTCTGTGTCCGTTGTATGGGTAAGCACCATTTTCAGTTCTTTATATGGATACTTATTTTGATTCATATTCTCTTGTTTCCCTCTTAAGTAGGTCTGCCTTTCTCATTCCTTTCTCATTCCTTTCCAAATCTACTTGTTGTCTCATATTCAACACCTCTTCTTCTCTATATCCTCTTGCCTTCAGATGTAATAAAACATGTCATCCATCGCTATTGCAAGAGTTGTGTCGTCCGAATGTATCCTGGACGTTCTTAAGAACTGTCCACTCATGATGTTCTTATGGGTATATCTTGGGTGCATACTACTTCTTGGTAGAATACTATTTTTCCAGCAATCCTTTCTATACAGACTAGTTTCTATTTTCCCTTCTCCATCCTGTGTGATTCGTACATCAAGGAAGTCCATCTGCACATCACTGTGGGTCACAGTGAACTGTAAAAAGTTTGTACTGTTCTCCAAATATATATGGAATCTGTCAAATTCGTCAACGTCACCTTCCCACATGATATAAATGTTGTCCACAAACTTTAAGTATACTTTTAAGTGGTTCTTCCATGGATTATCTTGATATATTACTCTATCCTCCCAATGCTCCAAAACTATGTTTGCATAGCTATTGGCGCATGGTGTAACCATTGCTACACCACATAGCTGTATATAGTATTTCCCTTCAAACATGAAGACATTGTTGTTCAAAATAATCTCCATTAGGTCACACCAAATTGTAACCTGTCTTTCATCATATGTGCCTTAGTCCGATAGGAAACTTCTTAATGCTGCTATTCCATAACCACTGGGGATACTGGTGAACAAATTCTTAATGTCCGTACTAATCATGGTATGTTTCTTAGTATCCCTTTTCATACTGATATATTCACTCAGCTTCTCAAGGAACATCTTGGTATGTTTAAGGACAGCTGGAGCCTTGTCTAAAGCCCTTTTAATATGGTGTTCCACATAAATTGACGCTGGCTCAGTAAACCATCCTGCTCCAGCTACAGTAGGCCTCAATGTTGGTTTATATAGATCCTTATGTACTTTAGGGAGACACTTAAAAGCCGGAATCAAACGATGCTCTATACGAAGATAGTTGCTGTTGCTGCACGCCATTCTGTGGGCACATATCCTGTAGTGAGGCTGAGATTGTATAGCTGTTTTATTTGAGGGATTAGTTCCTCTTGTAGTTCATGTAGGACGCAACCTGGGATGCCATCTGGTCCCATGGAAGCAGTGTTTTTTGCTTTGGAGAGGGCAGCCTTCACCTGAGCATCTGAGATGTTTGGGAGGCAGCCCTCTGCCGGGATAGATATTTGCTCTTTTGGGGGAGGGGGTGGAGAAGTTTGCACTGAACCTGTCTGCCAGGATATTGGCGATGTCTGTGGGTTCAGTGTATTTTTTGTCGTTTAGAATCAACTCAGAACAAGTCTGGGAGTTGCATCCCAGGTTTCTAACATAACTGAAAAAGCCTTATGATTGTCTTTGGTGTCCTGTGCAATTTTTCTCTCGAAGCTGGCCTTGGAGGATTTTATGAGGGATTGTAATTTTTTGTTAGTACTGATCAGAGATGCCTTCCCTATTAGGGATTTTGCTCTATCATGTAGTAGCTTCCTCCTTCTGTTGTACAGTTTATTTATGGCAGGGGTCCACCAGACTGGACGCCTGCCTTTGGATGATTGGGTCTTGGTTTTGTTTGGGATAGCATGATCCATGCATTCCTGGAGATGTCCGTAGAATGCATTTATATAGGATTCTGCAGTTTGGGCTGTAGTTTCCACTGGCCCTGGGGCCTTGAAGGATTCCACTTCGGTTTTGAGAAGTGAGAAGTTCGCTTTTGAGAAGTTTTTCACTGTGGTTTTCTGGGCTGGGGGTGGGGTCGGGATGTGGACATCCAGTGAAATGAATTTATGGTCTGATCTTACCAATGAGGGATATACTTCTGGTGTGGAGCACAGAGTCCCCATGTTGGTAATGATCAGGTCTAGTATGTTGTCCCCTCTTGTGGGAGTGGTGACTAGTTGTTCCATAGCATTTGAGTTTATAATTTCCAGGAATCTTTGGGCTAAGGTGCTGGGGCTTGAGTAGTGCTTCCAGTCAATGTTTGGGTAGTTGAAGTCGCCCAATATAATGGTGTTCGAGAGATCTTCATGTTCTCCAATGTTTTCAGGAAAGCCGAATGGGATTCCTGACTTTGAGAGGGTGGTCTGTAGGATGCTATAAACTGAAAAGCCGCCTTGCCCACTGTTAGTTGCACATGGATGGTCTCCGATACTTCGTGCAATGCCACTAACCTGGAGGTGTGGATATCCTTGATAAATATGGAAACTCCCCCTCCTTTTGTGATTCGGTCCGGTTTTGGGGCGAAAAGCATGATATGAGGTATAGCCTGGTAGTGCTGGGTGCTCTCTGGAGCCTTGAACCAGGTTTCTGTCACTGCACAGATATCGATGTTCTCCATACTGAGGAGAGCTTCGAGTGCATGCATCTTGAGGTTAAGACTTCTGGTGTTTAGCAGCATTACCCTTAGTTTCTTGTTCCTTGTGCTGTCTATGGGGGTGGGTTTGACTTTTGAGCTTTGCCTAAAAAAGGCACTATGGGGGTGGCAAGAGCCTTTGCCAATATCCGAAAGCCCAGTGGTGACAGGTGCAAGCCAACCCTAGCGAAGCAACGTGGCTTGTCGAGCATGTCATCCCAGGCTGACAGACACTGGATCCCCGAACAAAAGCATAAATGAAAAAATTCAGCGTAGTTAAAATGCTGAAAACAATTCCAATGACTCAGTTTAACAGCTTGCCAGCATTTCAGTAGATGTGCATAAAAAACATGCTCCAAGATGAATAGTTAAAAGTTTAGATACATTTATTCAGCTTGCAGAAATAAAAACAATAAAACTGTAGAGGGGTACGCGCTTTCGGGTTACTCCAAATAACCCTTCTTCAGATCCATATAACTTGTGTCTCTCAAGTATCTGATTTTTAAAAAACTTTCAACCAATGAACAGCTAGCTTCAATTTGATGTGTCATAGATGTCTCTTCAATCTCCGCCCTTTCAGGGCAGGTTTCATAGGGAAAGCTATATTGAACCCAGGTTTTTGATGTGCTCTCAGTTTCCCTATCCAAAGCATTTCTTCTTGTTCAAGTCTATTATTCACATCACCCCTTCTCTTTGAAATATATATAATATGTAAAGCTCTAAATACAAAACTGTGTCCTTCATTATCTCTAATATGCTTGGCCAAGGGATTTTTATAGTATTTAATTCTTATATCACTGATGTGTTTGGAAAGTCTCTCTTTCATCTGTCGTATTGTTTTTCCGACATAGAAATTGTCGCATGCTAGGCAAGTGGCTAGGTATATGACATTCTCTGTAGTGCAATCTGCATAAAATTTACTAACATATCTCTTTTTAGTAACTGGATGCACAAAATAGCTATCCATACATATATATCTGCACATGGTGCACCTTCTACATGGAAAAGTTCCTTTTCTCCTTGAGATAGTGTGTGATTCCATTTCATTATCCTTACATAGTATTTGCTTTAAGTTCCTTGCATTTCTGAAACAAAACTTAGGTTCTTCTCCCAGGACCTCTTTACATTCTTCACTTGACATAAGTATCTTCCAATTCCTTTTCACTATGTTGCATACTTCTTCTGTGTCTGTTGTATGGGTAAGCACCATTTTCAGTTCTTTATATGGATACTTATTTTGATTCATATTCTCTTGTTTCCCTCTTAAGTAGGTCTGCCTTTCTCATTCCTTTCTCATTCCTTTCCAAATCTACTTGTTGTCTCATATTCAACACCTCTTCTTCTCTATATCCTCTTGCCTTCAATTGTAATAAAACATGTCATCCATCGCCATTGCAAGAGTTGTGTCGTCCTAATGTATCCTAGCAATGGTTACACCATGCGCCAATAGCTATGCAAACATAGTTTTGGCGCATTGGGACGATAGAGTAATATATCAAGCTAATCCATGGAAGAACCACTTAAAAGTATACTTAAAGTTTGTGGACGACATTTATATCATGTGGGAAGGTGACATTGACGAATTTGACAGATTCCATATATATTTGGAGAACAGTACCAACTTTTTACAGTTCACTGTGACCCACAGTGATGTGCAGATGGACTTCCTTGATGTACGAATCACACAGGATGGAGAAGGGAAAATAGAAACTAGTCTGTATAGAAAGGATTGCTGGAAAAATAGTATTCTACCAAGAAGTAGTATGCACCCAAGATATACCCATAAGAACATCATGAGTGGACAGTTCTTAAGAACGTCCAGGATATCTTGTAAATCACTGGAAACCACCACGAATGAAGATAAATAAAACAAACAATTTATTTAGAGAGGAGAACAAGCACTTTCACGCACTTTCCTAGGAGCCTCAATTTGGAACATAGCCGAAGCTACATGAAACTACTTATAGAACATTTTTTTACCGAGGGAGAACAATTTAATTAAGAAAATAGAGGGTTTACAGATGTACTTGGAGTGGGACTTCAACAATGAGATATGTACATCAAAGCTAGAAGAAGTCTACTATAAAATTTCACTGTATGATAATAAGTTGGAGCAAGTTAAAAAGAAAAAAATTAGAAGAGATTATGAAGATTTTAAAAGGGGTGATGTGTTCACTTGGTCAAGGGACTTTGTTAAAGAACAGCAAGTACCTAACAGGAATGAGTTACAGGACAGAGCCCCTCAGAGAAGTGCGCAAAGGGCATTACTGAATGAGACTGATAATAGTAGAGATAAAGTGAGAGAAAACCATGGTAATCAAAATTTACATGAAAATACAGATATGAACAATCCACCACCACAAGGGATAATACAGAAGACTAATCAGGTGTTGACTTCGTCCAGTCTGTTATCCATTAAGAGCAATCAGAAGGAAGTGTTGAGTAATGACTTGGGTGCAAAACTTAAGAGTGGTATGACAGATGTGGTTTTTCCAGTACTTCCACTTCGAATAAGGGAAGTAAGGAACAGGAAAGAAATAAGATCACTGAACAGAGGGAGGAAAAGAAGGCGATCACACATAGAGGAGCGGTAAATGAAGATGATAAAGAATCTTTGGTTTTCAACCTCTTATCTTTTCCATTAACAGACAAGCATATTAACATCCTTAATAAGGGGCTGAAATTTATACCCACTAGAGGTATGGAAGACAATGAGGCCATGTTGAGCCTAAGGTCATTTGGACGTGAAGTGATGCTGAAACATATGTACAAAAACAACAAAGAAACTGAGTTGGATCTTTTTAAGAAACCCAGTGGCTTTATGCCACAAAATAATGCAGTGATGGACACTTTTATTAATGTATGTGAACAAGAAATTGTTGAGTATTTACAAAAATAATAGAAGAAGTTATAATATTACAAAAGAAGAGAGAATGGCTTTGAAAGAATTAGAAGGGAATACAGAATTAACCATCAGACCCGCTGATAAAGGAGGTGGGGTGGTTCTGATGGATAAAGCCAAGTATAATGAAGAAGTCATGATGTTATTACAGGATGTAACATCATATAAAGAAATTAGTAAGAGTGAGTTGGAGAAAATTGAAATGAGAGTAAGATTATATCTGGAAGAACTCAGAAAACATAACTTGATCAAGGTTGAATTATGTAACTATCTTCGTATAGAGCATCGTTTGATTCCGGCTTTTAAGTGTCTCCCTAAAGTACATAAGGATCTATATAAACCAACATTGAGGCCTATTGTAGCTGGAGCAGGATGGATTACTGAGCCAGCGTCAATTTATGTGGAACACCATATTAAAAGGGCTTTAGACAAGGCTCCAGCTGTCCTTAAACATACCAAGATGTTCCTTGAGAAGCTGAGTGAATATATCAGTATGAAAAGGGATACTAAGAAACATACCATGATTAGTATGGACATTAAGAATTTGTTCACCAGTATCCCCAATGGTTATGGAATAGCAGCATTAAGAAGTTTTCTATCGGACTAAGGCATATATGATGAAAGGCAGGTTACAATTCGGTGTGACCTAATGGAGATTATTTTGAACAACAATGTCTTCATGTTTGAAGGGAAATACTATATACAGCTATGTGGTGTAGCGATGGGTATGCCATGCACCAATAGCTATGCAAACATAGTTTTGGCGCATTGGGAGGATAGAGCAATACATCAAGATAATCCATGGAAGAACCACTTAAAAGTATACTTAAGGTTTGTGGATGACATATCATGTGGTAAGGTGACGTTGATGAATTTGACAGATTCCATATATATTTGGAGAGCAGTACCAACTTTTTACAGTTCACTGTGACCCACAGTGATGTGCAGATGGACTTCCTTGACATACGAATCACACAGGATGGAGAAGGGAAAATAGAAACTAGTCTGTATAGAAAGGATTGCTGGAAAAATAGTATTCTACCAAGAAGTAGTATGCACCCAAGATATACCCATAAGAACATCATGAGTGGACAGTTCTTAAGAACGTCCAGGATACATTCGGACGACACAACTCTTGCAATGGCGATGGATGACATGTCGGAACATCTGAAGGCAAGAGGGTATAGAGAAGAAGAGGTGTTGAATATGAGACAACAAGTAGATTTGGAAAGGAATGAGAAAGGCAGACCTACTTGAGGGAAACAAGAGAATATGAATCAAAATAAGTATCCATATAAAGAACTGAAAATGGTGCTTACCCATACAACGGGCACAGAAGAAGTATGCAACATAGTGAAAAGGAATTGGAAGATACTTATGTCAAGTGAAGAATGTAAAGAGGTCCTGGGAGAAGAACTTAAGTTTTGTTTCAGAAATGCAAGGAACTTAAAGCAAATACTACGTAAGGATAATGAAATGGAATCACACACTATCTCAAGGAGGAAAGGAAATTTTCCATGTAGAAGGTGCACCATGTGCAGATATATATGTACGGATAGGTATTTCGAGCATCCAGTTACCAAAAAGAGATATGTTAGTAATTTTTATGCAGACTGCACTACAAAGAATGTCATATACCTAGCACTTGCCTAGCATACGACAATTTCTATGTCGGAAAAACGATACGACAGATGAAAGAGAGACTGTCCAAACACATCAGTGATATAACACTTAAAGACTATAAAATCCCTTGGCCAAGCATATTAGAGATAATGAAGGACATAGTTTTGTATTTAGAGCTTTACATATTATATATATTTCAAAGAGAGGAGGTGATGTGAATAATAGACTTGAACAAGAAGAAATGCTTTGGATAGGGAAACTGAGAGCACATCAAAAACCTGGGCTCAGTATGGCTTTCCCTATGAAACCCACCCTGAAAGGGCGGAGATTGAAGAGGCATCTATGACATGTCAAATTAAAGCTAGCTGTTCCTTGGTTGAAAGTTTTTTAAAAATCAGATACTTAAGAGACACAAGTTATATGTATCTGAAGAAGGGTTATTTGGAGTAACCCGGAAGTGCTTATCCCTCTACAGTTTTATTGTTTTATTTCTGCAAGCTGAATAAATGTGTCTATACTTTTAGCTATTCATCTTGGAGCATGTTTTTTATGCACATCTACTGAAATGCTGGCAAGCTGTTAAACTGAGTCATTGGAATTGTTTTCAGCATTTTAACTACGCTGAATTTTTTCATTTATGCTTTTGTTCGGCATTTGATACATATGCTGAAGGCATACTGGGACTAGATATCGGCTGGCCCTGGCTTTGTTAATTGTGCTGTTTGCTGGAGATATATATATATATATATATATATATATATATATATATATATATATATATATATATATATATTACATATACATATACATATATATAATATATATATATATATATATATATATATATATATATATATATATATATATATATATGTGCATTAATTTCTGTGGCTGCTTACTTGTTTTAATATACTTGATAGGGGAATAGTTTCACTTCATACCAGATTTCTTCAAGTTTAAGTTAAAGTTCATGCCAATTTTAGTGATTCTTACCTATCACATTACAAACCTTTAACTCAAACAGTATTGTATGATATTGAATCCAAATGAACAGAAATATGCAGTACATTTGCTGGATAATTCTTACTAAATAGTAAATGGTAATCACTGTAGTTTACTATATTCATAATGTCCATTAAAATAAATCCAAGAACGTTAAAATACTTTGGTGCTCAACATAATCCAGGGACTATGCTGAATAAAATCCTGTACAGAGTTTGAAACACAGCCTGCCTTTATTAAAATAAAAACAAGTAGTGAGCACTTTCACTAGTGAAATACCCACTTCATCAGAACTTAATACAACATTTTTTCTAAGTGTGTCTTACATAAATTTTTTAAAACTGCAAGATCCAATGACAATGAGTAGAACACATTACATCATTCAATTGCTAAACTTCTTAAAAGGGCCATTATGAAATACACTGGTTAAAAGAGTAACACCATCCCACAAAATGTGTGTCTCATACTACATCAGTAAAAACTATATATATATATATATATATATATATATATATATATATATATATATATATATATATATATATATATATAAATATATATATATATATATATATATATATATATATATATATATATACATATATATATATATATACATATACATATAAACAATCAATATAAAACATAAGTGTATATGTGGCTACCCATGTAAAAAGGTATATGTGATACAAATGTGTAAATTTTAAAACAATAATGTATACACATTTTCATTTAAATAATGGTCTGGCTTTGAAATGGGCTTGAGTGGAAAATGTCCATTCCGACCCATTTTGCCATCCGCCCTAAGTCTAATAATCCACCCTATTAATCTTAATATCTAAAATGTTAAGAGACTGTTATGTAGTATTAGAAACTATGACCTGAAAATTGATAAGACTGGTGTTAGTGAATTCTGTACAAAGCCTTGTAAAGCTTGTAGTTACCCTTCACATATTAATAATAGTGGCCATATTGTACACCCAGTTACTACTAAGCAGTTTAATTTTTTGTGCAAGTGGATTGTAGCAGCATTGATATAGTATATTTAGCTCAGTGTAAAGTTTGTCAAGTCTTCTATATTGGAAAGACCAGTAGAAGACTGAAAGATCGCATTAGAGAACATCTTTACAGTATTACCACGCACAGTGTGAACAATGCACTTGCCAAACACATAGCTAATAGCTCTTCTGAGCATCAGTTCAGTTTTATGGTCATAGAAAAGATCAAGGACAGCGAATGCAAGGGAGATTTTTCTAATTATACAGAAGCTCAATAAATTAAATGGATTATTAGACTTAGGCCGGATGGCAAAATGGGTCTGAATGGACATTTGCCACTCAAGCCCATTTTAAAAGCCAGACCATTATTTAAATGAAAATGTATATACATACATGTACCTGACCAATGATCTAAACAACACGAGCAACAGTAAAATGATTGACAGAAAATTATCTAATAGTAAAAAAGATCTAAACCAAAAATATCTGAACATGAAACACTGACAAAATCAGCTTATAGGAGAGGGGTTATGCCCGTTCCCCATTGTCATGTGATTACAGAGCTGGTGTATATAATTACCAGGGATGTAGGGACTACCTCTCAATTGTCCATATTTTCACAGAATGTTCACAATTTTGCCTCATATTGTTGGTATGTCCCTCATAAAATTTGTGGTTTTCTAGCAAATCACTAAGGATTTAATTCACCAAATAATGACATACATTTGAGTTTTAGACATTAAACCCTTCAGAAAATGCATGTTAACACACATCCTGTTATTCAAAGTCAAAGTCAAAGAAAACTTTATTGTAATTCAGAACTACACCACAGTGTAGCTGAACTAAATTGTGATGTTTTGTTCCCAGTGCAAAAACATACATACAGAGAAGAAGAATAAAATAACACAATAAAAATAAAATTAAAAATAGAATAAAATAATATCATAATGACCAGACACACAATGTATATAAATAGAATTGAGTAACAACATGTGCATGACAATACTGTAACATAAGAACTAAGCAGCATATGGAATGGTCAGCATGAATATTGCACGGTGTGATTTATATTGCACTTCATAGAGTCCTACAGTAAGGTAAGGTGTGAATCAGTGTTAAATATACACATCAGTTAGTTATTGTACATGAAAAAGCTTAATACTTATAGCGCAAAAAAGCCTGGATATGTAAGGATCTATACAGTCAGATAAATAGCTTAACTATGTGGTAGGAGGGGAAGAATTCATTGGCAGTCTCTTAGCTCGTTTTTCACAAGAGTTCAGTAGTCTGACAGCGAGAGGAAAAAAAACTGTTAAGTCTAGCAGTCCTACAGTCCATACTTCTGTATCTCCTAACAAGGAGAGGCTGGAAAACATACCTTTTGCAGGATGTGAAGGATCATTGGATATCTTCCTGGCCGTACTGATGCAATGCGATTCCTGTAGGTCTTCCAGAGGTGCAAGAGGGTCACATTTTAAGTTTATAGGAGCAATATTTAAAATATATTGTTATGTTTGGAGCTTCGTCCCTCCCCCCATTATTTACAGCTTTGTCCAGAATTATTGTTCTAAGAGGTTGTGAGGTGTGGTGTAGGGGATGCAAGGGGGATTTTCCCCACAAAAATGTTGAGAAGATGGCGTTTGATTTTGTCAGATTTTTCAGTGGTTTTATATGTGTTTAGATTCTTCCACATTTTTCAATGTTTTTTTCATGGAGGAAAAATCTCCCAGCACCCCCTTTTGAAGAGCTGCACCCCCACACCTGCTGCTAATTATATATAGCAATTTGGAGTTCACACAACAGTGGGGAAAGGACATAAACCCTCCCCTGATATAACTTCAGTTTTGTCAGTTCTTTTCAATTTGGATATTTTTTGTTGATAATTTTACTAGTTATAGGAGAGGATTTATGCCCTTGCCGCATTGTCGTGTGACCATGGAGATGGTATATATAATTACCGGGGGTGTAGGGCATAACTCTCAACTGTCCATATTTTCACAGAATGTCCGGAATTTTGCCTCACATTTTTGGTGTGTTCCACATAAAATTTGGGGTTTTCTGGCAAATCACTATTTAATGACATACATTGAATTTCAGATATTAAATCCTTCAGAAAATTTCATTTTTTCCATTGAAACTAGTCTAACTCTTAACCTAAGCACTCAAAAAGCATCCTACAGTCCAGCACTTGCTCAGCCCTAATAGCAAGCACTAATATACCCTGACACTGATTGCCCAGCAGGGCAAGGCTCTTTATTCACCCCTCACCAACCAAGAGACTAAGCAGCTCACCCTACTATTCAAGCATGACCAAAGGGCAATTTTAGGTGTACTCTCCAGTCCAGCTGGAATATCTGGGTATCCTGAGGCAATGTTACAACTGCCTCATGTACACAGACAACCCTCTCCTCCTACCACAAAACACTAACATATACGAGAGATGCAATTATACAGCCAAACTGGAAGCTAAGCTGTCTCCACCCAAGACTGGAACAGACAGTCAAGAGGTGAAAGTTAACACTTGCACCACACCTCTAGCCACACACAGACTTACTAAAACAGCACTGGCAAAAAATACACATAAATACACAAAATCATACTCAGAGGCTCTAAATAAAAACCTGCAAAAGCATCAGAGACCTCCAAAGCAGACACCCAAACAACTTGCACCTCCCGTCACAAACCAGACAACACATAAAACGCAAAATCCGTGTGGCGAACAATCACAGCCCTTAAGGTGAAATAACATACCTAACACACTAGTAATAGGTGAATCTATAGTCAGGCACACTGATGTCCCACTCACTAGGCTGGACAAGCAGAAGGTTATTGTTAGCTGCCTGTTGGGAGCCAGAATCTGCCACATAACACAGGCACTCAGGTCACACCAGAACAAGTACAAATATGACTCTGTCATTGTTCATGTTGGTGTGAATAACCTGAGACGTACCTCCCTGGACTACATGAAAAGAGACATGGAAGAGCTCTCTGATTATGCAGCCCTGGCTGGTATGACCCTGACCCTGAGTAGCATCCTGCCCTCACCAAGAATGATACCTCAGTATAAAGAAAAAATTATCAATTTCAACAATTGGCTAAGCTTCTGGTGTCATTCAAAGGGGATCCAGTGTCTGTCAGCCTGAGATGACATGCTCGACAAGCCATGTTGCTTCGCAAGAGATGGCTTGCACCTGTCACACCTAGGCTTTCAAATACTGGCCAAGGCTCTTGCTGCCCCCATAGTGCCTTTTTTAGGCAAGGCTCAAAAGTCAAACCCACCTCTGTAAACAGCACAATTAACAAAAAACTAGGGTTATGCTACTCAACACCAGGAGTTTAAATCTCAAAATGCACGCGCTTGAAGCATTCCTCAAGTATGGAGAATGTCGACATCTGTGCAGTAACTGAAACCTGGCTCAAGACACCAGAGAGCACCCCAGCACTACCGGGCTACAACTCATACCACACGTTTCGGCCACAGAACACAGACCAAAACACAAAAGGAGAAGGTGTATCCATATTCATCAAGGATACCTACACCTCCAGGTTAGTGGTGCAGCTTGATACCTCTGAGATCATCCATCTGCAACTAACATCGGGCAAATCTGCAATGCAAATTGTGGCCTGCTACAGATCACCCTCCTTGACCCAGGACCACCATTCCACCTTTCTGGAGACACTGGAAAACATGAAGGTCCTACAGAGCACCCTGATATTGGGCAATTTCAATTACCCTACCATTCACTGGGAAAACTACTCAAGTACAAACTCCCAGGCGCATCGTTTCCTGGAATTCGTCAACTCAAATGCCCTGGATCAGCTGGTAAACTCCCCTACCAGAGGTGAAAACATATTGGACCTGGTCATCACCAACATGGGCGACAGGTGTTCCACACTGGAGGTCAACCCATCACTGGTTAGATCAGACCATAAACTAATCACTCTGGATGTCCACACCCCACCACCTCCCCCAACTAAGGAAACCACAGTAAAAAACTTTTCTAAAGCAAACTTCACCTTACTTAAGACAGAGGTGGTAAGTTTCACAGCCCCCACGCTAAAGGATAACACTGCCCAAGATGCAGAAACCTTTACAAATGCACTCTATGAGCACCTACAAGGATGCATGGATCGTGCCATCCCTAGCAAAACCAAGACTCACTCCTCTAAGAGAAGGAAACCAATTTGGCGGACCCCTGCCATAGACAGGCTGTACAATAGAAGGAGGAAACTAGTTCAGAAAAAAAGCAAATCCCAAGAAGGAAAGACATCCCAGATCAGTATCAGTAAGAAACTAAGCTCCCTCATGAAATCATCCAAGGCTAACTTCGAAAGAAAAATAGCCAAGGATTCAAAAGATAACCACAAAGCCTTCTTTAGCTATGTTAAGTATCTAAGTGGCAATTCGCAGATATACACTGAACTAGTGTAAAATAGCACAAAATATACTGAACCTACTGATTTTGCCAACATCCTGGCAGATAGATTCAGTGCAAACTTTACCCCCCCTCACCTCCAAAAGGGCCTACAACATTACCAATAATAACAATAATGTCAAGTAGAGCCACTGGAGTGATCTTCAAGGTGGATTTTCTATTTCCCAACCACTCATTAAGATTTCTCTTGAAGAAAGCCAGTGAGGCACTCTGTTTGACATGTATGGCAAGTCTATTCCACAGCATGGGGAGTCTCTGGGTTATAAACCTGTCCCTCCAGCTTGTTCTGTTGATTGTGGTAATGAAGTTGAGGTCTCTGGAGCATGTAGTGCAGAGGGATTTATTTAGATGTAGCATTTCTAACAGAGCTGTGTCAGACATGGCTTTGTAAGTCAAGCAGAGATCACCTCTATGTAGGCAATATGAAACAGAGAATAGCTGTAGTTTTTTGAGTTTGTCCATATAGGACAAGTGTTTAAGGCCTAAGATTCTCTTTGCGAGGTTTTATTGCAGCCTCTCAAGTTGTTGTAGGTGTCTAATGAGGTACATGCCAAATGGGGCATTGTACTCAATGATTAGCCTAATGAGGGAAGAGTAGAGGGAGACAATGACTGCTTTCTTCCTGGATGAAAAACCCTTAGTAATGAGACATGCCACATAGAAGGACTTTCTGACCACAGTGGCAATGTGGTGGTCAAAAGAGATGTTAGTGTCAACCTGTGTTCCCAGATCTCTTATGACGCCTTCTGTGTTCAGTGAACTACCATCAATGTGGTAATTCATGGGAACCAGGTTTTTCCCAAAGGGGATTATGACACATTTTTTGGCATTGAGCTTAAGGCCATGGTTCTGACACCAGTCATTGGCCTCAGTGAGTCCTTTCTCTAGGATGCTAACATCACTTGGGGAGTTAATTATGGCTCCCAACTTGCAATTGTCTGCAAACTTTGTCAGCCGGATTCCCTTCTTGTTGGCCTGGACTTCAGAGAAGTAGTTACCAAATAGGAGAGGACCCAAGACCGGACCTTGTGGGACTCCACTTGTGACTGGTTGACAGTCTGACTTGGAGTCAGCTACTTTCACACTGTGGGTTCTATCTTTGAGCTTGTTTGCAACACACCTAGTGATATAGGGGTTGATGCCTAGCTTAGTGAGTTTTTCCATGATTCCTGAGTGGGAAATGGTATCAAAGGCCTTGGCCAGATCAAGGTAGGCTGTATGAACCACCTTGCCTTTATCCACAGCTCTGGTGACTGGCTCAAAAATGTCAACTATGTTGAGCAGGCATGATCTACCCTTCACAAAACCAAACTGTGTGGGAACCAGAGTTGGGAGGTCCCCTATATCTTTGTTTATTATGTCCATGATAATGCTTTCCATAGCTTTGCATATCAGACTTGTCAGGCTAATGGGGCAATAATTTCCAGGGTCTGTAGTCACTCCTCCTTTGTGGAGAGGTATGACTGCAGCAGTGCACCATTTGGTAGGGACAAAGCCTGAGGTGAGGCTGTGACTGAGGTGCCAGTTCACTCTGTAGTTCATGTAGAACACAGCCAGGGATATTGGCAGGTCCCATAGAAGCTGTATTCTTGGCCTTCGACAGTGCTGTTTTAACCTGTGCACCAGTAATACTGGGTGCCTGGCAATCTACTGATATTGTGATTGGACCTTTGGTGGGGGAGAGAGGGGTAAAGTTGGCAGTGAGTCTGTCGACCAGTATATTGGCAATATCTGTTGGCTCGGTATAGGAGGTGCCAGTGTACAACAGCTCCGAGCAAATCTGGGTATTGCTGTAGATATTCTTTACATAATTATAGAAGGCCTTGTGGTTGTCTTTACTATCTGCTGCAATTCTGTTTTCATAGCTAGCTTTAGAGGATTTGATGAGGAATCTCAACTTTTTGTTGAGGCTGATAAGGGAGTTTTTCCATTCTTGGGACTTCACCTTATTTCTCATCGGATTCCTACTTTTGTTGTAGAGTTTGTTTATGGCAGTGGACCACCAGATTGGCTTCCTTTTTTTGGAGGAGAGTGTCTTGGTTCTATTGGGTATGGCGAGATCCATGCATTTAAGTACATGTTCATACAGGACATTAGTGTGTGATTCGGCGGTCATGCAGCTGTTCTCCAATTGCATGGATGCCGTGAAGTTAGCCACCTCTGTTTTTAGGAGCCCAAAGTTAGCTTTGGAGAAGTTTTTCATGGTGGTTACCTTTGCGGGCGTGGGGGGGGGGGGTGGATTTCCAAAGTGATTAGTTTGTGTTCACATCTAACCAGGGAGGAGTTGACTATTGGTACAGAGCAAGGGTCACATACCATGTTAGTAATGACCAGGTCAAGAATGTTGCTACCTCTAGTGAGGGTAAGAATGAGCTGGTCCAGGGCATTGGAATTCATGAATTCCAGGAAACGTTGGGCAAGTGTATTGGTACATGAGTAGTTTTCCCAGTTAATGGAGGGGTAGTTAAAATTGCCCAGTATGAGAGTGTTAAGTTGGACCCTAATATTCTCCAGGATGCTTAGGAATGTGGAGTGTGAGTCTTTGGTCATAGTTGGGGACCTATAGCAGGCTACAACCTGAATCACTGTCTTACCCAATGTTAGCTGCACCTGAAGTATCTCTGATGTGTCATGTTGGGCTACCAATCTGGAAGTGTGTGCATCCTTTATGAATATGGGAACACCACCTCCTTTGGAGCTCCAGTCCAAGTTCTGGGGCCAAAAGGTATGGAATGAATTATAGCCTGGTAGTGCAGGGGTGCTATCTGCTGCCTTGAACCAGGTCTCTGTTACAGCACAAATGTTGATGTGCTCCATTTTAAGGAGTGGTTCGAGCGAGTGTATTTTGAGATTTAGACTTCTTGCTTTGAGCAACATGACCCTCAGATTGCATTTGTTTGTAGCTGATATGGTGGTAATTTGGTGTTTAGGGGTGGCAAGAGCCTTGGCCAGTATCCGGAAGCCTAGGGATGACAGATGCAGGCCATCTATAAATATATATATATATATATATATATATATATATATATATATATATATGTATATAGGTTCACTTTATAACATTGAAATACTGAAATGTCGAATTTCAGAATCTCGAAGCTATAAAGTCAAATGTTCAAAATAGCAAACGTTCATAATCGCAAATTTGACGTATGTCGAAAATATGTCGAATTCGCGGTTATGAAGTTGCGCTATGTAATGTCCGGGTTTGTGTTTTGTTGGTGCGCGGTGCCGTGTTTGGATGTAGGTGTTATGTCAGGTAAGTGAGTGTTTTGTAAGAGTTTTGAGTGGGAGTTAGAGTGTGTGTGAGGGATTGGAGAATGTGCGTGTGTGAGTGAGCTTTTGTGTTGTGTTTGTGTGATCTCGGAGTTAATATATATAAGTAGGGGGGTGTGGGGTGCAGGGGGGATTGCCCCCCTGCTTATGTGTGTGTGAGTTGTGTATGTGTGTTGTTTTTTTGTTTATGTTGTGATGTGGCTGTTTTGTTGTATGTTTAGTGTAGTGTGTGCGGTGTTTTCGGTTATGTGGTTTCGCGGTTTTTGTTTGGCGGTGTTTTGTAGATTCGGTTTTATAGTCTCGAGATACTGAAATTCGATATTTCAGCATTTCGAGGTTATAAAGTGAATCCATATATATATATATATATATATATATATATATATATATATATATAGTCTATATTAAATCAGCAAATGCTTAAAAAAGCCCCCCACTTTATTTAATTTTTTTGTGGAACAGCAATTTTTTTTTTCCCTGGGGAAAAAAATCTCTGTTCCAAGTGTTAAAGGATATTAAACTTTCACTTAAACAGGGTCAATATATCAGCGTTCGCTAATTTAACATAGACTATATATAAATATATATATATATATATATATATATATATATATATATATATATATATGTGTGTGTGTGTGTGTGTGTGTGTGTATACACATATATATGTATATGTATGTGTATGTATATATATTTATATATATATATATATATATGAAAAACACAATCTACCAGCAGTCCCATCACAAAAAATATACGACTTAATGATCCCAATAGCAAGAGGCAGCAGTTCAAGTAAACAATAGTAGCCAAAATGAATAAAACTGATGCTTTAATAAAACAAGAAGACGTTAGCGCTTTCACAGAAACTCAACTGCTTCTTCAGACGTAACTCTCTAAAAAATCCACCTTCTTTTATACATAAATAATTAATTGGATAATTACATCTCAACCACATCAATTTAAAAAAAAGAAAAATACCTAACAATTTACATCAATTATTTAAAACTAATTTATACTAAAAATTAATTATCTTAAAGCCCTAGCAATTAATGTGGGCTTGAGTGAAACAACTTCATTTAATCCTCGCCCCCTATGTGCACCCAGTCTAAATATCCATTTCAACTCCGCACATTCTGTATCATTTGTGATATTACCTATTCTTATGTTCACATATTGTATATGTAAAATTTGAAACACAAATACATGATCTGGCCCCTTACTCAAAACATGTTTAGCTATTGCATTGTAACTGTCATGTCTATTTATACAGTAAACATGATCTCTAATATGTTCTCTCAGTGTACGGTTTGTTTTGCCCACATAAAAGCAAAAACAAACCTGGCAGTAGGCAACATATACTGTATTCTTGGTTGTACATGAACCATTAATCCTTAATTCCCACAAACGTCCAGTATCCGGATGCCTAAAACACCTGGACTCATCTACATAAGTGCATTGAGCACAGGCACCACATCTTTTTGTGCCATAAACTCTTGTTGTATTAGTTTCTACACCGCTGTTATCAAAATAACTGCGGTAGCATAACTGTTGTCTCAAGCTTTTATTATTCCTATAGACATACCTAGGGTATTCACCCAGCATATTCTTAATCTTCTCATCCACAAGTAAAATATGCCAATTTTCCTCAATGGCACTCTGTATTTGCTTAATGTTATTGCCATAAGGTAAAATTAAATTAACTAGCTGTTTCTTGTCCTCTGTGTTCTTCTTTATATTACCTCTGGCAGAGTAATACGGCCGGGCACTATCTCGTCTGCTGTTGCACACCTGGGTGTATGCTAGATTAATATCATCTTCTACATACCCTCTCACTATAAAATCCTGCTTAAGATGATCTAACTCTGTATTCAGAATAGCATCATCACTACATAGTCGAGCTAATCTTATTGCCTGCCCTTTCATAACATTTCTAAAAAGACTGGGGTTATGCATACTGTCACGATGTAAAAATGCTGGGTGATAGCAAGGTTTCCTATATACTTTAGTTCTTAACCTTTGCTCTTCCTTATATATCATGACATCCAAATAGTTAATGCTAGTTGTAGACTACTCCACTGTGAATTTTAAAAATTCACTAGTTAAATTAACATAGCTATGTAAGTCAGTAAGACTACTGCCATCACCTTTATAAATCAAAAAGAGTTCATCTACAAAGCATCGATGAAATGTTATATTTGGAACATTCATCAGATTTTCTTTCTCCCATGCTACCATAATGAGGTTAGCATATGTATTGGCGCAGCTTGTGCCCATTGCTACCCCTCTCTTTTGTTTAAAAAATTTGTTTTGGAACACAAATACATTGTTCTCAAGAACTGAATTTTTAGTATAAATTAGTTTTAAATAATTGATGTAAATTGTTAGGTATTTTTCTTTTTTTTAAATTGATGTGGTTGAGATGTAATTATCCAATTAATTATTTATGTATAAAAGAAGGTGGATTTTTTAGAGAGTTACGTCTGAAGAAGCGGTTGAGTTTCCGTGAAAGCGCTAACGTCTTCTTGTTTTATTAAAGCATCAGTTTTATTCAATTTTGGCTACTATTGTTTACTTGAACTGCTGCCTCTTGCTATTGGGATCGTTAAGTCATATATATATATATATATATATATATATATATATATATATATATATATGTATATATGTATACATATATACATATATATATATATATATATATATATATATATATATATATATATATATATATATATATATAAAAATATATATATATATATATATATATATATATATATCATTTTTTTTTTTGTATATAGATAGATATGTGGATCTATTTCACGTCATTGAACAAAAAAGTTCAAAATGCAAAAACATTATCCTGAAAAGATTGAAAACAGTTTAATCAAAACCAAACTTCAAAATCACACAACAGTGGGGGAAGAGCAGTTCTCTGCCCCACCCATATCATGACCTCCAACATATAAGTAACATTGCACTTTTTTGGCATTTGGTCTATATTCTGAACACTCAAACAAGTGAGAATTCAATGTTATAACATAAATAAATGTATAGACAGATATGTACAGATACAAGTACACATATTCACCTATATGCATACACATGGGCATTATATTTATGTGTGCATTTATGTGTGGGTGGGTGTTTTTGTGTAAAATACCATTCATAGTTAATGGCTTCATAGCACTGCCTCTTATTGTATTACTGGATGGCTTTATGCACTGTTGTAATAACAAAAACATTTTTTCTCTTTATTTTGTGAGTTTGAGTAAGAAAACATCAGAGTTTATCAAGATTAATACTGGGGTTCCACAGGCATGTGTTCTCAGGCCACTGTTATTCACCATCCTGACCCACGACTGCTATACAAAGCACAAATGCAAACATATCATCAAGTTTGCTGATGATGCCACAGTCATGGGGCTCATCACAAAGGAGGATGAAAGAGCATAAAGAGAGGCAGTGGCAACTCTGATCAGTTGGTATGAGGTGAACAACCTCGACCTGAATGTAAGCAAAACCAAAGAGATTATCATCGACTTCAGGAAAAAGAAAACAAACTATCCGGCGCTCATGATCCATGGTGAGTGTATGGAGTGGGTTGTTTATGAAATTTCTAGGCGTACACATATCAGAGGATCTCTCGTGGTCGACGAATACCAGCCAGCTGGTCAAGAAAGTGCACTAATGCATCCATTTTTTGAGAAGGCTGAAGAAAGCTAAGCTCCCACATCATATCCTCCCCACCATCTATAGAGGTGCTGTTGAGAGTATCCTCAACAGCAACTTCGAAGTGTGGTTTGGAAGTTGGATGGCTACAGTAAAGATGACACTACAGAGAGTGGTGAGCATTGCAGAGAAGGTAACGGCACCAGTCTTCCATTCATGCAACAACTTTACTCTGCAAGAAACATCAGTAGGGCCACCAAAGTAATACAAGACATCACACATCCAGTGCATGCACTGTTTAAGCATCTGACATCAGTAGGGCCACCAAAGTAATACAAGACATCACACATCCAGTGCATGCACTGTTTAAGCATCTGGCATTGGGTAGAAGATATCACAGCATCCGCTGCAGGACTACCAGATTAAACAACAGTTTCTACCCGACAGTGGTAAGACTTCTGAACTTGGGCATATGTCCTAGAGAACTGGACACTAACTAAGACAGTTCTTTGTTTTTTCACAAATACCTGTAGTCTGTTGTATAATATATACCACACAAATTCCAAGTAAGTGCATTATTCATTTATATTATCCCTATCAAGTGCAACATTAGACAGACAACTTAGGCAATGTTCAATCTGTAATGTTTCTTTTATTTAAATGGGGCAGTTATTATAACTTAGAGGAGGATATACTTATTCTGTGTTCAAATGTTCGAATTTTTCTGCTCTTTTGTACGAGTACTGGGAGTAGGATTGTATATGGTAGTTGCGTTAATTCTTTTACTTGTATGTGTTGTTTTACTTTCTGATTGTAATCTCAAGAAGTAGCTGCTGCACAAAATTTTATTTAGACTACACGTGTGAGGTCCTAAATGACAATAAAGATTACTTTGAATCTTTTCTTGCTTCTTACAAAGGCTGCTGTTGCACAACATCATTATAACTTGTGGTGCAGTATTTATGTATTGCATAAATAAATAAAATGATAGGAGAGAATAGAATCACCTTCTGCGTATAATCCTTTCTTAAGTAGCTTTGTGTGCTGACTCAGTCACATGACATTTAATGCCCTGAGTTACTCCTCATTATCCTGTTTTCTACTCTAAAGCCGTCATGTGGCTCGTTCAACCTTTGAACCAATTGGTTATAAATATGTTTGAACTGCAATCAAAGCAGTCTGTTTAATCTGTGTTTATCAAAAACATTTTCACAAAACACGCCAGCAGTAAATGATCTGTAACTAAGTGCAGAATTGGTGTGTGTGTGTGCGTGTGTATGTGTGGGTGTGTTTGTATGTGTGTGTGTTTAGATGGAGAATGGCAAACCTATTCTTAGAGATTTTCATTATGATATCTCAGTGAGTCATTTAAGGGGAGCATAGAAAAGGGCAGAGCAAATTGTTTAGGTGTAAACATACTGACAGTTTAGTTAATTACTGCAAAAGGAGAAATATTCTAGTTTGCTGAATGAAATCAGCCTGGACAAAAGTACAAGTCAGTTGAAAATGTGACCATTTGCATAATGGTCATGATGTTTATTTTTCTTCGGGGCTTTGTAATCCATTTCCCACAGGTATGGAATTGTGCCTCTCAACCTTTCTACTTAGTTGCAGTTATTTTTGTCTAGAGGTATTTGCATATCATAAGCCTTGATACATCATTTTTTCTAAAAAGCTGTCCATAAAATGAAATGTTAAACCGAGGCCTCATTTACCTAAGTTGGAGACTGCTCACATGGATGTAAAAGATATCATGACATATATTGAAAAGAGAAGCTGAAGTCTTCTGGTAACTAGCCTAAATTTTCCCTAGTCACTGTAAGTAACACTTTGGGTGTCCCCTGAAAAGAAGTCATTGGCCTAATGAACCTTACTTGGGCAACAAAACGTAAATTAAATAAAATAAATAAAATTCTTTATACATATGTTAATTGGGTGGGCAGGCTGGTCAAATTACCTTTTCCATCCACAACCCTTTCCAAAAGGATACAAAGAAAGAGCAAGTCAACAGTTAATAAAATTGTTAAATTATTATTGTACAAAATAAACAATTATATTCCCTGTTCCCTGTATGTTCCCTGCTGATGTTTTTTGCTCTACATCTTACTTGTACAATCTGTTTTTGTTTTAATTCTCTGTATAAATTTATTTGTTATTTTATGCATTTCCTTGTCTTGTTTAACTGTAACTTGATGCTGTTTGGAGGTTTTCTCCCCAGGTTGCTGCTGAAAATCGGCTTCCAGCCCATTCGGACAATTACCCAGTAGTCAAATGTAAATAAATAAATAATTTTGCCGTAAAGAGCTGTGGGTACTATTGTGTTGCTTTGAAGTAATTTAAAGGTCTATAAACGAAAACAATTTTACTGAGCAGAGTAAACAATTTGGGTAATAGAAACAATTAATTAAAGTATGGCACCATATATGAACTATAGCATAGCAGCACATTTTAAAGTATAGCAGAGTACAGTAAACACTTGGTTAACCAGCACCCATGGGGATTGGTAGATGCTGGATAACTGTAGTTTCTGGCTACTTGAGAGTTACTATTAAAAATAGGCCTGACTAATACTGTACCCTATACTGTTTGTTTGGTTTGACCTGTTCTTATGTTGGGGAGAGAGGGAATTTATTCATATCTTCCTTTTTAAAACTCTAAAGCTGTAAAAACATAAGGTATGTTTCTGCAGGAGAGGGGCACAGAAAGTGCAACACATGAAAATTGTTCAGCATTTCTTCAATTTTTCTTTATTTTTCTGGTTGTTTGACAGTTCTGTTTGCTTGTTTCTGGTTAACAGAGAGTTTACTGTATATATGTTTGCAAGCATTAAAGCACATGTCCGATATGCTGTATGTACAGTCATTCCCTTTATGTTCATTTCCATTCAGAGTACTGCATAGTCGAGAGCTAGGGAGTTAGTGGCAAGACAGAAGCCTGGGTAGGAAGGAGCAATGAAAGAATAAATTTTGATATCCAGACATGAATACTGGCTCTGAAGTAGTGTCCCATCAACTTATTTTTGACTGTAGCATTTGTGAACTATTTTGTATGTGAGAAGGGAGAGCATTTCAAGCAACATGAGCCAGTATGGCAATGGATGGTCCTGTTCCTTTTAATGTAAAACGTGGCTGTTGGAAGATAATAGCAGTAGTGTTACTGAGTATGGAGTTTCACTGCGAATGAGAAAACATGCCATTTGATGGCAGATGTTACCCAGTAACTTGTAGATAGCAGCTAGTAATTGACAGGAAGTGAGTTTGTGCAGAAGAGAAAATTACAGTGTTGAGTTCAGCTCTATGCTTTAATGACCTGGCATATTTTATATAGTGTTTATGGAATAGGCTGATTTTTTTTTGAGTATCCCAGGGCAAGTAGGGGAAGACATTATGCAAGTATGGGATATTCTTTTGCTAAGGGGTATGTCCTTTCTGGATAAAGTCAATGGACTATTCTATAGGAAAGCATAAGCTGCTTAAGGATTTTGCTGTTTTGTGTTTACTGTGTAAGCCGAATATTAAAGAGGGGTCAATCAACACATCCAAATAAATGATGCCTATTGAGAATTAATTTGTATTCATTTTTAACTCTTTTTCACTGACAAAAATGCTGGTGGAAAAAGTATTCAGTGAATTATTTAAACATAATTTCTATTGTGATAAAACAGACACCATACAGAGGGCTGTATACTTTGTACTCCTAAACCTATAATCAATTATATGCTCTCTGCATCTTGGTGATAAAGAGGTAGCCTGACAAGAGTCAAACTAGTATCACTAAATCTTGTGGCTAAAGAGATAGCCTGCCACAAAATAACTCCTGGGTCACTACATCTTAGGGATAAGGAAATAGTCTACCATGAATCAACTCTGAGGTTACTACATCTTTGGAATAAAGAAATAGCCAGCCACAAATCTACTCTGGGGTCACTACATCTTAGGGATGAAGAGATAATCTGCCACCCTTACACTGACCACTTTTTACAAAATGGCTTTTTGTTATTCCAGAATCTTAAATCACACATTTGCATTTCATTAAACTATGCTTGAAGTGTAGAAAATGCAGGATTAATTTAAGACATAGGTACCCCTTATCCTTTTAATGAAAGCATGCACTTGCCATGCTGCCAGCAGCCTGATGTTTTATAAATCTGATGCATCTCTAAGGTGAAAGTACTCAAGTAAGCCCACTGTCTCGTGTATTTCGTTATAGTTGTGATAAGTATACAAAATGAGTAATTTTTCATCTCTATAACAGCAGTATAAGGGTTTGCATTCAGTTCTGTTTACTTTTCCTGATGAAAATATTAACTTATTTATTTACTCTTTGGTGATTACATAGGTGGGTTGAGTTGTCTACATACTTTAGGTCATATTCCATGTGTACTAGAGGAAACATAACATTAAACAAACAGCATGGGTTGGCCTCACATACTGATATTTTACATGTAAGTTGTTGTGCAGTATACTAAATCCTTTAGTGGTCTATTTGACATCGATTTAATAAGTTCATAGGTTCATAGGTAGATACTAGGCTTTCTGCCCTAGGGCATTTATAAGCCTAGCCAGAGTGTATTTGGCTTCCGCCTCCCTATTAGATTAGCCTACTGTGCCTCTGTAAAGTAGGACACAGAAGGTACCCTTTTAAGATTAGTTTACTGTGCCTCTGTCTAGCAGGGACACAGGAGAGATCCCAGGGGTGAATTTGCGATTCCCATCCACGCGTCCAAATTTCGCTTGAAGAGGGTCAGCGAGGGGCTATGCCTAACATGAATTGGGATTCTATTCCAGAGTGAGGGGAGCCTCTGGGAAATGAATCTGTCCCTCCAGCATGTCCTATTTATTTTTGTGCTGAGGTTTAGGTCCCTGGAGTGTGTAGCTCTAAGGGACTTGGATTTTTTGAGATGGAGCATGTCCATTAATTCTGGGTTTGACATGGCTTTGTACGTCAGGCATAGATCGCCTCTGAGTAGGCGGTAAGCAACTGAGTAGAGCTGGAGTTTCTTTAGTCGAGCTGCATAGGACATCTGTTTGTAGCCCATGATCCTCTTGGTGAGGTACTTTTGGGGTCTCTCCATTTGCTGCAGGTGTCGGGTAAGGTACATCCCAAAAGGGGCATTGTATTCAATTATGGGCCTGATGAGTGATGAGTAGAGGGGCACAATGACCTCTCTTGATCTAAATGCGAACCCTTTCGTGATAAGGTGGGCTATATAGAAGGTCTTTCTAACCACTTTGGCAACGTGATTATCAAATGAGAGATTACTATCTACATTGGTCCCCAAATCTCTAATTACT
This sequence comes from Protopterus annectens, assembly GCF_019279795.1. Lineage (NCBI taxonomy): Eukaryota > Metazoa > Chordata > Ceratodontiformes > Protopteridae > Protopterus > Protopterus annectens. Next base: position 1,654,462,383 of record NC_056739.1, on the reverse strand, counting down.
TCTTCCGTACTTAATGGATTACCACCTATGTGGTAATTTGTGGGCACCTTGTTTTTCCCAAAGGGGATGACTATGCACTTTTTAGCATTTAGCTTGAGGACGTGGCTCTGGCACCAAGCATCCGTCTCTGTGAGACCCTTTTGGAGGATGCTTGTGTCAGCTGGAGATTCGATTATGGCCCCCAGTTTTCAGTCATCTGCAAACTTTGTCAGCCATAATCCCCCCATGTTAGCCTGAACCTCAGAGAAGTATATACCGAACAAGAGAGGTCCCAGAACTGAGCCCTGTGGGATGCCACTTGTAACTGGTTTGGATTTGGACATGGCACCTGCGATTATGGCCATGTGGGTTCTATCTCTGAGCCAGTTTGCAACCCATCTTGTGATATAGGGGTTGATATTTAAGCTGGTAAGCTTATTTATGATGCCCGAGTGGGGTATTGTGTCGAAGGCTTTTGCGAGGTCCAGGTAGGCTGTGTGGACTACCTTGCCCTCATCTATGGCTAAGATAACTGTTTCAAAGAAATCAACTAGGTTTAAGAGGCAAGATCTGCCCTTAACAAAGCCAAATTGGGTAGGGTCCAGTGTCTGGAGGCTCCCAATGTCTTTGTTTATGAGTTCCATGATAATATGCTCCATAGCTTTACAGACCAGACTAGTCAGGCTTATGGAGCGATAGTTTCTGGGGTCCGTTGTGGCACCACCTTTGTGGAGTGGGACCACTGTAGCTGTACACCATTCTTTGGGTACATATCCTGTAGTAAGGCTAAGTTTGAAGAGTGACTTAATGTGAGGGTTCAGTTCTTCTTGTAGCTCATGTAAGACACAGCCTGGGACACTGTCCGGTCCCATAGATGCTGTGTTTTTTGCTTTGGAGAGGGCAACTCTCACCTGTGCATCTGTGATGTCAGGGAGGTTACATTCAGTTGGGATAGGCATTTGCTCTTTTTGGGGGGAAGGGGGGGAGAAGTTTGCGCTGAATCTGTCTGCCAGGATGTTGGCTATGTCTGTAGGTTCAGTATATTTTGTACCGTTATGCAACAATTCAGAGCATATCTGGGAGTTTCCGCCCATGTTTCTGACATAACTAAAGAAGGCCTTGTGATTATCTTTAGTGTCTAGGGCAATTTTTCTTTCGAAACTGGCCTTTGATGATTTTATGAGGGATCGAAGTTTCTTGCTAATACTGATCAGAGATGCCTTCCCTTTTTGGGATTTTGCTCTGTCATGTAATAGCTTCCTCCTTCTGTTGTATAGCTTATTTATGGCCATGTAATGGAAGTGTAATATGGATTTACAAGCATGGCTTCATAGTAGTAGCTTCCACAGATGCATTTCGCAAAGATGTACAGAACAGTTCAGTATTTACACTGTCTTCGGTTGTATTTGAAAGTCGGATAAGCAATACTTTTACCACAGTTTGTTTTATGACATTTCAGTATTGCACAAGAGTAAATAAAACCCTGTATTTTAGTGTATACAATTGCCTTTGAGAGTTCCAGAGAAAAGTAAAATCTGACTCTGGTAATCGTCAGTGTAAGATGAAATAGTAATAAACAATGTATTAAGTAATAGATGCTAGGTTTAGAGTATTAATATAGGAGACATAGTTTGGAATGCCATATCATTCAAAACAGACTCTCAGAAACTGCACCCACATACTCTTTTACTGAAAACAAGAACACTGTTTTTCTCTTGGAACCTAATCCAGTGTATCTTGATAGATGTAAGACCACCCCCTTGCAGTTTTGTTCTTTTTTTTTTTTGGTAACTTTCTCCTCTCCTGGTGACATGTGACCATCCAGTTGTTATCTCAATTTCCATGTACTCCCAAACCCCAGATCTTTCAGTTGCTCAGTCGTTCCATCCAGGTACTCATGGAGTAACCCTCTCAAAGGGTGAGCCTCTCAATTCCTCAGGAAGCTGACCTCAGCAGTAGCTCATTTGAGCAATCTCATGAGATACACGGCATCTTCCCTGCATAGTCTTTCTCTTTAATGCTTGGCCATGGTGACATAATTAGCATTCCAAAAATGTATGTGAAGCACAATTATCAAACACATGCATAGAACAGTGAGAGTAAGAAACAAATCGAGCTTGATCCCAAGCAACAGCCCCTCTCAGTCTTGAAATAAAGAGTGTAAGTGTGCATATACTGCCAAGTCATAAATTAGGAAAGGAGTAAGACGTCTGGTAACAGTTCACATTACACAAACGTCAGTGGCATTGCTGGCTAACTTAGCCACAGCAAATTTCTGGGTGGCCTGAGTCAGTGCAGCTGTTCACTAATTTCACTTCTGCCATGAGACAAGGACCTGTCATTATCAATGTTGTACTTTACATTTCTTCCATCTGTTTTACACATAAACATTGCAGTGACCTGGTGCTCCATTTCCTGCAGATTGGCACACTCCATCTTTAGGCTCTGCAGCTCTCAGCAGCATACATTGCTGCAACATCTTGCTGCTGCATTACTTCAGAAAATACAAAACAGATTATCTATTCTTCAGCTGTCTTTGCTAGTCTTACTTGGAATAATTCCCTTATTCCAACATATATTCCTAATTCATGTAGAGGGCATTTCATTTCTCTGCTCGGGTGACATATATTGTAAGTTAGTATTATTGCTTTTGTATTTGTCCTTACCTAGTTGCACTTCTTGAATTCTGTGGCTGCTTAATTCCTCCCTAAATGCCTCTTGAATTATGTAAATTACAGAGTTTTTATATACTACATTACATTTTATCTCATGTTTTTCCTGCAGTTTTCCATTATTTGTTTCCTGTTTTTTTTCTTTTTTCTTACCTGTTTACCTGGTACACCTCATTGCTTTTGCACATTGTATCACTTTGTTGGTTCTTTTTCTCAGTCTTTCCTCTTGGTAGGTGCAGTTTGCATATTTCACCTTGTGCTATACTTTGAATTTTTCCACATATTATGCTCAATTTTGATTTAATTTACTAATTTTGTTGTTTGCATTATTTATGTTGTGTGAATTTGCAATGCATGCTTCATTGATTTTATTATGGTGGCTGGCAGTTGGTGATTATGTCTTGGCTGTCTCTCAATAAAGCAGTGGTGGCCCAGTAGGCCCACATGTCCACAGGACATAAATACACTTGCATTTGTGTTACGTCACTTTTTAAAATTTTGTCTGACAGTCAACACTTATTAATGTAATCCCAACTTTCATAGTAGAATTTTTGTAGTTAAAAACTGACATGCATAAGGAACAGACCATAGATATCCCAAATATAATTTCTGAATCGTAAAGCACAAAGGAATTCATCTGAACTTCCAAACCACGAAAGTGTTATTTCTGTGCTTACACTTTTTCCACATTTAATGATGCAAACCTACTAGGTAGTGATCTAGAAAGCCAAGATTAAGCAAGAATGTAACCCATGACTGCAGAATAAAGCTTACTAGCAGAGCACGGTTCTCAGCATTGTACTACTCTTTAGCTGAAACATGTCTTTAATGACTTTATATTTCTGCCACAGAAGATGAGCAGGATCTCAGTGGTAAGAGGTGCTCTACTTTTCTGGGCTTCCTCTCTTTATCTCAAATCCAGTCCTTCTATTTCTGCACCTGTGCCAATTTGCTAAAATGTTTTCCCTTTAAAGACATGTAAATAGGCTTTTTAAAGTCTGTCTCAGTTTGGACATCTTAATCATTTTAACTAGCTGGTGTTGATTACTAAAAAATATCTCTATGCTTTTTATCAGGAAGCAAGGCTGTTAAGGCTTCTTTTGTCTTACTTTTCTTAACATTTTACATGATTTCAGGGGGAGGGGTGCTTAAGTATCAGATGTTCTTTCAAAGCCCCTGTACCTCCACTCCGGTTTTGCAGCATTAATGTTTGCTGTTGCACCAGGCTATATTTCACAGTGTTCACAGTATTTGATTAGGACACTTCAGTTTGTACTGTTATTCTGATGTTTTGTTTTTCTTTGCCAAATCTAATGCATTGCACTGATCATATGTAGGATCACCTTTTTCTCTGTACCAGAATTATCCCTCTCAACTTCTTTGTTTAATAATTTTGGACAAAGTCAAAAGCAAAGGTGGGGGGGGGGGATAAAGGCTCAAAATCAGCGACAATTTTTAGTCTTGCACCATTTCAGTTAATAAGTTAATAAGAGGAACAGGTTTTGCATTAACAAGCATTTTCTGTACTATATGAAATATGAAACTCAATTTCTAGCATTACTGACTGATTATAATCTTCAGTGATTTTCCAATAAAATCAAAAATGTTATGAGGGACAGTGGAAAATCAGGGACGTTCTGCAAAATCAGTGTCACTTGAAAGATATGTGCAGAATGTATCACTCTTATATTCCCTGATGTTCAGGTGTATTTGCCCTCTTCACTGCAGATGCAAATCTCAGAGGTATAGACTGAGTTAATCTCTGCCTGCTTCTTAAATATATTCTGGTACTCTGCCACCATCATTTTATGTGAAGTGACTAGGTCTGCCAAGTTTCTTTGCAGGTATGGTTGGGCTATCAGTCATCAGAAAACACTGCTAATCTTTTTCCATTTTCTCCTTCCTCCCTCCTTATACCTTCTTATATGTTATCTTTCATCAAAAGTCCTGTCCACTATATTCAAGTTTCATGTTACCACCGAGCCTATTTTTCTTTCATTCTTTTGTTGCCTTTATTGCATCATTTACCTCAGTGTCCTTCTGGAAGCTACTAGAAATGACCTGTGACTTACTGAGCCCTTTGTAGGTGAACCCATAAACATATTAATGCACCTGCTTTTCAGCTCTGACATTCTTCTTTCCATTTCAACGGCAGCTGGAATGAAACTTTAACATTCTGCTGTTTCCTGTTTGTATTTGCAGTGGTTTGTGGCAGACCTCTTGTTCTCATATGTGCATGGAGTAAGTAACATTATCAGCCCTGTCATTAAAGAAATTAATTATCACAAAGCAATGCTTGAGTCATATTAGTGTTATGTTAATGCTTTTTATTTAATATCTGGACACTTGGACTGATTCCTTGGATCCTTCATTATGATACAGCCTGTAGGTATAATGCACGTAGAAGAAATAAACTAAAAGGTAGTGCAAACAGCAGAAAACACAAAACAACAAGTAATAATCTAATAAAAAAGAAATGCATAATTTAAGAGTTCTAACTTTTGTTGGAGGAGAGGGGAGGGGGTGCATTTAGTATATAACTGTTGTGATGGTTTATATAATGTTGTTGACTTTTTATGTACATTTAATGTTAAACTGCTTTGTATAAGAAGTGTATATTTTACTATTTTGTTCAGTAGTTTTAAACCTGGAAAAGGATTAAATGTGATATAAACACAAGAAAAGTAAACGTATAACACTTAACAGTGAGCAGATTGCTGTGCTCCATTTAAGGTTTGATGTTGAAAGGGTTATGAAGATTTAAATTCCTTAAATAATTCACAGAGTAACCTGATTTATGAGGTTGCTGAAGCTAACACTTAGCAAGCGGTAAAAGCACCAGTCCTTCCCAAGGTACCCAGCACCGTTAATAAAACAGAATGAGTGAGAATAACATAATGTCAAGGGTTTACCATTTATGATGGGTAACGCTTAAAAAAATCCTGGTGATATCAGCAACAAAGAGGCAGTGAGGGATGTCTTAATATTAACCAGGAAAAGTCTTATGTTTTTAACATTAAGCTTACAGTGTTTTGACAGTTTCTATAAGCTTATTTAGACATTTTATGATGTATTTTCAGATTAGTCCAGTAGTAGGGCTTGGCACACACTGTTTTGCCTTCTGGGAAAATAAGAGAAAATATATTCATCAGAATGCTATAATAAAATACAAGAAAAGAAGTTCATGTTAGGCAGAGAACATGGAATGTGTTACAGCATAAAAAGTAAGAAAGTTCCTTGAAGAATCTTTTCAAATTGTGGCTGGTACCATTAAACAAGTGTGCTTGTTTCTGTGCGCGCATGTGTGTGTGTGTGTGTGTGTGTGTGTGTGTGTGTGTGTGTGTGTGTGTGTGTGTGTGTGCGCGTATGTGTCTGTACATGTCTGGGCTTATAATCATATTTTTTTTAATTCGCACATCAGTAGTTTCAATCTAAAGGACTGAGGTATAAAAATATCTCAAGGGCTTGAAAGAAAAAAGTAACTTAAAGCTTCTTCCCATGGTTTCTTGAAAGCAGCTTTGTTGCAGATGTTGCATTTTAAGTTTTGGTGGTCTAGGAATTGGAGGAGCCCTCCCATCAGTGGTGCATGGGACCTTGACCTTCTGCAGAATAATCATTAAGGTATCTTATTTGATGTTTTCACTGTCACTACATACCAGTCTGATTTTTATGGAACTTTACACATTTTGTAGTGTATACTTGCATGTCATTTAGATGAAGTACAAATAAGCATAGTGTTTCCAAATAAATGCACTATTCCATAGCTAGAATGGATACATATCCATGAATAAATGCCATGCAAATTGTGTGAATGTCAGATTAAAAATTCTACCATTCTTTAACTACCAAAATCAAAAAATACATAAGGACATTGATGAGGTGTGACATACTGCAAGTAACTGACCCTATGGAAAGCTCATCTGAGATAAATATTTACTACGGTGTTGGGAAATTTCAGGACTTCAGTAAAGAAGGAAAACTACTTCTAACTTTTGGGAAACTACATTACTAAATTAAGAGAGCCCATGAACACATTAAATAAACATTCACTGAATTTCTTGGTAAATGATTATTTCAAGAATAGAAATGTTTGTGGAAAAAATGATTTTCTGTTGAGCATGATTACATTTTCTGAACCTGCAGAAAGACATGTACTATTGCTCTTATTACAATTCATCCTGGAAGTTAACGTGTTTTGAAACATTCATTTAACTTGCATTATGCACCACAGCATCAGATATCTACTGTGCCATGATGCACTTTCCCCTCTTGTCAGTCATCTTTTAAAAGTCCTGATTATTTAATATAATGGTCAAAAAATGTATTTTCTCTCATCTTTTTACCTTTATGACTGGTGATGTCAGATTAGGGTTAGCATGGAGATGCTTCTATGGACTTTAATGGATGCACCTTCACACATGCCCAGGATCATTAACATCCATGGGCATATCTCCACCTTAACCCTAACCTCAAGCTACCAGGTAGCTTGTACATTTGTTTTATTATGGTTTAAGAAAACGTTTACAAAACTTTTCATTAAAGAATGACCCAAATATATTGGGTGTGATTGGAAGGAAAAAAATGGGTCATGGCATATTACTAATTACATGCCATGATGTATTTACAAAGTGTTTCCAAACCTTTAAGTAAATTTCCCAGTTTAAATAATAAACATTTTTTAACTTAGGCAATATACCCATTAAAGTGCTGTCTTAGAAAGCTACACTTACAATTTATAACAGGCAGTAGCTTTGTGTTGAAAACTGGATATACAAAACCTACACTACCATTGTTTAGAACAACTGGTGTATGTTTTCTGAGAAAATTACATTACTTTTCTAACCCTGAGTATAAAACAATAAGTGAGAAGGTCACTGAAAAAAACAATCAGTAAAAACAAAATGAAAACTCCAGCAAAGCTACAATGTCCACTGAGTGACCTCCTAAACCTCTTGTATGAGAGGCACATGGGATATATGCAAAGGACCCTTATGAACATCAGATGTTTCAGCTAACTGGCAATTCTAAATGACCATGACTTGTTTCATAGTTTTAATGGAAATTTCAGGCCAATAAAGCCAAACCTCACTAACTGTGGATATGCATATTTCAGCCTTGTTATGACCCCATCAGCACAGCACATTCAGAGTGTTTAACTAAGTATAAGAAACACAGGGCTGTTATACCCAGCTGATGTTCATTATCATTCGGGTCACTGCAAAAATATCCCAAACAACAAACTAAATCAATAAGTGAGAAGGTCACTGAAAATCCAATCAGTAAAAATAAAATGAAAACTCCAGCAAAGCTAGAACTTCCAATGAGTGACCTCCCAAACCTTTTGTATGAGAGGCACATGGGATATATGCAAATGACCCTTATGAACATCAGGTGTTTCAGCTAATTGGCGATTCTGAATGCCAATGACTTGTTTCGTCATTTTAATGCAGTGCACCTGCTAGGGGTGGCATGCACCTAGCATGCCATGCCCCATGGATACTGGCAAAGGCTGTCAGTACCCACAACATGCCCTGAATAGGTAAGTCGCAAAACACACACCCAACCTCATAGGTTCTACAAGGGATAGGAACCTAGATGTAATACTACCCCATGACAGATGTACAAACAGCAAGATGTGTGCAGTGTAAATGCACACAGTAAGGAGAATGTAGATACCAGTCCTGTAATAGAGAACTGGGCAAGGCTCACAGCAGCACCCTAGCACTACCAGGTCACACCTCATACTGTGCTGTACAGCCGCAAAACATGGAACAAGCTACAAAAGGAGGGTGACTAGCAAGAAATGGCAAGGATAACCACACCCCCATGTTGGTACCACAACAAGAAGCAGCATGGAATAGCCATGGTCAAATACCAATGGCTAAAACTGCCTCGCAGTGGATAGCCTGCTGCAGACCACTGTCCTAATACCAGGAACATCACCTGGCCTATGTCGGAATACATGAATATATCAAGCCCCCCAAACCACATTATATTGCTCGACTGAAAATACCCAGACAAACACCGTAGCATCGTATTAGCACCAACACAGTAGGGGAAAATTACCCAGATTCCATAAACCAAACTGCCCAGGAACAATGTACTACCCCCACAAGAGGGGTAAGCATACTGGATGTGATAATCAGCAACATGTGTACTGGATGGCAAGATGAGCAGTGTACCCCTCACTGGTAAGACAAGACCATAGAGTAAGTACACTGGAAATACACACCTGACCCCAGTCCCTGGCCAGAATACCACAGTGAAAAACATGTGTAAAGTATAGGTTGCAGCCCTCAAAACCGATGTTGAATCCACAAAAGGCCCTGTGCAAGTGCAGAACATGGGACACACCACAGAACATGTTATACAGGCATTCCATGAACACAGCCAGGAATGCTTGGAGTATGCAATCACAAATAACAACAACACACAATGCCATACACGCAGACATCTGGCATGCTGGGCTCCAGCCATTACCAAACCATGCAAGAGAATGAGGAAGATACCACATGATAGAGCAAACATAAAAAGGGAAGTAATCACTGACCAGTAGTATGGCAACAACATATGTCTACACATACAATCCACTAAGTCCAGCCACAACAAGTATAACCTATGAATCCAGAGGCAATGTGATGCCTGTACCAAGTACACAGACAACCACAACACCCCCGAATAAATACAAACATATGTGATAGATGCAGCCATGTATCCAAAGCAGAGGTTGAGCTCCAACAAGCCAGTACTGTCAACACTAGTCAGGAGGAGAAGGTAACCACATACACCACGAACCCAGTCCCACATAGACCTACCACAACTGTAAACCAAACACATAAACACAGACAAATATGCCCGGAGGCCTCAATTACAAACACACCACACCAACAGATGCCTCCAAAGTAGATCACAAGCAACCACAACCTTCAAACATAGCACATGCAACGAATAGTACGCAAAGCTGGTGCGCCAAACAGTCACAGGCCCGAAGGAGAAACAAATGCCTGATACAGTCATAATAGGTGTCTGTATAGGCAGAAACACAGCTGTCCCACTCACCAGACTGAACAAGGGAAAGGGTAGAGTAAGCTGCTTGTAGGTAGCCACAAAATGCCACGTAACACAAGTACGCAGGTCACCCCAAAGCAAGCAGGAATATGATGCACTTAATGTCCATGCTGGGGTGAATTACCTGAGATGTACCTCCCTGGTCAACAACAAATGAAACATGTATGGTCCCTCCGAGTATGTACCCCAGGGCGGGATAACACTGGCTGTGTGCAGCATCCAACCCTCACCAAGAATGATGCCACAGTACAAACACAGAATGCTCATGTTTAACAGCTGGCACAGTTACAGCTGTCAGTCCAAAAGGGTGTAATGTGTGTCCGCTTGAGATGTCAAGCATGACAAGCCATGCTGCTGTTCCAGGGATGGCTTGCACCTGTTACCCCTGGGCGTCTGGATACTGGATAAGGCCTTTGCCGCCTCCATAGAGCCGTATGTAGGCAAGGCCAAAAGACTACCCACCACCCTAGAAAACATAAGTGGTAGGAAACATAAGGGTAATGCTGCCCAATGCCAGATGTGTAAACTGCAATATGCATGCCCCTGAGGCACTTCCCATTATGGAGAACATTGATGCCTGTCCAGTGACAGAAGCCTGCTGCAGGCCTAGTGATACCACACCAGCACTACTAGGTTATACCACATACCATGTGTTATGGCCCCAACACCTGCACCAAGCCATCAAAGGAGGGGAAGTATCCATATGCAGCACAGACGCCCATATAGCCAGGTAACTGACAATGCACAAAGCAGCGGACACCACCCATGTGCACATAACTGTAGTCAAAACTGCTGTACAGTCTGTAGCATGCAACAGACCACACTCTCACACAGAAGAACCCCACCCAGACATCCGAAGACACTGGACAGTATGGATTTCCCACCAAATACCAGACAAGGTACACAAAGTACCACATAGATGTCAAACCATTATGTATGCAAGGAGTAATCAGGGACCTAGGGACACAGGTCGACATTAATCTGTCATGTGACAGCCACAATGCCAATGTGGCTATGAAGACTGTTGATACTGGACACCGTATCATGAAAGGATTCACACCAACATCAACAGGGGTCACTGTGCCACTGTACTGTCCCCTTATCAGACCCACAATCTAGTACAATGACTCATATGTGATGTACCATACGTGACACCTGCAGCGGTTTGGAAGACCTCATAGTTACCCCACCAACAGGATAAAGGGTGCGAAATATATGTCATATTCTGCCTGGCTGTAGACACCCCAGCTGACTGCAGTCACACACTGCCTACACAGAGGCATTGTATGTCCGTTGTACCAGGCCATGTCCAACACAGGAGTAATGGACATGCTACACCACAGGAAATCAAAGCCATTGGAGCTGTGGAGAGTCACAGATGTCAACCTCAACACATAATGAAATAAGATGTGCTGGAGGGACAGATACATAACCCATAGGCTCCCCACACCCAGAAACAGGATCCCAATCCATGGTAGGCAGAGCCCCTCACTGACACCCCTCAACAGGAATATTGCCAAGTGGATGGATGACCGTACATGTATACTGGGGGTCCCCACTGTGTCACGACCAGACAGAGGCACAGTGAAGAACCTCATAAATGGCCATAATTGGACATAGCAAGGGGTGGCGAAAGGCACACACACACTCTAGCAAGGCTTACCAATGGCCTAGGGTGTCTAGCCTACTATGAACCCATGAACCTATGAAGATACAACACGTACAGGACACTAAGGATAATCACAAGGCTTTCCCAACTGATGGTAGGAACCATGTTGGGCATCCACAGATATGCTGCGAATCACACAGATATTACAAACAACATACCAAACACACACACATATTGCTAACATACAACCTGTCAGGTGCAGTGCAAACAACCCCCCCCCCCGAGTGCAAAATACCTATCCCAGCAGATGGTCCCCTGACATTGCAGATGCTGAGGTAACAGCCATCATCTGCAAAGCAGAATACACAGCAGCAAAGGTATGTGACGGTGTCCTGTGCTGAGGCCAACATGGACCCCAAGAGTAATGGAATGCAAAATCACACTACTGGCCAATGTCAGCCTAACCACAGGGTATGTACCCAAAGAGCAGTGTACAACAACAGTGGTCCATCACAACAAAGGGGTTGCCTGAATGGATACTCCAAACTAACACCCCAGGATCCTGACAAGCTTGTTCTACACAGCTATGGAAAGGATCAGTATGTACCGCAGACAGAAGGCTAATGTGGACCTACTGATACCGGATCCGACACACTGTGGCTGTTGTAACTGCAGAACCGGCCCCTAAATATGTCTGACCCATTTGAAGCAGTCATTAAGGTTAGTGATGAGGGCTATGTGGTCCACACAGCGTAGCTGGACCATGCACATGCTTCTAGACCATACCGTACGTGTTCAGTATGGATATGTTCACCAGCTTAAATATACACCCCTATGTCAGTAGAGGGGTTGCAAAGCAGACCAAGGACAGAACTGACATGGTCAGACATGCTGCATCCATGCCAGACTTACAAAGCGGATATGAGTGGCATCCCACAAGGCCTGGTCTTGTCCCCCCCACCCCCGTTCTGTATACATGTCCCATAGGTATAGGCCAACATGGAAGGACTGTGACTGAGCATGTATGCAGAGGAGTACAAACAGCCCACTGTATCCAACCCCCAGCTGACACAAGAAACCCACAAAAGGGCCACCCACAAACAAACAACTGTAGCCATAGCCAAGTCAGCAAGCTAATCGCAGAAATGTGTATAGACAACCACTGTGGATATACAGTAAGTGCCCACAAAATACCACACAGGTGTTAACCCATGAGGCACCTAACATGTAATGTGAGACATGGGTACAAAAGGTGATAAATAACCTGCACTGGACAAACATGTGTCTGTAGTATTCGCAGAAACATGTACCATATACCCACCCAAACATGAAGGCTGGCAGATGTAGATAAGGGGAAATCACTCTGGCTCTGCAGCCATCCTCCATCAGCATCACAACTGACTACAATAGCCCTTGTGGGATATACTGCAGCAGGCACCTCCAACAACTGTAAAGTCCACAACAGTACCCCACCAGGGGTAGCAAAGAGCCTGAACAGATGCCATGTGTTGCCTGAGTAAACAAACTGCACCCCCACACACTGCCATCCTTCCCGGCTACATGAAAGCTGTGCCTGATGTATGATGCCATGTCCAACCTGGAATGAATGAACATGTTGCACCTTGTACAATCTGAATGGCAGTGAGCTATGCACATGAGAGACCTGAACCCCAGCACTGACATACATAGGACAAGCTGTACAGAATGATCCATAACACAGAAGGCACCCCCACACTGCAGTAAACTCCTGGTACAGGGCAGTCAGAGTGCCACATATCGACACCCCTCAAGAGGCATCCTGATGAGTGTATGGGAGATGGTAGGCTACCCTGGGTATCACTGTTATGTCAGAGGTAGACAGAGGCACAGTATACCAACCATGACATATGTAATGGCAAATTCCAGTTACAATGTGTGTCGAAGGACAAACACACCCTGTGACTACCATCAGCAATGGCCTACAGAACATCGCTAGTGTTTGCCAATGCCCACCCATGTTGTGGAATACACTAGCAATGTTGGACGAGCCTGGTGTAGGTAGTCCATATCTGAACATATTGCAACATGGTCATATGTGCACAACTGGCCCCTACACAGTCTGTCGTGCTCACTATGAAGATGTCAAGCAGTGATAGGACTAAAGCCCAGGATACTGTCCACTACAGTGAAATACCGAACCAGTACACTATACGGTACTACAGTGTTAGGTCATTATGAAAGTATGTTGAGAACTGTCTGCAAAGTATCCCATGCAATTCCTGCAGGCACAGTATAATCCCTGTTGTGGCAGACATGAAGCAGTTGGCCAGTTAGTACACAACATGACACCCAGCACACAATCATAAACGTGTGATAATGATGACGGTCACACACACCCAAATATGTGTTGGACTTCAGAGTACAACATATGGAAAGCTCACACTGGGCATGCTCGCACACTTTGATAAATGAGGCATATGTCAGACAACATGACATGGAAAGGCTGAACTGGGCATGCTCACAAACTTAGGCCATATCTCTGTGTAGCAGTTGGCCACACATATCTGGTATTTGTACGTGTCAGTCCAGGAACCAACCACAACACAGCAATCAGCCCAGTGCACACAGTAAATGACCACAGAGACATAAGTGATATAGTGGATCGCCGTCATATGCAAACATCTGCCACAGATACACAAGTTGGTCATAGGAACAGGGAATGCTATGGCAATAAAGACCTGCAAACAGTAGAACAGCACAACAAATATTGTGCATCCGACAATTGAACATATGGGTGTAGAGGTCAATACTAGGCTTCTTGCCCCAGGGAATGGCAGCTCAGCCAGAGTGTGCTTGGCATCTGCATCCCCAGGATAGTAGGCTACCGTGCCACTGTAAAGTAGGTCACAGAAGGCGACATGTGAGGCTAGTGAGCTGTGCCTCTGTCAAGCAGGGCACCGTGGAGGTCTCAGGGATTGAATGTGCTAAGCCACAGCCATGTTGTCGGTGTGTGCTGTGAGAGGGTTGCTGAGGATCTCTGACAGTAGGTGTCCGTCAATAACAGACTGAGGGGAGCCCTACCTGCATTCTCTGGATGATTCCACTGTCAACACTGTGTTGTAATGAGTATGTGTGAATGAAGTGCCATGCTGGAACCGTCCACAGATGTCCTCCCTCTGTGGGCTACAGCTCTGCAATGTAGTAGGTCGCTCTGTCTGTTGAACGACGCATATATGGCCGGTGTACAGCTGACAGGTGTCTTGTTGTGGAGCAGTCATGGGTATATGTGGGATAGCATGACCAATGCAAACTGTACACATGCTCATAGGATGCAAGTGTCAAGGATTATGCTGAGTGGCCAGTATAGTCCTCCAGCATGGGTCCTCTGAAGTCATCCACCCCAGTCTACACAAGTGTAGAGTCTGCTTGTGCTAAACACAGTTTGTGTGCAGTGACAACCTTGCCTGGGGGTGGAGATGAGATATGGATGTCCAGGGAAAGGTGGACATGGGCAGGTATCAACAATGGTGGTCTACCTCTGGTGTGGAACAGTGAGTACCCATGTTGCAGATGGACAGGTGCAATATGTATTAACCCATGTGGCTGTGGTGTGTGGTTCTGCCATAGCACATGGACCCACAAATTGTAGTGGCAGTAGGGTAAAGTGGTAGAGGCCTGAGTAGTTCTCACACACAATATGCCTGTACCTGATGTTAACAACTGGAATGGTGTATGTGAATACCTGCATATCCTGGCACTGTTCCCAGGAAGCTAAGTGTGTGTCCTGGATGTGGGTGTGGTGTGCTGGACTGGTTGTGTTGTGTGTTACAGGTCCTGTGGTCCCAAAGCATGATATAGAACATAACCTGCGAGTGCGATGTGCATATCTGACCCTGATGTAGGTGGCTGCAAATGCATATATATGCTATCCCCCACCTGACAGGTAGTACGACATCTACAAACCTCTGTGGAAATGAAGATGTCAGCACCCTAGAAATACTACAGGTGCAGAACAGATGCCCAGTAATTCGGATAGTGCGCTCTGCTAATGCGTCACCCTCAAGTGTCATAATATAGTTAGGTAAGGGTTTGAATCCTGCAAATGCTCAGTGTGTGTGTATGTGTGTGGGTGAGTGGGGTTTGTGTGTGTGAAAGGCTGTGAGAGGGAAATGTTCCTTTTGGCAACTGGGAGAACACACTACAGGATGCACACCCCCCTTTCTAAACACAGATGATGTCAGCACCCTATAAGTACAGCAGGAGAAGGGAAGCCTCGAATAGCGTGCTCTGCTAATGCATCCATCTCAAGTGTCATAACATAGTTAGGTAGTGGTTTGAATCCTGCAAATGGCAAGTGTGTGTGTTTGGATGTGGGGGGGGGGTATTCTGTGTGTGCAGATATGTATGAGAGAAATGTTCCTTTTGGCAACTGGGAGAACACACTACAGGATGCACACTCCCCTTTCTAAACACAGATGATGTCAGCACCCTATAAGTACAGCAGGAGAAGGGAAGCCTCCCAGTAATGCGAATAGCGCGCTCTGCTAATGCATCCGTCTCAAGTGTCATAACATAGTTAGGTAGTGGTTTGAATCCTGCAAATGGCAAGTGTGTGTGTTTGGATGAGGGGGGTTATTGTGTGTGCGAATATGTATGAAGGATGTGCCCCTTTTGGCAACTGGGAGAACACACTACAGGATGCACACTCCCCTTTCTAAACACAGATGATGTCAGCACCCTATAAGTACAGCAGGAGAAGGGAAGCCTCCCAGTAATGTGAATAGCGCGCTCTCCTAATGCGTTTCCCCTGCGTATCGTAATGTAATTAGGTAGGAGTTTGAAACCTGTAAATGACATGAGTGTGTGTGCATTTCCGTATGAAAAACATGTTAGTTTTGGCAATCAGGTGATCACACTACCTGATGCACATTACCCTTTCAAAGTACTGATGTTGTCAGCACCCTATAAGTATAGCCAGAGACGAGGAACTATCTAGTAAACCGAACAGTGCGCTTTGCTAATGCGTCCCTCTCATGTGTCATAACTTAGGTAGGTAGGGGAATGAATCCTACAAATGGCAAGTGTGCATGTGTGGGGTAGTAGGGTGTGTGTAAATGCAAGTGTGAGGAACAGATCCTTTTGGCAAATACTACAATACACCAGATGCTGCATACTCCACCAGTAAACACAGGGGATGTCACCACACTATCAGCACAGCCAAACAGGGCTAGTTGGCTAGTAATGCCAATAGTGTGCTCTGCTACTGTGTCTATTACCATTGTCAGAGTACAGATAGGCATGTTTTGGTAACCCACAACTGTCATGTGTGGTTGTGTCACACAGTATGACCTTGTGCAGGTGTTTGTACATAACAATGCATGCCATTGCCTAACCCAGCAGTGGCATTGCACACATGATGTATGTGTGTGACACATACACATAAATACCTGTGACCTGCAGTAGTTACCATGTCTGACACATGCTTCGTGTGGATAAATGGTATTAGCAATGTATACCAATATGACTGTGTCTTACTGTGCAGGGTCCGCACGTGGTATGTCCCTATACAGTGTGGGTGTCTATGGTGAAAGACCTACAGCAGGGGATACACATCTGGTCTGGGCCATATAGTGTACATGTAGTCAATGTACAGGTGCTGCATGTTCCCACCTGTTGTGGTAGTGGTAACATGTCATTCCACTGCAATTCGGTGACCACATGCTGTGAACTCTTCAACTAGAGTGTCGTAGCTACAGTAATGCTCACACACAATGTTTGGCTGGATGCAGTACGGCCTTATAAACACAGTTCATGGGACTGTCATATTGCCGGTGTTGTTATGGAGGATAGGTAGTCTTCCTGTGCATGTGAGGGTTGTGTGTGCCATGCTATGAACCAGATGGCAGTCCGACACACTGTCAGCTGCACATGAGTAGGCCCTGATGGTTTGTGCTGTGCCAACAACCTGGAGGTGTGTGTATCTGTGTTAACTTGGGATACCACCCCCCTATCCATGTGTGTTACATGTGTAGGGGACGACAGGCATGGTATGGGGCATAACCTGTCAGTGATGGGTAACACCTGTGAGCCATGAATCATGCATCCGGTACTGCACAGACATTGCAGTTCACCGTGCTGAGGGCAGTGTCTGGTGCATGCATCCTCCGGTGTACACTGCTGTTGTTGTGTAGCAGCACTGTTAGTGTCCTAACCTGTGTGATACCCACGGAGGTCACTATGTAAACCATGTCCTGCAGCATAAGGCAGTATGTGTGTACCAAGGAGCCTTGCCAGTATACATTGGGCCATGGGTGTCACATGCAAGATGACCCGTGCACATCAATGTGGCTTCCCTAGCATGTAAGCACACATTGACAGCCAGTGGATACCCTATGAATGACAGTGGAGACTGAGCATAGTGTAGACATACAACAGCCTTCCCACATATAGTGGTAGAATACCTGGTGAGGGTATGTTGGCAACCAACATCAGGCTCATACTGGCCTGTGCCACATGCTGAGAGATCCATTCTATGTTCCCTATCATGTAGTCCAGGGAGGTATGTCCCAGGCAGCCACACTGGCATGGTCAATGAGTGAGTCATATCTGTCCATGCCTCTGTCTGACCTGTATGCATGTGTGCTGTGGTGGACCATAGTGCCCCTGAGTCATATCACTGTGACCTTCACCAGATACAGCCTGTTGAGCGGGACCCCAGTGCAGCACACATGACAGGTACCTGACACGTCTGTAGCAGGTGTGTTGTGTAGCCCTACAGGCTGTGGGTGTGTGGCACAGGGGATGTGCGTGCCATGTGTGGCATGTGCTCTGTTCCGATGGAACATATGCCTGTGTGCCAGCTGTGGAGGTGTGTGATGCCAGGCAGGCTGCTAGTCTGAGTCCCCACGTATGCCCCAGTGTGTTCAGCATGCTGTCAGTGTGTGTCAATGTCTGACTGGTATTGTCGTCACTGTAATATCTTGTATTGATTTATTTATTTATCCTACATTTGTTGACTGGGATAGCCCAACTGGATGCATGTCCATTTCCAGGGGAGGCCTGTGGAGACAAGCTACGAGGGTAGCAGATACAGCATTACAGAATACTAGCATTACATAGTACAAACAGATTATTTACGGAGATTACATAAGTAAGCAAGTCAAACATGTTCCACAGGTTAATGTTAGACCTGAGCACAAGCCAGGATTAAATTGAAATTACACAGTACAGTGGTTCACAGAAGTTACACATTCGAGTTAGCCAGGCTTGATACATTGGCATAGCCAGTTACGTGACAAATGTTGTTTGAGTCTACTGTTAAATGACCTAAGGTGGACATTAGGGTAATATCAGCTGGAATCACCAGCTGTGTTATTAAACTTGCTAGTTTGAAGTAGTACATTGTTAGAGGATCGAAGCAGTCTAGGATTGTTATAGGGGGTGATAATAATTTAAGTGCAGGAGTATTGTCTGGATTATAGAGGATTTTATAGGCCATAATCAGTTGGTTATACTGTATTAGGCTGGGTATTGCAAGCCAACCAAGCTGATTTAGATTGATGCAATGATGTGTCCTAAAAGGCGGGCCAGTGGCAAACCTGGCAATGTGGTTGTAGCAAATCGAGTGCTTGTTAAGGACAGTCTTGTTCATATGTGAGAGTAGAGGGGTGCATACAGAAGGGCTGAAACAAGGTGTGAGCGAGCTATGGCACCTTTAGCTGGAGGGGCTAGGAAGGCTTTAATTCTGTAAAGTGACCCTAGCTTTCTATTGATGGCTTTGCTAATCTGGTTAACATGTATGTCACATATGAGATTATTGTCTATGATGACACCTAATAGTTTTGGAGATGGGTCAGGGGAGATTATTGTGCCATCAGTTGATGTTATGGTAACGGTGAACGTGGTAGACCTACGTGTTGGTGGAATAACAGCAGTTTAGTTTGATTGGGATTTAGGATCAGATGATGTTCAGAAAGCCAGTTTGCTATTGTATTAAAGGTGGTCTGGGTAGCTGACCATAACTCTACTGGAGATGTGGCTGAGCAGATCAGAGTAGAGTATACAGCATATTGGATACAACTGACTTTTGGGATGACAGTATAACGGTCGTTAATGACGATGGAGGACAGCAAGGGCCCTAGGATAGAGTTTTGTGGTACTCTGAGGGTGTTAGGTAGAAGGTTAGAAGGGTTTGTTCTGCCAGAGGCCGGCCTGCTGTTGACCATGCAGGTAGGATTGACACCATTGGAAGGCTCCAGTATCTAGAGAGTCTGTGCAGGGTGTGGAGTACAAGTTGGTGATTAACCATATCGTATGCCTTTGAGTTATCCATAAAGAGGGCTGTGGATATATAATTAATGTTGCAAGTATGGCTTATGGTGTTAGTAAAGGCTAGGAGGCCTGACGTAGTGCTGTGATGAGGACGTAAGCCATGCTGAGTGTCTGCCATAATGTGAGTTTGGATTAGGTGGTGCATGACTTGTCTATGATGAAAGTTTCCATAATCTCTGCAAGTGGAGAGAGTATAGCTATTGGCCTATAATTGGAGACTTCAGTAGAGCTGCCTCCTGTGTGAAGTGGGATTACATATGACATTTTCCAGATGGTGGGAAAGTTAGATTCTAACATAGTTCCTTTGATTACCTTTGAGACTGGGTAAGCAATAGCATCATCTGGTTTTGATAGGTACTCGGCAGGGAGTTGATCAGCAGACAGTGTAGTGGGTTTCACTGCTACAATCAAGGTACGGAGAAGTGAAGTGGCAACTGGTTGGCAGCTGGACGCAAGTAGTTTTCTAGGGGTGCTGCTTTCAGGACCAGGGGAGCTAGGAGGTAGATGGCTAGCTAGGGCCTGCAATGTCTCAGTAAAGGACTGGTCAAAGCTATCAGGAACATCTTCAGGGGTATTATCAATAGTAGCAGCAGGGATTGGGGTTGACGTTTGTCCTGGACGTAGTATATATGACATGCCACCTGACAGGGTATGGCATTACTGGGTTTAGAGAGACCAGTCCCCAGATTGGCTGTGTGGTGGCATCCCACACATGTGTTGTACGTTCCTGGCCAAGGGTGATGGCTGACTGCATACATGTGGCAGCTGTGACAATGACACATGACTCACATAAACCACGACTGGACCATAGAGGCGATTCACAGGTTACCTTTGCACATGCCACCCTAGTAGTGTGATTGCCATGGTGAGTACCAACACATAGGGCCAATGGGGAACAACATACTGAAGGTGTGTATGTGTGGGTGGACTGCCACTGTTTCATAGCACTGACATATATGACTGCACACGGGTAAATGCCAGGTAAGACGTGTGCAATGTGTCACAGGCAACGACATGCGTACAGGACAGACAGTGACGTTCTGTCATGTGTAAGGTTGACATACATATGGTACGCTATGCAGATGTCACTAGCAGTCTATAGAAGCACTGTACCTCTGCATTGCAGGTGTAAGCAGTGTTCCAGGGGACCCCAAGCGAACATGCATGCAAACAAAGCTACAGTACACAGGGCTGGAAGTACTGCATTATACAACAAAGAAGGGGTAACAATAACAGTGAGTAACAATGCAAATATGTAGGCACTATCAACATGTACCCAGGAATATGCAGCACAGATGCCCATGGTAGAACCGATATTATGTCATACTTATTTGTGATCTGGACGACATTGGTACTGCACACATATCTAGATGCGCGAACATACACATGGCATAGTCGCTAGGGCATCTTGACACCATTACTGTACATGTCCACCATTGCATATCACTACTTGTGTTAGCTTTCCCCTGTGCTACCCATGTATGCGGCTATCTGTTGACAACCTTACCACCGCATGCAATTATGTGCAGCTGTTATACTTTGGTATGTACTATGGGTGCAGATAACAATTCAGGACATTCATACAGTTACTACAGCAGGCATGCTGGGGTACACACACAGTCATAGCAGCACACTGTACTGTTACCAACATGATACTACTAATACACGTCTATGTAGTCACCCTGTGCATCAGCAACATGTTTACCTGTTCCCGCAATGATGTTGGAGATTGCAGGAGGTGGCACAGTGTCATCATATGCACAGGGTGTGGATTAGGTATGCCTGAGTCAGCCACTGATACCACCAATTGACATGTGTGTGTATGTGTGTTGGTGAGGGGCAGCAGTACAGGGTGGGGCAGTGTTGGTGCAGTGTGTGCGTGTATGTGGTTGCCCTATTTCACATGTGTGTATGCACGCACACAGTTCCACCTCATGGCTGCCATATACAGGGGTTTGTGGGCAGCCACAGACTGCACCTGGCAGGCCATGCAGATCAGTGTCTGTGTGCATGGACACGGTACCTGTGCCTGGCAGGGGTGCTACGGACCGTATCCAGTACAAAGACAGACTGGGTACTGTCATCAGAAGCGGGGGAGTGTTGACTGGACACATGTCCCTGTTGGGACTGTCCAGAGCCACATGCACATGGTCTCCTGGGGCATTCCGATGACAGCACAGACCCAGCATTGCTGGGGCTGCTGCTGGCACTATGGGGGCGTGCGCGAGCCTGTTGCCGTCCGCGCCGACTGCCAGCTGCTGCCACTGCTGGCATACGGCCACGTCGATGCCGCAAACGCCCACTATTGCCCTGGCTCATGGACATCTGGTTGTGGAACTGCTGTAATATGTCCCCACAACGTCTGTCTATGACATCGGTGAAGTTACGGATAGCATCCGCAATGTCACGCATACTGTCTGTCATGGCTGTGCGACATGCTCTGTGCTCCCTCAGACCCTGTCTGGTGTACCTTTCCATACGTGACTGAGCCTGCATGACAGTCCAAAACATAGCTGAGGTTGACAGACCTCTTTGGGCACGTCGGCCAGAGGCAGTACGCCCACGGATGCTCCCATGAGAACCCATGGGCAACTGTCTGTGTGGTACCATCGGAGGACCCTGCCCATGGCTGCTGTGTGGGGACACATGTGCCACAGGTACCACATTACCCTGGTCTATGCCCGCTATATCCTGTCCATCACCTAGGGACAATGGTGACAAAGGATGTACAGGCAGGATGACTGTGCACAATGATGGGGTTGACAGCTGTGTACTGTCAATTGGCTGACCAATGGCAGACCCTGACACACCTTCCTGTACCATTACACATATATCATCATTACCAGTAGCCGTGGCACAGGATTCAGGTTCCCTGCTGCAGGTCACCAGAGCAGCCCCAGAACCTGTGGGATGAAGACAGGAAACACAGTTTACAGTCTCCAGACATTGTTACCAGTGATGCACTTATACACACATGCACACATGGACACATGCACACAGGCACACATGCACACAGGCACACATGCACACGTGGACACATGCACACATGCACACGTGGACACATGCACACATGGACACATGCACACGTGTTCACATGCACACATACACATGCACACATGGTCACGTGTACACATGCACACATGCACACGTGGACACAGGCACACATGCACACATGCACACATGCACACATGGTCACGTGTACACATGCACACATGCACACGTGGACACAGGCACACATGCACACCTGCACACATGCACACGTGGACACAGGCACACATGCACAGATGCACACGTGGACACAGGCACACCTGCACACATGGGCACAGACACACCTGCACACATGCACACATGCACACCCTGCAGTATACACACAGAGCACTACTGAGTTACACTACTGTTACTAGCATTATCAGGACTATTATAGGTTATGTTAAACACACTCACCAGCATGGATGGCCTGTCTCTCTGTAACCCTGGAGGGACCTGCAGAAATGATGAGATTACTGTCAGTGGGCACATCTGTGCCATTGATAATGATACAGTGTACAGAACAGTCAGGTGTACATATGGCATATTACCTGCACGCTCCATGTCATGCTGCTGTGTGGAACCAGCCTCCATCATAATGCAGGTGTACTGCTGTTGGTGCTCCGGGGCTGGAGCCACAACACTTAGGAGTAGCCCCTCCAGTCTGGTGACGGGGGGATGTGTGGCCACCCCACCTCCTGTGGCGACCTGTTGCCTGTGGATATCTGCTGCACGCTGCCGGACACTTCGGATTAAATCACTGCAGTGATGTCGTACCTGCTCATATGTCCTGTTATGCGTGCCGATATCATTTACCCTACGGACAAGGTCTTGCCACAGTGCGGCCCTCTCCTGCTGATTCTGACTGGTGCGGGAAAACAGGATGTCATACTCCCGCACCAGGCTCTGGTGGATCTCCTCATCTTCCGCCACAGAGTAGGCGGGGTTACGCTGTCACGCCATCTCCCTGGAAAAGAACACAGACAGGATATCAGCAGACCATGTCAGCAATATATGGCACACATACTATACATGATACTCATGTGTAGTGATATACTACTACTCCCATATGTTGCATGTGTGTGTGTCATGGTGGATACACAGGTACATGGCCAGATATCAGTGCTCAGCCAACACCTGTGCAACAATACCTGCCACATTCCACACAACGTAGTAGCATGCCCCATCGGTCAGCACACACTGACAGGTGCAATGCACAACCTCACTCTGGGGTTCATCCCAAGGTACTGTATGTGGGACACCGTCCACTACTGTGATGTGGACAGACGTTACTTGGCCTGGATATACATATCCCACCACCACCACCAGCACAGTAGACTACTTTGATATGTATGTGGTTAGACAGTTATTCACTTGCTGGGACTGAGATGGTATCCATGCAGCACACTGGGCCAGTGGAAGCCACAAGCCACACTGCTGACCCCTTTGCAAATGCTTACCATGGACATGCCACGGATTGCATGACACTTGCACACACATGTCTAACCCAGACCCTATGCACAAAGGTTAGGCATCCTGTCCGGTGGACCCCAGACAGAGGCAGATTGTATAACAATAGCAGGAGGCTACTGTAGGACAGAGCACATTCACATTAAGGGTAGGCATCTGTGGTCAGCACTGGTACTACGCTACAGTCCGTCATAACAACAGCCACGGCCTACTCTGGGAGGGAAATGGACACAAACACTATGGATGACCACAAGGCCTTCTTCAGTTATGTTACACATATGGACCACATGCCTCAGATATGCTCTGTGTTAATCCACAAATACTTAACATTCACCAAACACACGCATATTGGCAACAATCCTGCAGACATGTTCGGTGCACATATCCCCCCTCCTTCTCCCCCACCTTTGAGATATTTATCCCAGCTGGATGTAACCTCCCTATCATTGCACATGTCCAGGTGAGGGCCGCCCTCAGCAGAGGAGAACACACAGCATCACTGTGACCTCGTGGTCCACCTGGATGTGTGCAACCGGCACTCTGAGAGGACATACCACCGCATGTAACACTGATAGTTTATCTTGGCCGTACTACAGGATATGTACCTGGACAGTGGCATTCAGCAACAGTGGTCCCACAACACTAAGGGGGCACCTCGACTGACCCTGGGAATTACCACATCATATGCATAACGGGCCTGGTCTGCTACGCTATGGAATTATGCAGTATGGGATGCATATGCAGTGACATCAGGTACCTGCAGACACTTGTTCCCAGCCAGTGTGCCTTTGGGATGGGCTGATCCTGACTTTTGGGCCTGGCTGACATTTCAAAGCAGTCAATACAGCCATTGCTGGGCCAACGCACAGACACATGCTGCCAGGATCCTGGCCTATGACTGCTTGACATGTGATGTATGGTCATCCCCTTTTGGTGGAACTACACAACATATCACATGGACATACCTATGGATACAGACCTATGACACATTTGGAGGGTTCACAGTATGCACACTATTAACCTGCTACTTTGCATTACCTCTGTTTGTCGCAGCTGGTTGCGTTACCACAGCTTCTGCTTGCTGCTGCTACTGTCAGTGCTGACAGCTTCAGGTTACAGAGAGTCACAGTGTCTGTTTTTTTTTTTTTTTTTTTTTGCTCTCTCTCTCTCTCTCTCTCTCTCACTTCTCGCTCTCCCTCTGTCTGCTTACAGACAATGCAATGAATGTATTGCATGTGGGAGTGTTAGCACTGGATGCTTTTGTAGGTATCTGCATAGGTCCATGTGATGGCCTCTGCACCAATTGTAAGCCAGCATTTGCTAATTGCATACAGTCAGTTGTGTACTGATTGCAGTTCTCACTGTGATTTCAGGTCAGTGCTATAAAAGGGTATGTGGGATAGGCGTTGCCCTTTCAGATTGTGAGGGCGGGGACCATGCTGGTATGCTGTGGACAGTGTTCTGTGACTGTAAAGGTTAGTATCTCTCTCATGCTTCAGGCTGTGTTGTATATTCACAATTCTCCATTCCTCTCTCATGTTCCCTGTAGCAAGTGTGTATGCACATTGACTCCTACAACTATATATAGATATATTTATATATATATATATATATATATATATATATATATATGTACATATGCATACATATATCTATGTACTTTAACTGACCTTATTATCTACAGGCTGCCAACTAGCATGGCTGTTTCTTTTCACACACTACTATTATGAAAATCCAGTAGTTTTGACATTTATTTTAAATGACATGCTTTGTGTACTACACATCCTATATTCCCTTTACATTCATCCCTACTTTTACATGTTATATTTATTTTAGCACAATGTTTTTGTATAAGAGTCATGGCTTAGTGGTAGGTTGTACAGACTAGTGTTTCCAAGGTCCTGGGTTCGGGACTGACAATGGGAGTTTATTTTTCTTTTGAACTGAGTACAGGACCTGTCAATCACAGTGACTAAGGCACTTTTAAGCAGTTGTAACCGGGCTAGCGCTGGTTTGCATGGAGCTCACGCATGCGCACTGGTGGTTAGCTCCAAGACACCCGTTACAACCGCTTAACGGTGCTTACTCTGGCACACCCGCTATTTTCTTTGAAAGAAAAGAAAATGGGGAGACAGGAAAGTGGTGAAAAAGGGGTCACAAAGAGGGTAAGACAGTAGGGAAACAAGCTTGGGATGTGCAGGAGGGATGTAGGTAAGGCCCATAGCTGCCCATTTCTTCATCAGCAACAGCTGTGCATATGTATGTAATTTGGTGTGACATTTGAAACCTTCCACTCCTGAAAGAGGTGTCAGGACAACAATAATACTCGTTGTACAGCCAATTGTAATTGATAGGTTCCATGTCCAGCGGACATGTGTGCGGAATGGGCAGCTATGTATGGGGCGTAATTTTTTGTGGGTACAGCGTGCCCTTTTATTTTGTTTTTTTTCAGGTAAGAGTGGTATGTCAGGTGAAGGAAGTCGGTTCAGCTGGGGAGGTAGGTTGGGTAGGTAAACAGACAAGACAAACAAGACGCATACAAGGGCAGTGTATGACACGTGTGGGGGGGGTTACACAATTAACGGGGACGGAGGTTTGGATATCCAGAGCCCATGAGCCCACAGATGGCAACAGTGGAACTGATATCCCCACCCATAGGCAGTTGCCGCTGTTCCTTCACTGCCCAGGACAGGGCTGTGCTGGGGGCTGTGTAGGCGGGGCAACAGGCATGCCCGTTAGTTGCGCCACCTGTGCCTCGAGCTGGCGTAGGGGCTCAAGGACAGAGTCCCGAATCTCCCTACGCACCACAGTCCGGACGCTACGGAGGGTGAGTGGTGGATCTCCTCCGGCCAGACTTGCAGAGGGGGGGCGAGCCCCATCCCCTGCGGTGCTTCCACCCGCAGGTGGCACAGGGCCACCGGAGGAGGGTCCGGACTCGGCACTAGTGCCAGGTGCACTCGCCAGCTGAGGTGGGAGAGGTGGGTCCGCTGGAACCCGCCTTCCCTGTCGTCTTATGTTTTGCATTATGTCATGACAGTTTGGGTTAGTGACATATAATACCATTCACAATTAGTTGTAACAGCATGCATTAGTATTCCCATTAACCAAACACCCAGATATTCACACCATTGAACAGCGTGCATAACACATGCATAATTTGAACAGAAATACACAGTCCAACAACATGTAGGGTTAATTGATGGCAACAGGCCATCAGGTGTGGATGTATGAACAGGGCAGATGCATCAACGGACATGCAAATATGTATGACCCAACAGGACAAACGTCCAGGGGTGTTAATTGTGATTGCACATACCATTTTCACGTGGAATGGGTTATATGTGGTTATAGGGTGGGGTAAAGAAAGTAATATTAACAACTTCGAATAACAATACATATGCTGTACATTTCTAATAGCTACAGTTATATACACACTACTGTTCTAACTACAGTTTCCTATATGATAACTATTTCACCTTGCTGATAGGACTGTTACTGCAACATCAATATACATTTTAGTGTTCTTCATACACATTCATATCTAGCTTTGTTCAGCTACATCATCTTGCTACTTTTGCTTTATATAGATGTAGACAAGTGTGGATGTTTGGTATATCAGACAATCATCCTATCAGCGTATTTCAGACTGAGAGCAACATATCCAGATTTTGGGATGCACATTCCACATGCAGCAACACTTTGAACAGATTTCGCTGTTTGGTTTTGAATCTCACATGCATTTCATTCTGTCTTGACTGCAGTATACTTTATTCAGGGGTTATTACTACTGTATTGCTGGATTCATGACACTTTCTCACACTCTCTCACTTGCTTTCATTTTACTTTTCAGGATGGTACTTCTAGGCTTTATTGACATGTTTTAACAGTAGTTATTACAATCCTTTCCAGCAGTCTCACTTCTGTCATGTTTCAGTATTTCCACAGGGATATATTTCACACATGTGATTTCATCATCTTCTGCAGCTATACTTTTCAGCCTGCTGCAGGTTGTGTACTATTTTCTTACAGGCAGGGCATTTTATTTCAGAATATATGTTGGACAGTTTCATGTTTAGGTTACACTTACAGGCTGAAAACTCTTGTAATCAAGCAATACTTGCATACACTTTCACACTGTTACTTGCAGATTTTATTCCTTACTGACTACACTGCACTCTTTTGCTGACTGTCATACTTTTATATTTCTTTACAGTTACTGGTAGTGGATTACTGACCTGCCTGGTGGCGCAACCGCACCAGCCTATCGCCATAGGCTCTGCGGTTCGCAGAACGCACACCTGCAGCTGTAATATAAATGAAGTAATATTGGAATACACATCTCCATAATATCAGCTAGTTTAATCTTTTACATACATAATTAAATGTTACTTACTCAGTAGTGGGCGTTGGGTGTTTGCCGGGCCTCCTGGATCCAAAGGTTCAGTTGGTCCTGCTTGCGTCTCTTCAGGTCCGCATGGTGGTGACGGACCTGCTCACCAGTCCTTGGAATCCCTGTGGCACTGGTGAGATCATGAGCCAACTGGTCCCACGCCTCAGCCCTGTATGCTCCCCAGAGGACCTGGCCCTGCATGAGTTGGGCCTCATGATTGTGGACTAGGAGCCAGGCCATGTACCTGGACTCCTCAACACCCCACCTCTGTGCTCGAAAGTGACTACCCTCTCCTACTCCTGACATTCTGCCTGCAGGTCTGTTCTACAATCGTTTATGCTGTGTATTCCCGCCTATGGGGCTTATATAGTCCGTTTTTCCCGCACATATCTGTGATTGGCCATTTTGGAATTGTATCAACTTCAGTAAACCTGCATTGTCATGCTGTAGTTTGTATTCATTCCTATATATTAGCTATTATTGCATTTCTAGGTACTGCTGTCATGGCTTAGTGGTTCTGTACCTTGACTATGATGTATAGTATCCTGGGTTTGAACCCGGCCACTGCTTTTTATTTTTCATGACTGTCTAGACATGCTGAGGGGTGTGTCTGTGTAAAGGCAGTTTTGATACGGCTTGCTCAACGTTGCCAATCGGTTAGCTTGTTTGCGCGGTGCGCAGCTCCGCGCAAATGGGGTACACTGCTTTAAGCCTCATTTGGCTATCGGCACGCATATTATGCTCAGCTCAGTTAGGGGCACATAGATATAGCGTGTTAAACCACTGCTCAGCTACGGGCACTCATTTTGCACCAGTTAAACCACTGCTCATCTACGGGCAGATACACTCACCCTGTTAAACTGTAGCTCATCTATGGGCACATCTGGCATTTTTTATTCTTTTGTTACCTCACATTTCTTCAATATGAATGGGCTATTTCATTACATTTTACATAAGCTGTGGTTTTATGTCTACGTATTTGTCAGGGACTTGTTTCTTGCTTATTTTGCAAAAAAAAATGGTGTTGTGGGGGCTCGAACCATGAATGCCTGCTCTACAGCCAGCAACTCTACCGCTACGCTATTGCTTCCTGGTTTATTTTGCATATTTAGTTTTTATATGCTTTCCCACTGACTGCTAACTGTAGCTGCACTACGGGCACGCCCGCGCAAACGAGCGCACTCACGGTTAAACATCTTTACAGTTTAAAAAAAATTATAACATGTTCATTTATATTTATTTTATGTTCATAGTCTGTGGGGGCATGTGTTGTGTTCTGTTTATTCACATTTCCGTGGACTCTGTCGTGGGTGTTTCCTTTGGGTACTTTTCCTCTTCTGGGGGCGTGTCCGCTTACAGGGCTCGGCCTACGGACATGCCCCCTACTGTCTTACACGGACCGTGTTGGCCTTCAGTGTGATTCAGCATGCTCTCATTAATATGCAGAGCATGCTGACATCACTCTGTTTAACTGCAGCCTCCGTGTATGAGTTATAACTCTTACACGGAGGCTTCGTGAATCCTGCCCTTAGACTTATCAGTCTATGCTAAACTGCTTGACTGCGGAAGTATTTCCAGTATAAACCCAGCTGATATTCACAAGTTGTGTGAACAGAACAGAGTGAAATGAAGAAACGTCTGTTTGAAAGCTGAATGACAAACTATTTTAACATATAATTATGATGTTTAATGTGCATAGATGTGAAATTCTGCATTCTGTTCTTAGAGTTACCACGTGTTTGCAGAAGTAAAGTTATCATTCACTGTTATATCAGACCTAAAACCCACCTATCAGTTTCCTCAATTCCATTCTGAAAATCAGAATGAATTTATTTGTAGTTGTTTGCTTGGTATTCATGTTGATGTCTGCCAATGACACAGTTCTGACCCTACTCTTATGTAGTAGTAAATTTGGAGTATTATTTGTAAAAATGAATAACTATATTAGAACATACACTGTGTATATGAAGTGCATGGCATGTTACTGTAATGCTCCAAATGTATTTATAAAAACAACTTTGTTAAGCACATTTCTGATGTAGGAAAGGTGCTTAACATAGTTTTATTAAGAATCATGCAGCATTGTTAAGTTATACACAAAAAACTCCACTCCCTGGAAGTTATCTTTACCCTAGTGAATGCTGATGTCTGTGCCATCACTGAGATATGGTTTAAAGCCATGGAGAGCACACCAATAGTGCCAGGTTATAATGCCTTCCACACATTTAGGCCAGCTACTTCACAGGCAGGGACTAAAGGTGGAGGTGTCTCTAGTTACATCAAAAATAAATATAATTCAAGGCTAGTCAAGCAGGACAATGCACTTGAACTGCTCCATGTTCAAATCACCATAGCTAAAATTCAATACCACTTCCTTGAAAGCTATATGTCCTCCTCTATGGCCCAGGAAACTCATACCATGTATTTAAACTTATTAGAAACACTAACCATCCAACCCAATACCATATTCATGGGTGACTTCAATTACCCCCTATTAACTTGGATTCCTATATGACACCAAATGTGCATGCACAGAGATTCCTGGATTTTGTAAACACAAACTCCCTGGACCAGATAGTCAGTACACCACCCAGGGGTCCAGCCATACTGGATCTGGTTGTCACTAATATGGGGGACTGCTGCACACCCCCTACTTTAATGCCTTCCCTGGTAAGGTCAGACCTCAAAATGGTTTCCTTTGAAGTAAAAATAAAACCTGGATACTATGAAGACACAAAACAAACTTGAAAAATAAAAAAGCATGAACATGTCCTGGATACACTCCAAAAATAATTATTTATTCACAAATAAAGTAAGAGCTTTCGTACAAGATAGTACCTGTACTTCTTCAGACAAGACAATACTGAATGCAAGACCTTATATACACTCTCCCAGAATGTAAATCTAATGAGCTCTATCACATGGTCAATTAAACATTAATTACATTAAATAAAAGACTTAGCTTGGAAAAATATAAGAAAATCATTAGAAAATACATTTCCAAATACATTTCAAAATACCTTAGTAGTGTACATTAGAAGTATATTGGAAACGTAGCCACTAACACCTGGTAAAAACGTTAAATAACACTTATAAGACTGGAAAATGAATAAATAGTAACACATTAGATAAGAAATAGATAAAAAATGGATAAAATGACTGTTAAAAACATTCTTATGCACCATAAGGATGTTACAATTTATCTATGTGAATATTGATACCTTGTAAAAATGGTAACATAGATGGCTATACAAAATGAACAATTTAAACAATCTAAAATTCTGAAAAAATATAACAAGGAAAATGCAGGCCTTTATCTTATAAGGCTCCTCAGTTTAAGTATACAAGCTATGAAGCACATTTCATTAATCCCTGGTGCCACTATTTTGTGTGTGTGTGTGTGTGTGTGTATATATATATATATATATATATATATATATATATATATATATATATATATATATATATATATATATATCTTGTATATATCTAATACTAGTGGCTACTTTTCCAATATACTTCTAATGTACACTACTGAGGTATTTCGAAATGTATTTTTTCAATGTATTTTCTAATGATTTTCTTATATAATTCCAAGCTAGGTCTTTTATTTAATGTAATTAATGTTTAATTGACCATGTGATAGAGCTCATTAGATTTACATTCTGGGAGAGTGTATATAAGGTCTTGCATTCAGTATTGTCTTGTCTTGTCTGAAGAAGTACAGTTACTATCCTGTATGAAAGCACTTACTTTATTTGTGAATAAATCATTCTTTTTAGAATATATCCAGGTCGTGTTCATACTTTTTTGTTATTTTGAAAAATAAAACCTGGAATATTCAGGAATTATTCTAAGGCTTACCTCCTGCTATTAAGTGAGAACCTGGCAAAATTTCAAGCCACCATAAACCCTGAGAACACTTCTGCCTTTGCAGAACTGTCCACAGAAACCCTGTACAAGCATGTTAAAGCACAGAACTAACTCAAAAAACAAGCCACCCTGGTGGAACACAAAATCAATCGGCTATATAACAGGAGGAAGAAAATCATGGCAAACATTAGGAGGTGCAGCACCCAGCAGAATAAAAACACTTTCCTCAAACTAAACAAGCAACTCAGAGGACAAATAAAGTCTACCAAATTCAAATTTGAGGTAAGTTTGGCCTCCCAGGCCAAGGACAACCACAAAGCATTCTTTAGCTATGTCTGCAACCTCAAAGGCAATACACAGTTATGTGCAAAACTTGTTGTAAATGGAGCCACCCATACTGAGCCAGAAGGTATAACAAACCTCCTGGCTAATAAATTCAGCTCCAACATTACTCCTCTCTCCTCCATAACCTTCTCTTGGGAAATATCATTAAATATAGCTCCCCCTACTATCAGTAGAAGAACAGGTCCTTAATGCTCTCTCTAAGACCAAAAGCACTGCATCAGTGGGCCCAGACAATATCCCAGGGCACCTTCTAAGTAGTAGGAAACATGACCTATCAAGGCCTTTGGAATTACTGTTTAACTGTACCCTCCAAGCAAGCTTTGTGCCTCATGAATAGAGAAAGGCAATGGTCATCCCTCTGCATAAAAGAGGGCCATCTACAGACCCTGGAAACTACAGACTCATAAGTCTCACTAGTCTTGTATGTAAAGCCATGGAAAGAATTATCATGGAGATGATCAATAGAGATATAGTAAACCTCCAGACACTGGACCCAACCCAGTTTGGTTTTGTCAAGTGCGGATCATGCCTACTCAACCAGGTGGATTCTTTGAGAAGGTCACCAAAGCAATGGATGATGGAAAAATTGTTCACACTGCCTACCTTGACCTAGCCAAGGCATTTGATACAATACCCAACTCGGGCATTGCTGACAAACTTAAGAGGTTATGTACAAACCCATATGTCACCCGGTGGATAGCAAATTGTCTCACAGACAGGAACCAAGAAGTTAGAATTGGGGAGTCCACCTCTACAAAGAGGCCAGTCACAAGTGGAGTCCCTCAGGGATCAGTCCTTGGACCACTCCTTTTTTGGCATTTACTTCTCAGATGTCAAGGCCAATGTCAGTGGTCTCTGGCTGACAAAATTTGCAGATGATTGCAAATTAGGAGCTATCATTGAATCTCACACTGACACAAATGTTCTCCAAGAGGAGCCAACACAGACAAGCAACTGGTGTCAGAGCCATGGACGAAAACTAAATGCCAAGAAATGCATAAGAGTATCCTTTGGTAAATCATCCATCCATGTTAACATATTGACAACACACCCCTTAGAGTTGACCCAGTAGTCAGGGACTTAAGGACACGCATAGATAGTAATCTAGCTTTTGATCACCACGTGTCTACAGTTGTGAGGAAATCATTCTATGATGCCCAACTTATAAACAAAGGTACAGCATCTAAGTCCAAGGAAGTCATTGTTCCACTGTATTCATCATTGATGAGACCTATCATTGAGTACAATGCCCCCTTTGGTATGTACCTAACTAGGCAAGTCCAACAACTGGAATATCCACAGAGGTTCCTCACTAAAAGAATACAGGGCATAAGTAATATGTCCTGTGCAGACTGGCTCAAGACCCTGTCCCTGTGTTTTGTCTCCTACAGGCTTTTGAATGGAGATCTATGCCTGGCATACAGGGCATTGTCTGACCCCACTCTGATGGACCTCCTGAATATGCTCAAAACAAACAGCACCAGAATTACCTGTTCTAAAGACTTTAACCTTGCCTGTGATATAAATAGGACCTGCTGGAGAGTTAGGTATGTATCACAGAGACTACCTCGTCCATGGAACATGCTCCCCATCCATGGGAAGCAGAGTTCAATTCAAGTGCAACTTGGACAATTGGATGGGAAACTGGAAATTCATCCCTGGTTTGGCACTATGTCCCTAATGGACACAGGTAACCTGTAAATGGTTCATCTCCCAGGCCCATGCTTACACTTATCAAGGGTATCAGAACTTGTCAGAGATTTGGGATGCATGGCTAGGCTTAAAAAGGCCGTAGTGGTCATTAGCCTAGTAAACATCTATGAACCTACAGCCTTGTGTTAAACTTTAGCAGTGACCAATGCTGTCCCTGGAGAACAGCAGTGAGAAGTTAAAATAGTTTTAAAGCTGTAAAACAAGTTGTCACAAAAAAAGAGGGGTAGAGTGAACTGTTTAATAGTTTTTAAAACCATGCATTTATCAGGGAGACACTTAGTTTCTGTCATTTGTCTATGGGGCAGCACTTAAAATTTTCTCGGCTTTCAAAGCTGTAAAGCACGTTGCATGCCTACATCTTTTTCTACAGTGCATCTGCTCAGTGAAAGCTATTTTTGCTAACAGGAATTATGATTGGGTCTGTCTGAGCTTAACCCACTTATCATTTTCTCAGCATAGCTGCCAAGATTCAGCTCTTGAGCTTTCCTTGGCTCCACTACCTTTGGCATACCTCTCATCTGTCCAGATTTTTGCAGAATGTCCAGATTTTTGGCTCATATTTTGGTCTGAAAAAATGTGTTTTTCTACCAAATCATTAACAACTGAAAATAATGACATTTGAGTTTCAGATTTCATACCCTTCTGAAAAAATTATGCCAATACAAAACCAGTTATTGTATCAACTTTCTAAGTTTTTAAGAACAAGATATTTAAAATTGTCCATATTTTGGGGGCCTTTGTCTCCCCATTATTTGTGGTTTTGGACAGATTTCTTGCTCTAAGAGGTTGAGAGGTATGCTAATAGGTAGTTAATAGGCGTCCAGTCCAAGAGCCACTAAAGACCCTAGTCTAAACTCCCAGTTGCCCCAAGCAATCTCTGGTTAAGTGGTTTGCTTAAGGTCACATGGATGACAAATGAGGGGTAAGGGAATCAAAGTCTGTAGCACATGAACTACAGCTCATATCATTTACACACTGCACCAGCTGCCACACTAAGGCAAGTTTCTTCAAATTCATGTCTCTGAAACTTAACAGGTTGATTATGACCTTAGACCCAATCATAATTTTCTATATTAAGTATGCTAAACAAGTGTATATATTTAATTTTACTTAGTAGTCAGTAGCTGCAGTCTAGAAAACTTGCTAGCAATTAGCATGACCGAAGTACTAAGAGATGTGTCTTTGTTCAACAGTGAGTGGCTTCAATGCAGTGTATAAGCAGTGTGTATGAGTAGTGAGTGTCTCTATGCTTATGTGGTTGAATGTAGAATTTATCCACATGCAAACACGCACATACACTCGCACACACACACACACACACACACACACACACACACACACACACACACACACACACACACACACACACACATACAAGTATTAGATTTATGTGCTTCTGAAACTAGCATAGTAGACCACCAAAGTAGTCATTAGAAAGAGATACATTAGAAAGAGATATGTCAACTGGCACTATCAACCAATCAGAATAAATCCAGAATATTTATGGCATAGCAAAATAGGTCATATTATGATCTTATTGTCCCTGTAAAACATTCAATTTCTTCAGGTTTAGTAAAAACCTCCATCCAGATGGGAAGTTACATTAAAATCCATCCAGAAGTATTTACCATGCCTGTTCAGAAAGACATAACTTCCTTTGCAGACACTGGGGCCTTGGACTTTCTGTACCACATTGGAATCAGCTAGAGCTGAGCAGAATCATGTGGTTAAAAAGGGACATTCAGATGTGGTTTGTTGTGGAGCAATGTTAGATTTGTCCACCACAGAGTAGAAGTCATAACCCATATATTGTGTATATATGCCATGAAAAGTATCAAGGAGGATGTAGCACTAGTACACACATTTCTTGTTATTTAATGTTTGTTAACTGGGAAAGTCCAACTTGGACAGAGCCTATTTTCAGAGGAGGCCAGGCAAAAATGCTCCAGACATGTCTTTGGAATATGGGAGGAAACCCACACAAACACAGGGAGGGGAGGACAAGCAGACTCTGCACAGAAGGAACCCCAGCCAAGAATTGAACCACAGAACCTCTTGCTCTGAGGAAAGCACATTAACCCCTGCACCACTGCACCACCCAAGCCACGTAGTCAAGCATTCTTTTTCCTGACTTTTTTTTTGTAACCAGGTTAGGTGAAAACACACTACTGTAAAGCTATAATAAAGGACAGAGTACACTGAAACAAGTAACAGTTCACATAAGATCACAACAGATTCCTCTGACTTATAAAAACTACTGTTGGACCATAGGTTAGGAAGTCTGCCATAAAACTGATATTGCAGAAATATAGTATATTACTAATTTTTATTCATAAACAGGGTAATTTAATACACCAGTTCATCATTTAGGATTAATACAGTGGAAATATTTTTCTTTTTTTCACAAAAAAATGTATGTGATTTTTAATGTAATCTAACTTGGATTTACTGTTACAACCATAACAAAGAGTATGTCAAGAAAGAAAGAGAGAGAGAAAGAAAGAAAGAAAGAAAGAAAGAAAGAAAGAAAGAAAGAAAGAAAGAAAGAAAGAAAGAAAGAAAGAAAGAAAGAAAAAGAAAAGGGGGCTGCGATTTTTAGGTACATAAGAAATTCCAAAAGCATCTGAATGAACTTTGTACATTACAGGCAGGATAGATATGTGTTTCATATCTGCAGCCTCCACTTGCAAAGATGATTACTTTATCCAGTGTTCTTCTGTAACCCTCTTCCCCAAAAATGCAGATGTACTGATAAAGGTTACTGAGTCAGTAAAGAAGTAAATGAATGAATAGCCAGTGTACTGAGATTGCAACTTCATTTACGCTGTAACTGTGCAGTCCTAACAAATATAGAGCAGCCTCATTTAAGTTGCAATCTACATGTAGAATATTTTGATAACAGCAGATGCTCTAGTCAAGACTGGAGACCCATGGCTGTCCTGGGCCTTCCTCTTGTAATGTATTTGTTCAGGGTTTTTGTCACCTGCCAGTTAAAACTCCTGTTTCATTTACAAGGACATGAAGAACAAGAATGCCGGCATAGTCGGAGTACAGAACAAATTAACCTCTGGTGAGGTTAGGACTCAGAGGGACTTTTGAGAATTTTAAGTATTTTCTCACAAAACTTTTGTTCAAAAGAAACATTTGTGACTTATGCCAGAGATATTATTTTGCACCGTGTTTAAACCTAAATGTATAGTGAGTAAGACAGAAGTTAAACATACTGCTTCAAAAAATATTTAACACTGGCACTCCAAGATAAAAACATTTCAGGGCCGCTGATGAAGTTTAGTACAAATATTTATTTTTGACAAGAAAGAAAGGGTTTCCATATGCTGAGGTTACCTTTAAAATGTAACAAAACAATCAAAGACATTTATTAATATTGTAACCCAAGATATTTAAGTCAGTTTGCTGCTACTCAGCACAGCTGTGTCATAGGTTTTGATGAATAACCTTTTATAGCTTGTTCTTGAGTGATGTTTCTCAAATGCAGAGGTTTGCCTGTTTGTTCGTGGATGACATATTTGGGGACAGTATCAAGGGGTCTGTACTTGTATGTTTAAAATACTGACTTTTGTACTGTTTCTGTGATGAATTCAAGATACATATAAAAGCATACAACAGAGAATTTATGGACTATGGCAAGTTAAAACTGAGTTCAACTTAACAAACACAAAATTCCCCTTTTTTAACAGAAAATAACTTATCAGACCTAATTGTAGTGTGTGTGTGTGTTGGCTAATTGTCCACCCTGTCTGCTTATACTTAATATAAAATTATCTGATATTGAAAAACCTCAGGGGACGTTTGCTATTTTTGATAAAATGGTCCACCCATTGATAAGGACTCAGTAGACCATACCCATAGATCTCAATTATTTTGCTGACAAATTCTACACAAATGCAAAAGTATTGGGGGACAAAGTCCAAAAATAATGGGCCATTATTAAATATTATTCTAATTCACTTAAACGGTTAATAGAAATACAGGTTTTCCATCAACCTAGTTTCTAAACAATAAGACGTACAAAACTCCCATGTCTGGCATTATTGACTGGTAATGATCCTCAGTGCTTTGTCAGAAAATCAAAAAGTTTACAAGGCAAAGTCAGAGAAATTCTGCAAAAATCAGGGAGAGATGAGAGCTATGATCATGCACATAAAAAGTGGAAAGTAATGATAAATTGCATGTCACAAGAGAGGACCTTAACACTGTGATACTAACATGTATATTTACAAAAAAGTGTTTCCATGCATCCTTCTGTGTGAAAAAACTTTTTTTTAAACTAAAAGTTGGTTTCAGGCTTCAGAACATGGAAGTCTAAAGTACTCCTGTAGTATTTATTCCATTAATATTAACGTGATGGCCAGAGGCATGTAGATCACTTTTGGGGCCAAGTCTAAATATAATGCATTACTGTGACCACATGCTTGTAAAACAATAATTTAATTTCCAAACTGTTAAATTAACAATTTGGCAAAAAATTACTGTGACAAAGGGAGATACTGCCATCACACTTAGCTGGAATTTTGTAAATAATTATATGTCATTGGCGAATATCAAAATGATTTGTGCAAGATGCTTGTGTTACAAATGTATTAGAACTGTATGTCATATGTATATCAAACTGGTTTGTAAAGACGTGTGTTAAAAAAGGTATTTTCTAAAGTGCTTGGCTTAAAATGCAACCACAGTGTTCCCTACTGGAAAAGAACAGGAATGTACATGCACTATTGTAACTGTTTACATGTACATATTTTAACAGTGGAAACTGGAATAAAGGAAGTTAGCTTCAGAAAGACAACTGAAATTAAATTACTTTATGGCTACGCCATAAAATATGGTATCTTCCAGTTTCCATGCAACAAGGAGACGCAGTGTCTAAAACTAGGGAACTTTCTGTATTGTCTCTAGGGTGAAATAATTACTAGTCTTGAAATGTGAGGGAATATAATTGTTTTATGACTTCCAGCATCTGCCAAATATCTGAGGTTATATATTTTCACAGGTAGATACCAAATGCCATCAGCTTCCAGCAGTGGGAGATGTTCTTCATCTCACATTGCTGCAGTCATAACCTGTGGGTAGTCTGCTGTCCTCGGTCGGCCCGAATACCAAAGTGTTAGGCTGGCGTCGGTCATGGTCACTCAGATCTGATGTCAGTACGCCGTGGTACTAAAGCGCATGACCGACGCCATATCCTCAGTCTTTCTTGCCGCATGGTCCGAAGCAGAAGCAGAGTTTGCAAGTGCCGTTCGGCGTCCTGAAATTTTCGTATTCTGAGTTTCAGACCGAAGACAAAGTTGAGCTAAGTACCCAGTTGGGGAATATTTTTGTCTTTTCTTGCCTCAGTTAAATCCGGATGTCAGAAAAAGTAAATAATTGTATTTCTTGTGGGAAGCAGATACCTCATAAGGATTACCACTCTCTTTGTATTCCTTGCTTGGGGCCTGAGCACGATGTAGTCGGGTGTCGCTTTTGTGCTAAATTTAATAAGGTTAGATTGTGCTAGACTTGTCTTGTAATTACAATATGCCGTTGGATCCTCCGAAAGCGTAAAGAAAAATGTTAAAGTCCAAGCAGGATGAGTCATCCGTTATGGAACTACGGTGGAATCTGTGGATCCAACCGAGGTTTTGAATCTCTGGGGAGCCTTTAATCTTGCAGGATGTGGCCTCTCAGGAGTCGGGTCAGGCTGAGGGGCCTCTCAGGTCTCTGTAGTCCCTTCTTTGCATAAGGTGGTTAGGCCTTCTACTTGACTCTAAAGCACCTTCCAAGGTCAGGCCTGGTTTGTCTTCCACTGGTGTCAGCCCTAGTTCTGTACCTAAAAAGCATATGCTGAAGATGGCAGAGGATTTGATTACTTTAATCAGGGGTTCTATGCCCCCCCCGGATAAGAGGCCTAGGGTGGAGCCAGAGGTGGAAGGTTTGGAACATTCTTCAGATTACTCTGAGTCTTCGGCTGAGGACATTCAGGATTTTCCTCCTTATTCTGATTCAGATGCAGAGGATTCATGTCCTTCTGCTTCTCCTGAGGATTTTTCTTTTCTGAAACCCTGCATTCCATGAGGGAGCATTTTAAGTGGGAAGGTCAGGATTTCTCAGATTCTCGAAAGAGGCTTAGGGAATTTTTGTTTTTACCTCAGCATAGGCCCTTGGCTATTCCCCCTGTTTTGGATGTTGTACAGGATGTTTTCTCTGAAGCTTCCCTTAATCCTGATTCTTTACCTCCTGCCCCTGTTAAACCAGACAGGTATTACAGAGTGCCAGAGGCTCATAAATATTTGTACAAGAG
This sequence comes from Protopterus annectens, assembly GCF_019279795.1. Classification (NCBI taxonomy): domain Eukaryota; kingdom Metazoa; phylum Chordata; order Ceratodontiformes; family Protopteridae; genus Protopterus; species Protopterus annectens. Next base: position 1,654,421,629 of record NC_056739.1, on the reverse strand, counting down.
CCCAAGAGCTGACCCGGAGACTATTAGCCAGGGACCTAAGGGTGTCAGGGCTTCTATTGTAAAGAATCCAGTTCCTCTAGATAAAGATTCTAGAGCTTTGGATAGGTGGGGTAAAAAGGTGTATACCTCTTCCACTCTAGCGATGAGGGCTTTGAATTGCCAGTTTCATATGCTGAAGTACCAAAATTTTCTCTTAAGTCAGTTAAAATCTAAGGTAGATGCTTTGGCAGAGGGTATTGAGTGTAAAGAATTGCAAGATTTAGTTCATGCCTCTGATCAGGTGGGTAAGCATTCTTTGCAGTGTGGTTTTGATGCTCTTCAGGCTTCCTCCAGGGTGGCTGCCACTGGATCTGTTATTCGTAGGCACGCCTGGCTTAAGGATCAGAATTTGTCAGAGCATGTTAAAGCTCGAATTTTGGATGCTCCCCTTCAATCTGAAGTTCTGTTTGGTTCTCCTGTGGAGTCAGTTTTGAAGAAAATGGAAGACAAGGCTAAGTCCATGCAGACAGTTAAGGAATTTTTACAGGTGCAGCCCCCTAAATTTAGCAGAAATTGGCCGGCTAAGGGATGGGCTTATCCTTCTTCTGATTTGCAGTCTAGGGGCAGATCTAGACGTGGTAGGGGCAGAGCTCATGCTCAGGGTTCTTTCAGACCGAGGACGTGGAGTTCCCCTGCACAATCTTCAGGTGAGGGCAGGGGTCAGCCTTTTCGTAAACAGACCCATTGACCTGTATTTTCAGCTGCCAGATCCCTCCTGTCTGGCAGCTCTTCTGGGAGGAAAGTTGGCACTTTTCAGGCAAAATTGGCTTTTAGTCACCCAGGACAAATGGGTGTTGGACATTATAGATCGAGGCTACAAGTTTTATTTTCACACCTTGCCTCCTTTCAAAGGCATGCCAGACATTCCTCCTCAGCAAAAGGTGGAGGCTCACAAGCAGATTTCTTTACTTCTAAAAATGGGGGCTATCCAGGAGGTCCCTCCGTCCGAAGTGGGCCTAGGATTTTATTCTCGCCTGTTTCTTGTACCAAAGAAAGGAAACACTTGGAGGCCAATCCTGGATTTGTCTATTCTCAGCACATACCTGGACATTCCAAAATTCAAGATGTTAACTTTGCAACAACTTCTGCCTCTGCTAGGCAAAGATCACTGGATGGTAACTCTGGATCTCAAAGAGGCTTATCTTCACATTCCTATCAGGCCCAGCTGCAGGAGGTTCCTGTCTGGGACTTTACATTATCAGTTCTCTGCATTGCCCTTTGGCTTATCTACTGCACCCAGGGTGTTCACAAAGGTCCTGGCTCCGGTGATAGCCTTCTTGAGGTTAAGAGGAATACAAATTTATCCTTATTTGGACGATTGCCTGATTCTTGCTCAAGACAAAGTCAAGTTACTTCATCATCTGCAGTATGTTATGGCAGTGTTAAGGTGCCTAGGGTATTCTGTGAACGAAACAAAGTCCAGTCTAGTACCCTCTCAGGACATGTGCTTTCTGGGTGTGAGACTGAATACAGCCTCTCAGATGGCGTTTTTGACCCCGGACAAACAAAGAAATCTTACCCTTTACTTCCAAATATTGTCTCTACGGTCCAGGCTGACTGCAAGGACAGTCCTTCAAGCCTTGGGGTTCATGCCATCTTGTATTCTGGTGCTTCCCAATGCCAAACTGCATATGAGGAAGCTACAATGGTATCTCAAAAGCATATGGACTCAACACTGCCACGATTTGGACACTGTCATTCAGATAATACCTTGCATTCAAAGGGAATTTTTGTGGTGGGCTCAGGAATGTCACCTAAACAAGGGACTCTCTGTGACCCGACCAGAGGCGAGTCAGATCTTAACGACAGATGCCTCAGACATGGCTTGGGGAGCACACTTCAATGGAAAATGGGTTCAAGACACGTGGCCTGCCAGACTTCAACATTTGCATATCAACATGAAGGAGATGTTAGCAGTCCAATTTGCATTGATGGCTTTCAAGGATCTACTTCACCTAGGACAAGTGTTGATTCAAACAGACAACACAACAGTCATGTGGTACATCAACAAGCAAGGGGGAACCCATTTGTACCCTCTTTGCAGACAAGCTATGATTTTGTGGGAGACTGCTCTCAGTTTGCACCTCACTCTTCAGGCAAGGTTTCTGCCAGGAGCACAGAACTCCTTAGCAGATGTTTTGAGCAGACAGATGGTGGATCCCCACGAGTGGAAATTGGATCCTCATGTATTTCAACAGTTGACAGTGGCTTGGGGGACTCCAGACATAGATCTGTTCGCTTCTCCACTAAATTTCCAACTGCAAAAGTTTTGCACAAAGATGTTTCACCCAAAAGCTTGGAAAGTGGATGCTCTATCATTCAGTTGGAACAACCTTCACGCCTATGCCTTTCCTCCTCTGCCTCTCCTTCCCAAGGTGCTCTTGAAGGTCAGACAGGACAAGCCCTGCATGATTCTAATAGCTCCAGATTGGCCACTACAGCACTGGTACCCTCTGCTGAGGAGTTTAGTACGGGAGCCTCCTTGGCCTTTGCCATCAATTCCACACCTTTGTCCCAGGCAAGCAATCATTTCCTCAATGTCAGGATACAGTCCCTGCATCTGACAGCCTGTTCTGTTCTAGACCCTGGGGGGTCGCAGCTTCCTCAGCAAGTTTTGAATGTCATTTTGGAGGCCAGACGGCCTAGTACAAGGAAAGTTTATGCTGATAAATGGAGGAGATTTTTTCGAGCAAAGCAAAGAGCTTTGATGTTTCAGTGCCTAATTTGAGTGTTTCACTTCAGTATCTTACAGAATTATTAGACAAGGGTTTGTCTTTCTCCTCTGTAAAAATTCATGCTGCAGCCATTTCTGCTCACTATGACTGTGACCCACCATTATTCTCTCATCCTTTGTTTAAGCAATTTCTTAGAGGGGCAAAGAACATAAGACCCCCGTGTAGAGCTCCTACTCCTTCCTGGGATCTCAATTTTGTGTTGGAAAAACTCACTTTACCTCCTTTTGAACCTGCAGCTACATCTGAGTTGAAGTTTTTGTCTTGGAAGACTGCTTTTTTGTTGGCCATTATGTCTGCTAGAAGGGTATCTGAATTACAGGCTCTAATGGCAGTTGAACCCTTCCTGATATTTCATAAGGATAAACCCTACTTTTATGCCTAAAGTTGTTTCAAATGTGGCTTTAAACCAATCTATTCATTTGCCTACATTTTATGCTGATCCCCAAAATAAAGGGGAAAAATTTTGCACTCTTTGGATATTCACAGGCAGTTACGTTACTATTTGAGCAGAACTAAAGGGTTCAGGCAGTCTCAACAGTTATTCATTTCTTTTGCTTTGGGTTCACAAGGAAAACCTGTTTCAAAACAAACTATTTTTAAGTGGATTGGCCATTGTATTGCTTTTGTTATTCTCATCATGGTAAGGAGGTTCCGCTGGAATCAGACCTCATTCCACTCTGCCACTTCTACTGCTTTTTAAGGGGAGTAGCTACTAAGGATATTTTGGAGGCAGCTACTTGGAGTTCAGTGCACACTTTTTCTAAACATTACCATCTTATTCCAAATCTAGGGCTGGGTTTGCCACTGCTGTTTTACAGGGCATGTTCCTAATGCTATCTGATTTTACCAACCTCCCGTTACCTTTGCTTTGGGATTCTACCCACAGGTTATGACTGCAGCAATGTGAGATGAAGAACATAGTACAGTTTTGTACCTACCATAAATGTAGATGTTCAAGATCTCCTCCTTCCCCTCTGTAGTTTGGGGTGACTGTGTGGTTTGTGGTGTACCTATTGTTGTTATTTTGGTGATTGGGTATTTTTCTATTTTTGGCTATGGCCTTTTCTTTTTAAGGCCTTCTGACATCTGGGGCAAGAAAGACTGAGGATATGGCGTCGGTCATGCGCGCCAGCCTAACACTTTGGTACGACCGAGGACAGCGGACTACCCACAGGTTATGACTGCAGCAATGTGGATCTTCGAACATCTACATTTATGGTAGGTACAAAACTGTACTTTTCACCTGGGATAGAGTCAGATGATAAGAAATGATGTCATTCTGCAAGCTATCCCAGCAGTAATATTTGCAATATTAATTTGAGAACCTTTTAGAGAGAGACAGAGCATTCTGTATTCTGTCTTCAACCTGGAGACAAGAACCATTCACCACAACATCTGCCTTGCTCTGATGAAATAAGTTTCTAGAGAACAGTATAACTCATACAGTCAGGAATGTAGTAAAGCTTAGTTTAGATATTTTTCTTTATTTATTTAAGGCTGTCTTACAATGTTGTTTTAAATATTTCCTGTAGTTTTGAGCTCTGATGTCACTGTGAATATATATTTAATATTGTCTTGTTCTTTTATTATTTATTATTAAATATATTGAAACCTTTCATTGTGGCTGAGTGGTCTAGAGATATTTAAGTTTTGAGTGTACTTGCATATTTATTTGGTGACACTGTGTGGGACACTCCTAATAGCCTTGCTCTTGGTCAAACTACCATTTGTATTAATATTAATGTTACACAGTAAGATTGGAAACCCTTTATTAAGGGCTTTAAAGTAGCTAAGCAGTTGGCTGGTGGCAATGTTAACTACCTAATAGTCTGGAAAAATGGAGACATAGCTAGTAAACCTGTTCCCAGGTGTGTGTGTGTGTGTGTGTGTGTGTGTGTGTGTGTGTGTGTGTGTGTGTGTGTGTGTGTGTGTGTGTGTGTGTGTGTGTGTGTGTGTGTTTGTGTGTATGTATAAATCAAACATCAAAGAGTGTGTGTGTGTCAGCTACTTGGGCAGGGACACAAAGCACTGGTTGGACAGAGAGGCTGCTGCAGGTCCTGGCTTGGCCACTCAGCTGAAATCTCAACTCTGTAGCTGTGCCATTGGGGAGTCTTATTGGGGATCTGGAGAAAGAGGGAGAAACCATCCCCAGACTGACTGTGGTCTCTTTGTGCTGTTAAAGGAAATTGCACTTGATGCAGACAGCTGCATCTGGAAATACTGTGTGTGTATCTGTTATCCTCCCAGTGTACACCCCCCACTAGTGCCAGTGGTGAGCACTGAGGCTCCTTGATTATTGGTCCAGTGGAAGGTTGTTGCAATTACTTTTTTTTTTTTTGCCAGACTGTTGACTTAACAGTTTAGCTATTAAATTGTTTCACTTGCATGTAGTCGCGCTAGTGCATCATTTGTTCTCTGGTACTACTAGTGCACAGAAGATAAATATATGATGGAAACATTTTTCTTAGTTTCTTTATGAAGTTTAAAAAAAAAACTGTTTAAATTTCATGACTTATTCTCTCTGTAGCTGCAGAAGGTAGCAACTGCAGGAGACCTAATGATATTTCAGTACAATATGCAAAATCTGTGCAAAGCTTACATGGCCAGCCAGAAACCTTGGCATGCAGTGCAACTCTAGAACAAAGTGCAGCCTGACTTGTGGCTCAGCACTGCTCTCTTTTTCAACTTTTTTAACTGCTTCATTATATCAGATAGGACTTTTTTGTGGAGGTTATATAGATTTCTATGGTGATCCTGTAGATCTTTGAATTGTTGCTTGCCATCTTGACTTGCACTTAGCTTAAAGGTCATTGCTGGCAAATAGTTTTTTTTTTTTCTTTGCACCATAGCTGTATTTGAGACCCTTGGATACTTTGATTTCAGATGAATATGAAACTCACATTAATTGAAACAGCATTGAAACCCACATTCAAGAAAATGCATCTGGGCAGTGGTGGATAAAGATTACCTTTGGGCTGTTTTCAAATCATAGGCCCTTTGCACACAAAACATAAATGTGCTCTTTGATACACCTTCCTGACTGTATTAAATTTTATTCCTTGTATAATACAGCACACTTATTAGAGCACATCTTAAATTTATTGTTTTGAACATTTTTCCAGTAAGCAATGAGACAGAATGCATGAACCAATAATGGCAAAACTGCCCAATTCAGAACATTTCCATCATAAAAGTCTACTCAAACTTCTTCAATCCACCAGTATCAGTAAATATTCACAATCTCTGCATAAGTAAAAGTCATTTAAATAATTCCACATTAAAGAGATCTGTAACTAATGAAGATGTTGCTGCTAGCAATCAACTTTATATTTCATTGTTTCATCTACAAAGTGCCTAATGCCCTTGAGGAATAAATTGCATATGCTACATTAAAGAAATGGTAAGCTAGTAATATTGCAGTAGGGAATGGATGGCAAACTGATAGCAGGTTCATAGTTTCAAGGTATCTCTGCCAAAGAGGACATTCTCAAAACTGCAGTATCCACCCCCTTTAAAATTGCAGTACAGTACAGTATCAGCACTCCATCTTACATACTCTGAGAGTAGAACCCACAGCCTTCTGCATCAAAATCAAGTATTCTACCTGTTGTGCTACTAACAACACAAGCTGAGTTGTCATAAGCAGCATTAAACTTCTCTCTCCCTGAAGAGCTATGCAGCACAAGAATTCTGGAAAAAGCCAACATTTATTGGGGGACAGAACAAAGACCCAAAACCAGGGACACATTTTAAACATTGCTTGTATAATCTTAGAAAAGTTGCTAGAATAAAATGTTTTGTGTTACCCTGCATTTCCTGAAAGATAAGAAGACTGAAACTTAAATGGCTGTCATTATTTATTGAATTCAGTTCTCACTGATTTGCCAGAAAACCACAAATTTTAAGAGGCACAGACCAAAAGTACGAGACAAACATTCCAGACATTCTGTACAGCTGAGAACTATGGACTTAACTCCTTGAACTCCTTGGGGTTGGGAGGGTGGCCTAATGGTTAAGGTGTTTGTCTTACAAACACAAGGTGCAGGGTTTGAGTCTCACAAGGGATAATTGGCTAGGCTTAAAATGGCTCACAAGGGCAGTTAGCTTAGTACTAACCTATGAAACTATGAAACTATGAAACTATGAATCCCAAGTGGTGGTGGCATGGGTAGAAAATTTAGGCTCTTGCTTCTTGTACCTAAGGTACAGGGTTTGAGTCTGATTAATCTAACCACCAGTTATGCACACACTGCTGTTAAGTAAAAGTAATATGCAGAATTCAAAATATGATGCCTGGAGACTCTCAAGTTTAACAGTCTGCCATTTCTCTCACACATACAAAAAGAAAGTTTCTCTTGCACGTAAGACACACACACCAGCTTAACATAAGTTAAATACTACAGAATAAGAAAAAAGTAATCTTAATCAGTTTCTACACTTGAGCACACATTTTCTTGCCTTACCTGGAGGAGCCAGGGGAAGAATGATGTGCTGTGCACTGCCTGAATAAGCACAGACCAGTCCACAAGTTAAATTAAATTAAGTAATAAATGGCTCAGCATTCTGACAGGCTGTCTATCTGCCTTATGAAGTTGACATCATTGTGCACACCCTGCACATGATGACATAAGGAACAAATTAGTCCAAAAAAAAAAAACTGCTAAAAAACAAACCCAGGCAATTTGGAAATTAAAGTGGCCACTCAAGAATTCATGGCATCCCAATATTTTCACCTCAAAACCAGTATTTACCGACAAATTTGGTACGGTTGTGAGGTATGATGTGCATATGCATGAGATTGTACTGCTCACATGATACTGATTAGTGGGTGGTGTGATATATGTTTTTATCAACATTTCGTTGATGATTGTTTTATGGTTTGGAAAGGTTCCCTTTCACAGTTGAATTAATTTGTTCATTATTTAAATGCAACCACCAGTTTCTTGAAATTTAAGATGGATGCCTCTGATAGTGAGATTAATTTCTTGGATGATAAGATACAACTACGTGAGGGTTCTATCCATACCAGTATTCACAAAAAGAAGATAAACTCTGATAGATACATTAATTATTCCAGCATGCATGCCCCACATGTCTTTAAGGGGATTGTTACTCCACAGTTTAATAGAGTTAGTAGATTAAATACTGATGATGCTACATTTAATTTACAGTTGGATGAGATGTCCAAAGAGTTTCTGGATAGTGGTTATGATTCTAAACTAGTTTTAGATTAAAAAAAATAAAGTTTTAGTTAATAGGAAGACAATATTGAAGCCGATTTTTCTTGGGGATGATGTTGGTTCTGTTAACCTAGAATGTTCAAAAGTATGCACTAGGTATCTTACTAGTTATAATACCTTGACTTGTTTTGTAAAACAAATAATACAGAGGAATTGGGTTGTACTAATGGCCTCTAGTGAGATTAAAGACATTCTTGGTGACAGGCCTTTTTCCTCATATAGAAATATGAAGTCCTTGAAGAATATGTTATGTTACAAAGATTTTTTCAGGCCTGTAGAGAAGACTTTTACCACTAAGCCCGGCACGTATGGTTGTTTGAATTGTTCCTGCTGTTCTGATATTGTGGTTGGTTGCAGTGATAAGTTCAAACATCCTATTAGTGATAAAGTTTATCAGTTTAATTTTTCTACCACTTGTTCATAGGTTCATAGGTTCATACTAGGCTATCTGCCCTAGGGCATTTATAAGCCTAGCCAGAGTTGTGTGGCTTTCACCACCCCTTAGGTTGAAGAATACTATACCCATTAGTTTGCCGTGCCTCTGTCCAGCAGTGATACAGAGATGATCACCGGGGTAAACCTACGATCTCCCATCCACTGGTCAAGATTCCTCTTGAACAGAGCCAGCGAGGTGCTCTGTCTCACATGGACCGGGATTCTGTTCCACAGCATAAGGAGTCTGGGTGATGAATCTGTCCCTCCAGCACGTCCTATTTATATCCATGTTGAGGTTTAAGTCTCTTGCTCTTGTGGCTCTGGTGGATTTGGATTTTTTGAGGTGGAGCATGTCCATTAATTCCGGGTTGGACATAGCCTTGTATGTCAGGCACAGGTCACCTCTGAGCAGACGGTATGCGACTGAATAGAGCTGGAGTTTCTTCAGTCGGGCAGCATATGGCATATTTTTGAGCCTATTTAACCTTTTGGTGAGGAACTTTTGGGGTCTTTCCAATTGCTGTAGGTGTTGGGTAGGATACATTCCGAATGGGGCATTGTACTCAAACATTGGTCTGATAAGTGAAGAGTACAGGGGAACAATGACCTCCCTTGACCTGGATGTGAATCCCTTCATAATCAGGTGGGCAATGTAGAAGGTCCTCCTAACCACTTTGGCAATGTGAGTGTCAAAAGAAAGGTTACTGTCAACTTGGGTCCCCAGGTCCCTGATAACCTCTTCTGTGCTTAATGGATTGCCACCTATGTGGTAACTTGGGGTTACCTTGTTTTTACCAAAGGGTATGACTATACATTTTTTGGCGTTTAGCTTGAGGCCATGGTTCTGGCACCAGTTATCCGTTTCTATGAGACCTCTCTGAAGGATATCTGTGTCTGATGGATTTTCAACTATGGCGGTTTGCAGTCATCTGCAAACTTTGTCAGCCACAATCCTCCTATGTTTGCCTGCACTTCTGAAAAGTAGATGCCGAACAAGAGGGGGCCCAGGACTGAGCCCTGTGGGACACCGCTTGTGACCGGCTTGGAGTCTGACATGGCACCAGCAACTCTAACCCTGTGGGTTCTGTCCTTGAGCCAGTTTGCAACCCATCTTGTGACATATGGGTTTACATTTAAGCTGGTGAGCTTTTCTATGATACCTGAGTGGGGTATTGTGTCGAAAGCTTTTGCAAGGTCAAGGTAGGCTGTGTGAACTGCCTTACCCTCATCAATGGCCTTTGTGACTGTTTCAAAAAAGTTGACCAAGTTCAAGAGGCATGATCTGCCCTTGAAAAATCCGAATTGGGTAGGATCCAATGTCTGTAGGTCCCCTATGTCTTTATTTATGAGTTCCATTATGATCCTCTCCATAGCTTTGCAGACCAGGCTTGTTAAGCTTATGGGGCGGTAATTACCAGGGTCCGTAGAAGCACCGCCTTTGTGGAGTGGGACCACAGTTGCCGTACGCCACTCTTTGGGTACGTATCCTGTGGTAAGTCTAAGATTAAACAGCAGCCTTATGTGTGGGTTTAGTTCCTCATTGAGTTCGTGTAGCACACAGCTGGGGACACCATCGGTCCCATTGATGCTGTGTTTTAGCTTTAGAGAGAGCAGCTCTCACCTGGGCATTTGAGATGATTGGGAGGCTACACTCTGCTGGGATAGATATTTCTCCTTTTTTGGGGGGGGGAATTTTCACTGAACCTGTCTGCCAGTATGTTTGCAATGTCTGTGGGTTCAGTGATTTTTGTATCATTTTGGACTAATTCTAAGCATATCTGGGAGTTTCCACCCAGATTTCTAACATAGCTAAAGAAGGCCTTATGATTGTCTTTTGAGTCCTTGGCGATTTTTCTCTCAAAGTTGGCCTTGGATGATTTTATGAGTGATCATAGTTTTTTACTAGTATTGATCAGAGATGTCTTCCCTTTTAGGGATTTTGCTCTATCTTATAGTAGCTTCCTCCTCTTGTTGTAAAGTTTGTTTATGGCTGGGGTCCACCAGATCGGGTGCTTGCCTTAGGTGGAAAGGGTCTTGATTTTATTTGGGATTGCTTGATCCATGCAATCCTGGAGGTGCTCGTAGAAAGCATTTGTAAGGGATTCAGCAGCGTGGGTTGTGGTTTCCAATGGCTCAGGGGCCTTGAAGGATACCACACCAGTCTTAAGAAGTGTGAAGTTGGCTTTTGAGAAGTTCTTCACTGTGGTCTTTTTTGTTGGGGGTGGGGGCGGGATGTGGATCTCCAGTGAGATTAGCTTATGGTCTGATCTCACCAATGAGGGATATACTTCCAGTGTGGAGCATTTTGTCCCCATGTTTGTGATGATTAGGTCTAGTATATTTTCACCTCTTGTGGGAATGGTGACAAGTTGTTCCATAGCATTTGAGTTTATGAACTCCAGGAACCTTTGGGCTAGGGTATTGGGGCTTGAATAATGTTCCCAGTCTATGTTTGGGTAGTTGAAGTCACCCAATATGATGGTGTTTGGAGAGACATTTATACTCTCCAGTGTCTTCAGTAAGGCTGTGTGGGGTTCCTGAGTTTGAGAGGGTGGCCTGTAACATGCTACAAACTGTAGAGCAGTTTTGCCTATGGTTAATTGCACCTGAATGGTCTCTGATGCTTCATGAGTTGCCACCAGCCTGGAGGTGTGGGTATCCTTGATGAATATGGATACACCCCCTCCTTTTGTGGTATGGTCTGGGTTTTGGGGCCGGAACGCATGATATGAGGTAAAATCTGATAGTGCCGGGTGCTCAGGAGCCTTGAACCAGGTTTCAGTCACAGCACAGACATCGATGTTCTCCATACTGAGGAGGGCTTCGAGGGCGTGCATCTTGAGGTTTAGACTTCTGGCATTGAGCAGCATTACCCTTAGTTTTTTTCCATTATTCTTTTCTAGGGCGGTGGGTTTAGAATTTGAGCCTTGTCTAAAAAGGCACTATGGGGTGGCAAGGCCTTTGCCAATATCCGGAAACCCAGGGTGACATGTGTAAGCCGTCCCCTTGCGCCAGCGTGGCTTGTCAAGCATGTCATTCCAGGCAGACAGACATTGGATCCCCTTAGAATGACACCAGAAATTAAGCCAATTATTAAAACTGATCATTTTGTCTCTGTATTGTGGCATAATTCTTGGTGAAGGTAGGATATTGCTCAGGGTCAGGGTCATACCAGCCTGGGCTACATAATCTGAGAGCTCCTTTATGTCTCTTTTCATGTAGTCCAGGGAGGTACGTCTCAGGTCATTGACACTGGCATGGACAATGACTGAGTCATACTTGTACTTGCTGTGGAGTGACCTGAGTGCTTGTGTTATGTGGCGGATTCTAGTGCCCGACAGGCAGCTTACTGTGACCCTCTCCTTGTTCAGTTTGGTGAGTGGGATGTCAGTGTGTCTGACTATGGAGTCACCTATGACAAGTGTGTCTGGCATTGTGTTTGGCCTTAAGGGCTGTGACTGATTTGCACACTGACTTTGTGATCTATGTGTTGCTTGTGTTATGTCATGAGGTGGCAGTTGTTTGGGTGTCTGCTTTGGAGGCCTCTGCTGTTTTGGTAGATTTTTGATCAGTGCCTCCGAGTATGTCTTTGTGTGTTTATGTGTTTGATTTGTAGTTGTGATAGTTCTATGTGAGACTGGGTTTGTGGTGTGTGTGGTTACCTTCTCCTCCTGTCTGGTTTTGCCAGTCCTGAGTTGAGAGAGCTCAGCCTCCAGTTTGGCTATATAGTTGCATCTCTCGCATGCATTTGTGTTTTGTGGGAGGAGGAGAGGGTTGTCTGTGTACATGAGACATGAGATTGTGTTACATCTAATGTGATGTACTTAGCTAATTGTGTGAAATGTACTGCATTCTATGTGGGTTAGACCACTAGAAAGCTAAAAGAACGCATCATTGAACACAAATCGGAGATTAGAAGGGCCATTGACAGTAATGCCTTGTATAAGCACACAGTTGATTCAGGTATTGAGCATAGATTCTCCTTTAGAGTTATTGATGTAATACGGCCTCCTGCCAGAGGTGGTGATAGTGGTAATTTACTTGAATTAAAAGAGTATGAATGGATTCTTAGGTTGAACTCTGACCATTTTCCAGGTTTAAATAATATGATTACCTTGAAACCTGTTCTTGTTAAATTGCAACATACTAGGTTGCGATAATGTTATGTTTTTTCTAATGTTTTTTCTAATTTTTCTAATTTTAATGATTTGTTTTATATACTTGTGGTCACATAATTTTTGGACTGCTGGTCATGTGACTTCAGTGACCTGTATTTAAACCATTTGGTTTTTAGATTTGTTTGTATTAGTATTGAGGAAGGATTTTATCCGAAAGCTTTGCTATTATAAAGTGATATCACACACTCCCAGGGAAAAAAAGGGAAACAGAGTTTTTTATACTCTCCAAGTTGTAGTGATTACACAGTGAGAATAATTTCTTTATGTTTATGTATATACTGTGTAAGACTGCAGTTTCTTGTGCTTAAGTATATATTCTCTATGTTAGATGTCATTGTCACTTTTCAGTTGTATTGTATTGTATTGTATTGTATTGTATTTATTGTATTGCAGCTTTTCTTCCTGGTGCTGAGGCCAGTTGAACTTTGCTGGTAAACAGAAGTAATAAATAAATTACCCAAATCCAACATGGTGACTGCAAAATGGGGCTTCCTTCCACATAAAAAAAAATATATATATATATATATATATATATATATATATATATATATACATATATATATATATATATACATATATATGTTTGATTTGCTGGCATTACAATGAGTTTGATTATGTGTTGTGAGTTTGTGTGTACTCAGGCTCATTATATGTTAGCCTTCTTTGTCACACTTTTGTAATGTGCACTAAGATGACTCAATGATGAGATGCGGAGAATCTGCTTCTTTATTTTTAGAGCTTTAGGCATTTGTTTTTATTGCCTGATTTTATATTCATTGAGTCCTATCTGATGTGATTTGATTATTTTGCAAATATTATTATTATAAGTAACTTTTGACAGCTTAGTACATTACTTAGGTCATTCTGTAGTGCTTAATTTGATTCCTTCACTGTCTCCTTAGAATGTAAATGTGTCTTTGAACAGCACTCTTGGGCTCTTGGGATGGTAATGGAAAGAAGCCTTTGGCCATGTGTAATTTATTGTTACATTTAGCAAAATGTATTGCGAAATTTCTAGAATGGTATTCAGTTCTCAGTGCATTAACCAGTTATTTATCAGACAAAAAAACAAATGATCCCCCAAAGTTTTTAATGTATTGGTAAGGGGCTGATTAAATTCATATACTCATTTTCTGTTTAGTAATGTAGTGCCTTACACATTATGTTGCAGCGCTTGAAAACTAACTGTACACTGAAAGTGCCATGATCTTCAACAACAAATGAAAGATGTGTTTGCTTTTTATAAAAAAATAGATACCGATTTCAGCTTCATTCTTTGCCTTTTTTGTTTCTGCAGTTCTGTGAGCCGTGTTTTTAATTTTGTTTTTTTTTTTCTCCTTAACTGTAGCTGGCTTCTGTTTTCTTCTTTCCAAATAAAATATGTGTTAAGTAGAACATGAACCAATGAGTCAAAAACTAAACTAAACTTTGGATTCTGTGAAAATCACATGGCCCCATTGAATACATTACATTTTAGTGGGAGAATGACTTTGTACTAAGTAAAACTGAACACAGACTGATGGTTTCCAAATACAGTACTTTGATTAATTTGCAAATAAAAATGTTGTGACTTTGTAGCATATGAATTTATAGAATTCACTCTCATCCTTGCAAATCACGCTAGGAAAAAAAGAAAAAAACAGCAATAAGTAAAGCCCCAAATTAATTAAATCTTGAGTTTTCATTTTTACAAGACTTTTAAGGGCTGCACTATACATTTTCAAGGATTCCAGAAATGTTGTTAGAGGCGTCTAGTTTGTAGTAGCATGCACTGTGTATATTTAGTATTCATAAAGTAGAGTGACTAGAGGGCAAACAATCATCTGATTCAAGAGTTCTCAAGGAAAGGTACTGCATGACTAAGCAATGTACTTTGAGTGCTTTATAAGGCATTGCAGTCAGCTATCAAAGGTGCTTGTTATGCAGATATAAGGGCGAATGAGAAACTGCATGAAAAGGTCTATAACCATCTGCCATACTTGTAGTAGTACATTCAGGAATAAACCTCAATTGTGGAACCGCTTCTTTAATAATAATGTATAGGAAATGAAGGAAAATAATGAAAACCTGTAAGAAATACCCACCTGCTGACTGAGACAAGCCAGCAAACAACTTAACATCACTATTGGTAAAAATAAAGTAGAGTACAAACTTAGTGTCTCTACAGGTACCAAAGGAAGCTACAAATTCTCCTTTAGTTATGTCAGGAAATTAAGGAATAATGTCCAGCAATGCACTGAGTTTATCCACAATAACAGTTATATCCTTTCCCAGGGATATAACCAATGTATTATTAGACACATTTACTGCAAACTTTACCCCACCTATGTGCATTGTTTTCCCAATGATCCCTGACAATTTAGTTTCTACCGAAATCACCCTGATACAATTTTTAGAATCCCTATCTAACCCTGTCAGAGGCAAAAATAATACTTCTGTAGGACCAGATGACACACCAGGCTACACTCTTTTCAGTGCCAAGTATGAAATGTCTGAGCCACTCCTTAAACTGTTCAATCTCAGTCTATCCAGAGAGTTTGCGCATGATAGCTGGAGAACAGACATTGTGACTCACTTTCTCACGGGGGACAGAGAACAGACAGTGTGACTCACTTACTCAAGTGGGATGGAGGACAGAGTGACTCACTTACTCAAGGGGGACAGACGACAGCCAGTATGACTGATTTACTCAAGGGAGACTGCACGTCAGTCTCACTTATATACAAAATCTTGGAATATATCAAATATCTATCTATCTATCTATAGCTGTATATATCTATATAGCTATGCATGGATGAACTTTACATTACCTTAAGTCTATAATGCCAAAGACAAATTCACCAATATGAGAATAACTAAACTTGAAATGCCGAACAGCATTGTTTTTCCCAGGGCAAGTGAACACTTGCCCAAAACTACACTACAACACACCGTACTATATGAAACCCAGCTAAGTGGGATGCTACAAGCCCCACCCCCTGATGTGGGGGAACGCCCCTAACAAAATATACCAATTCCGGGATTGTACTGGAATGGCTAAAATGGGCTTGATTCCCCATGCTGAGCAAGCCTTTACTTGCCCTGGGAAAAATGACACGGTATGACATTTTATGTTTAGTTATTTTTGTCTCAATGAATTCACCTTCGGTGTTATGGACTTTCAGTAATGTAAAGAAGACCCATATATATATATATATATATATATATATATATATATATATATATATATATATATATATATATATATATATATATAAAGCATTGTAATGCATTGTGTCACAACTCATTTATACAGACATGGGCAGCTTAATTCGTATACTCCGTTCTGATTTTGTGAAGGGCAAATCTTGTTTTCTGAACCTAATAAACTTCTTTGAAAAGGTTAGAGAGACTATTGACATTGGTTGCTTCATGTATGCTGCTAATTATGACACAGACAAGGCTTTTGACACTATTCCTCATGCTGTTATTACTGAAAAATTAGGCAAACTTGATGTAACCCCCTGTTTTGTCTGCTGGATTGCAGATTGGCTGCCCAGCAAATCTCAGGTTATGAAAGTTGCGGATAACTTGTCTGAAAGTAGACTTGTAACTAGAGGAGTACCACAAGGATTGCAGCATGATCATCTTCTGTTGAGCAGTTACTATGCAGACATCCAAGCTAGTATCATAGAAGTGTGACTGATCACAATTGCTGATGACTACAAGCTGGCATGCATATCTGCTTATCTGCTGATGGTAAACTGATCCAACAGGGGCTTGGATATGCACATAACTGGTATATTGCAAATGGTCTCAAACAAAATGCAAAAGTACAGCATAGTAGCATTCAGAAAATAGAATTGCTCCTACTCATTATGATATAAGTGGTTCTCCTCTTCAGACAGATAAGGCCATAAGAGACCTATGTACTTCTGTAGACAACTCTGTCTCATTCATTAATCATGTTTGCCCCATAGTCAGGAAATTCTCCCTGGCCTATTTAATTTCCAAGGAAATTTCTTCAAGATCCATAGAAGTCATCTTACCACTATACTCTTCTCTTACCAGACCCATCATTAAGTAGAATCTCCAATTTGGTATGCACATATCTAAGCAGCTAGTATGAGATGATCTGTGCGTTGCATTTCAAGCCATGAAAGATCCTGTCCTTTTTTACCTCAAATTTCTTCTCAAAACCTGTGGGTCTATAAATACATGTACTAGTGGCATAAATCCATACCAAGAAATAAAAAAACTCATTGGAAGGATACATTTCTTACTCAACATATTCCCAGCCTTTAGAATAAGCTACCATTACATGTCAAGCAAAGTACAATGTCGCCTGCCTTTAAGGCTAGTCTTGTTGATTGGATGGATAGACAGAAATTTACATCAGGGTTACAGTGTACTGCCCCACTCAACCTGGGAGGGGAGTTCTTTTAAGTGCTTACATAAAGCATGACAAGAACTTTTACGTGTGCCTTCCTAAAGGTATATATGGCTATAGCTAGACATTGTATGGTTATTATGATTACTCAGTACTCTTTCTGCATTCCTATACACAAACATATATAACAAAAACGAGTGTGTGCCTGAGGAACAAAGGCAGTTCATATGTTCATAGCTTCATAGGTGTGTAGTAGGCTAATGGTCCTGGAACCTTTACAAGCCTAGCCCATAGATGTGCCCTGTCATTGTGCTGCCAGATGTTAGTTCCCAGTGTCTCTATTAAGTAGAACCACTGGAGTGATCCCTGAGGTGAAATTTCTATTTCCCATCCACTCATCAAGATTTCTGTTGAAGAAGCCCAGTGAGTTTGACATGTACAGGAAGTCTATTCTAGAGCATGGGCAGTCTCTGAGTTATGAATCTGTCCCTCCAGCATGTTCTGTTGATTGTGTTAATGAGGTTGAGGTCTCTGGAGCATGTGGTGCGGAAGGATTGAGATTTCTTTAGATGTGGCATTTCTAACAGAGCTGGGTCAGACATGACTTTGTAAGTCAAACAGAGATCACCTCTTGGTAGACGATATGGGACAGAGAATAGCTGGATTTTTTTGAGTCTGTCCATGTAGGACATGTTTTTAAGGCCTAGAATCCTCTTTGTGAGGTACTTTTGTGGCCTCTCCAGCTGTTG
Organism: Protopterus annectens; assembly: GCF_019279795.1. NCBI lineage: Eukaryota > Metazoa > Chordata > Ceratodontiformes > Protopteridae > Protopterus > Protopterus annectens. Next base: position 1,654,403,884 of record NC_056739.1, on the reverse strand, counting down.
CAGATGTCTAGTGAGGTACATGCCAAATCGGACATTATACTCTATGATTGGTCTAATTATGGAAGAGTTGATAGAAATGATGACCTCTTTCTTCCTGTATGCAAAACCCTTAGTAATGAGATGTGCCGCATAGAAGGACTTTCTGACCACAGTGGCAATGTGGTTGTTGAAGGAGAGGCTGCTGTCAACCTGTGTCCCCAGATTTCTTATGACACCTTCAGTGTTCAGTGGGCTCCCATCGATGTGGCAATTAATGGAACTGAGTTTTTCCCAAAGGGGATGATAACACATTTTTGGCATTAAGCTTATGGCCATGGTTTCAACACCAGTCATTGGTCTTAGTGATCCTTTCTGTAGGATGTCTGCATCACTTGGGGCATTAATAATGGCTCCCAGCTTGCAGTTGCCTGTGAACTTGGTCAGCCGGAGTCTCTCCATGTTGGCCTGGACTTCTGAGAAGTAGATGCCAAACAGGAGAGGACCCAGGACTGATCCCTGTGGGACTCCACTCTAGTCTGGTTGGCAGTCTGACTTGTAGTCTGCTACTTTCACACTGAGGGTTCTATCTGTGAGCCAATTTGCAAGCCACCTAATGATATAGGGGTTGATACCTAGTTTGGTTAGTTTATCAATAATTCCTGAGTGAGGAATGGTATCAAAGGCCTTGGCCAGATTGACGTAGGCTGTATGAACTGCCTTATCCTCATCCACAGCTCTGGTGACTGACACAAAATAAGTCAACCATGTTGAGCAGGCATGATCTACCTTTCACAAAACCAGTAAATGATTTCCAGTTGGAATTATTTATGGCTCTAATCCATTTTACTTTAATATGTCGTTGCAAGACAGTCTGAATGTAAATGTTGTTCAAGTCCCACAACTAATTTGTTTTCCTTTAATGAAAGTATAAATTCTCTCAAAAATGCACTTAAGTTAAACCTGGTCAATGAGGAGAGACACTGGGAGAGATGATGGTCAACTAAAAATATTTATTTAGTGCAATTAATGCAGTTGAGAGTAGATGCCCCAAGTCTAACATGGTTTGTTTTCTCTTTCAGCTGTCAAAAAAGGGAGAAAGAGAAGATAAAGACAGGATGCCTTGTAAATCTGTGGACAGTATTAGTAATACAGACTGCCCACTGCAAAGACATGTGTTTTCTTCTTCTCCTTATTTCTTTTCATTTTCATTATGATGATGAGGGGTTTGGGGGTTCGGTAATGAGTAATAAATAATACTTCTGAGAGGAAACTGGATACACTCCTCAGAAACAGGTGGAGTACAAAATAAGAATGTATTTATTTGCTAGGATTGAGAGAAGTGGCCATATAGATGGTGCGTAAAAGAAGAGAGTATATTTATAAATATATACATGGATGTACTTCAAAAATATCAAAGTACCAACATATAGAACTAAAACATGGATCATAAAAGATCGAATGTCAGAAAATGGAAACACACACATACACACACACACACACACACACACACACACACACACACACACACACACACACACACACACACACACACACACACACACACACACACACACACACACACACACACACTGCTAATTGTATATATCAACTCTGAGATTGCACAACAGTGGGGTAAGGGCAAATCCCTACTCCATGCTGTCTGTGACCTGCCACAAAGTGATGCGGCAGACTCAGTCATATGATTTTTGATCATTTCTGTAGACATTTGAGCCATTTGATATTACAAACATTCGAAAAATGCTCCCATGTACATATATGTTTGTAAATATCAGGAATACCCCTATGTTATTTGTGCAAGCATATACATAGAGGGATTTAAGCAATGAGCTGCTAATGAGCTTCATCCTATAGTCTTTAGTTTAATTTCCTCAATTTCTATTTGCCTGCTATGTGATTCTGACCAAGTTTCTTAACCATACAGCACTTTTAAGTTATCTTGAAGAGAAGCAACTAGTGATTTAGCCAGTAAACTCTTGGCACAATCTGTGCACATGCGTGTGTATGTGTATGCGTGTGTGTGCGTGTGTGCGTGTGTGTGTGTGTGTGTGTGTGTGTGTGTGTGTGTGTGTGTGTGTGTGTGTGTGTGCATGTGTGCACGTGTGTGTATGACTGTGCACATGCATGTTTACTTACAAATGTATATATTGTCTGCATGTGTGTTTGTGTGTCTGTGTGCACATGCATGTTTACTTCGTATGTATGTTTTACATATATATGTATTTATAAAATATGTGTGTGTATGTGCACGTGTGTGTGCACGAGCATGTTTACTTACAAATGTATATGGTGTGTGTGTGTGTGTGTGTGTGTGTGTGTGTGTGTGTGTGTGTGTGTGTGTATGTGTATGTGTATGTGTGTAATATACATGTATGTGTGTGTTTGTGTATATAGTGGCTTCCAGATTTGAAATCCCTAACTGAACTCAGAAGCTCTAACTGCACTAGAAGGTGTGTTGTTGACATCAAGTAAAAGGCTTTTCAGACAGGATACACAAAGTCACATTAGGGTTAAACTAGTTACATATGAGATATGGACTGATCTCTGTCCAGAGAGAGAATTCTGGGGAGGATTCACAACAATTTCCAGTTGAAGAAAACATCTTTCAAAGAGTGAAGCTTCCCTCCTATGATGGAAAGTTTGAGGAAGGCTGTTATACCCGTGGAGTTCAACTTCCCTTTGTGGGAAGGTGTTGGGCATCTTCCCTAACTGGGGAATTATTATTCCTTACCCTGTGATGAACGGCTTTTATGCCCTGCTGTGATTAGTCCTTGACGTTTATGGGCATGTCACTATATGTGTGACAACCCTATTTCTTAGACTCTTCGCCACTATTTTCACACCCCAAAAAGCAACTTTTATGTGGCAAGAGTTATCAACTTTTCTTCTTTTTCTTAAAATTGTTAAGTATAAAAACTAGAAATTACTCATTTGGACCAGTATTGAGAAACTACCAGCTCACTTCTGTTATTTGTTTTTTCAATAGGCGGACAAGGAAGTGTTTGTCATTATGTACTACAATCCCTAATGCTTGACGTAGTGAGTGGATTTAGCTATCCATGCTTTGTCTACGGGAATGATGCTTCAGAGTAGTCAGACATTAGAAGCATTTGTAATGCAGCCTGTTGCGTGGTGCTACCATGCCTGCATGCCTTCTGACTGCTCACATTTAGATAATATATCTAGCTGATGTCTACTGGTACTCCCCCTCAACCGTCCTCCTACCATTTCCTATAGGTTTTATTCACTTTCTTTTCCTGAGTCCTGCTCACTCCTTTCTATTGCAGCAGACAACTGCCTACGCTGCACTACACATTCACAGCTATTTCAAATGAGAGAGGCGGGTTTATTTTTCATTATCTCTATCTGCTTCGCTACATTTTCAGTTGCAGCTGCAGTTAGAACTGAATGCTTGTTTACAGGAGTTGTGGAGGTAAACGTGCAAAACTGAGATGATTTCTTTGTGGTTGTAGCTAATTATTTAAGTGACAGTGAATGTAGTGCACTCATCCAATATTTAAACTATTTTGATCACCATTTTGTTTAATGAGATATGAAAGATGCAGGAAGTGCAAGTATATTTTACGGAATGATGGTGAAAACATTGAGAGGTGTCTGCAGTTTTATGTCTCTCACCCAAGCCTTTTATATTAGCCCCTTGTGTTTTTTTTTTTTTGGTTCTTAACAATGGAAAAACATTATGGCTCTGCTGCTATCATATCAACAATCCCAGCCTACCCTACTTTGTCCTTCTTCTTAACAGAGAAAGAAGAATCTTAATTGCACTTATATGGGGCTACTTCATTTAGGGCCATATATATCCTGATTCAAGTTAGATTCACTCACAGGCATTAAGTACCAAGGAAACAAATAGATATTTTAGCTCAATAGTAGATAACAGTTTCTTAGCCATATCTCCTCCTTCATCATCATCTTTGTCAACCATACCTCTCAACTGTCCAGATTTTCACAGAATGTCCAGATTTTTGCATCTTATTTTTTGGTCCTTTCCTCATAAAATTTGAGGTTTTCTGGCAAGTCACTGAGGACTGGCACCACTAAATAATACTAAACAATGACAGACATTTGAGTTTCAGACCATTTCCTCCAAAAAATTATTTGTAAAATCTGTCATTCTAGCAACTTTCTAAGTTTATAAGTGCAATATTTAATATCTGTCCCTAGTTTTGGGCCTTTGTCCCCTCCATTATTTTTGGCTTTGTCCTGACTTCGTGATGAGAGGTTGAGAGTTATGGTCAAGACCCCAATTACCTGCCAAAAAAACAGTATTTCGACCAGGATGCTTCCTTTCCTGATAAACCTAGGGCTGAGTACTGCAACTGTTAAAGATTTGTTTTATGCACAATGTTCTGGTATAATATTTTGCCAGGTGATACCCAAGTTGAGTTTAATATTAGTGGCTTGAACTTTTCATCCATCTGATGCAGGTCATTTAAACAGGAACAGGTCATATAACATCTTTGTAATCATTCTTTGCCATCACTGTGTGGTTCCATATGCTTGTTCTACATTTTTCCCCTCCCTCTTGCTTAGACTACGTACTTTATGGGAAACTGCTTACCAAAGACACTACTAAATCATAGAACAAATTCCTTTCTGCCTTTTCTATTTTGTATGACACATGCTGTATTCCTTGCCTAGTGTTACAGAGCAGTGCTATTTATGGACTTAAAATTAGGCTGAAAGTACTGCTGGTTGTTCTTAACAAACTCTGGATGTTTTTGCATATATGAAAAGTTAAAGGAAACTGGCTGCTTCAGTTATTTCTTTTGGCAGGCCTTCAGCTGTGCATCATGTCTGTATAAGGCCTTGTGCTCGTCTTTTATTAAACCTTTTAAATCTTTTTTAAACTTGGTGATTTGTCTTGTCTGCAGTGTAACATAGGAAGGAAGATGCATTTCATACCACATTTGTTGTGTGGTGCCTATAAAGTAGGTCCTGTTAATTTTACCTAACATTCATTATTTATAATGAAGCTCAATACATTTTTATCACATTTAATCTTTGTAACAGCCAAGTTCCATTGCAGAATTTTTAAATCATATGAATGTTTACAGGATGGGATTTTCCATATGAAGTTCTTACTTTCAGACCAAGGGCAAGTACATTTTATACAGTCCTAAAAGTTTGAGGCTGCTTTCTCTAAGGGCTGAGTTTTGATATTTTGCTCTGTGCCAGTAGGAAATGTATTTCATACTGCAGTTTGAAAGCATAGTTTCATTATTATTATGTTCGAGGTTGAGTCAAAATAAATGGATTATATACGTTATTAATGAGTAGTCCTTTTGGCTTGGATTTTTGATAAGCAGTAGATCCACTGCCAGAGTGACAGGGTGGGTTAACCACTGTCAGTCATAGGGGTATAACCCAGTTTTCAAGGAGGAGTTAACTAGACTTCCAAGACACAATAGAAGACGGGTTGCTTGGGAAAATGTTTCATTTTGGTGCTTGTGCATATCTTGACATATTAACGAAGAAGTCACGCAGGGTGAATGTTTCCTTTCCGTGTGTGTGCATACCTGGACATATTAGTGAAGGGCTTGATTGGGTAAATGTTTCATTTTGGAGCTTGTGCATACCTGGACATATCAATGAAGGGTCACTTGGGTGAATGTTTCATATCAGTGCTTCTGCATACCTGGACATATTAATGAAGGGCTTGATTGAGCTAATGTTTCAGTTTGCTACTTGTGCATACTTGGGCATGTTACTGAAGGGGTTATTTGGGGAAATGTTTAATTATTTTGCTTACCTGACTTGTTACTGAAGGGGTCACTGGGGGAAATAATTTATTTTTGTGTCAGGGAAGTACTTGTTCATACATTGTCAGACTCCTGAAATGATCACTGAGCAAAATAATTTATTATATCATTTTAGTGCTTATGCATACTTCATACAAACTAATGAATGGGGTTGCTGAGGGATATAATTCATTTTTGTGTCAGAAAAGTGCTTGTGCATACTTTGACAAGCTACTGAAGGGATGGCTGGGACAAGTTCTTGGATTGCAACTCCGATATCAAAGGAGAAACATAACATTTAACAAGGGATGTGCGTACCAGGCAGATGTCAGACTATGAATGACAAAACAGTCTTATTAGCATACTACACTTTACAACACTTCTCATTTGCATCTCATTATTTTTAAGACCTTTTGCATTAGCATAAATTGACTTTATACGTACATTTGTAAATATCAGGAATACCCCTATGTTATTTGTGCAAGCCATTATGAATACCAACCAAACTGATTGAATCATATACTGTTTTGATGACTACATCATGAAACTTTTGGTATAATTAAGACATCTAATCTGAATATAATTGAATAAAGTATACTTTACTCACTGTTATCTAGTACTTATTTAGTGTCTTTTAGAAATAGGGAGTTATGGATCTTTCACAACTTCTTCATTTCTCCTTGTCTTGAGGAGGGGGTGAAACACATACAACCTTGCGAAGTACTCATCCAGAAGTGCTGTGGGAGGGAGCAGGGTACAAGTTATAAAATGCAGGGGCAGATGACACAGCCTGCAGAAGCAGGTTGTGCAGGTTTACAGCCTGATAACATTAGGTATTAAACATAGGTCACTATTCTGCTAGACTAATTAAGCTTAGCTGGTTACAAGTAGTGAAGAAGTATTTCATGGGAATGTTGCCCGTCATGTGTTTGTTTCATAAAATCTATGTTGTGCTTAAGCAATACTATGATCTGTTTTACTGGCACCCATTCTAGTATACAAAAGGCAGCACAGCATGAATGTTAGATGCACACTTCAGTTCAAAAGATGTTGATATGGATTACAGTTTGTGCATTTTATCTTATCTTCCAGTTGTGGTACATTTCATTGAGTTCTGGTGCAGCAGTGGACCATTTTGTCAAAATAAAAAGGTTCTGGGTAAAGCAATGCCCATTCCCTATATCTTCCCATGCAGGGGGCTTCCCCCTTACTTAATATCACATTCTACAGGGTCATACAACCTTGGGAGAGGTTTTGGAACTTCAGTAAAACTGTCCATCACTATAAAAGAATTGAATGAACTAACAGAAGGTTATCCCCTTAAATGGAACAATGAAAAAAATTATGTGGCAGAGCTGTGTAAATGTACTATGACTGGAAAGCAGGTAAAAACCCTGTTACTGTTCTTGTAGTGTTAGTGAATCACATTTAGCTGATATTATATGCCCTGTGATTTCTTCTTGGCCTTTGTTAAAGCACTTTTAGAAAGCAAGGGGTAGATAGAAAGTTACAAATAAATTTCTTTGGCATATGATGAAGACACCTAAACAGGAAACCTTGCATATTTTTGCCTTTTCATTTGCCTTTTCATTTAAGCATCAAATGCCTTAGTCCTGAGCACTCATTGCCTGATTAGCTCATGACTGAGAGTACTTGATTCCTCTAGTTCCTTCCTGGTTGTACCTTTGAACTGTTAAAGAAGTGGCTTAAAAATTGCAGTGCAGTATTTTTTTATTTTTTTTTTATTTTTGCATTATATTTCATTTGATGTCCATGCTGCAACAAGTAAGTAATGTGACAGTTTCTGAGCCCTCCCAGTGGCCTGGGATAATAGTTAAAGTGGTTTACCCTGGTTTAAATTAAGCTGTGTCTGTCAAACTTGTACTAAGGAATAAGTTTACTATTTGTTTGGATTTGTGATTATAGTTTCGTATGTATGAAAGCATATATTCCTGTTATGTTTGATTGGCTGTTACAGTTTAGATCTGCATTTTGATTTGTGTTCAAAGATAGTTATTTGATTGGTTAGCTTACTGTGAATGAAAGCAACACTTCCTGTTTTAGGTTGATTGGCTGTTATGGCTCAATTTGAATTGTGATTTGTGCACATAGCTAATGATTGTGATTGGCTATGTGGCACAGTTCTGTAGATTGATTTGTGCACTTTTTGAGTGTTTTGATTGGATGAGTAAAATTTTCCTCATTTGATTATTTGTAGTTGATTGATTGTTTCTGATTCTGAAACAAGTGTGTAACACTTCTGTAATTTTACTGGTCTGAAGAAGCAGTGTGTTGTAGCGCAAAATCGTTCACCGTGTGCATTTTATTATTTTTATTAAAGTTGTTAGTCTATTATTTCACCTGTGATGTGTCTGTTAAATGTTGGCATTCTTACACATGATAGTTAAAGTTTCTTAGAACAGTTTAGGACTTAGCTTATATACCATAGCATGTGGTGCATATTGTTTTACTATATATCAGCCTTCTTGCTGTTACATTTAAATTTGATAAAACAAAAAAATGTAAAAAATACTTTTGTCTTATTTTATCAGTCTAACAATTTCTTATCAAGTGTGTTTGTGGCTTTTATTGTTCAACATTTTTAAATTTGGTTTGAAAATAATCCATTTGTAAAGTAAAATGTCTTTACATGCCAATATGTAACCTAGTGATATCACTGCAGGGATGTCACAAGTATTTTTTCATAACTTTTAACAAGCAATTCACTGTGCAGGGTGTTAGATTCATTAAACCCTGTAGATAATTCCTCACATAATCCTTGAGGTGGAGTCATCAAGGGATAACATCAGTTTTGTGGGCTTGTCTCTAATATTTCACAGTTTCAGGACTCAAAATTACAGGTCTTGCAATAATGGGCAGACATTCATATGATAGCAGTATTTCATCCACAGGCTATACCAGTTTAGCAAAAATTGAAAGCAAAACTTCAGTGCTAATTGTTTTTGTTACTATGTAAGTATAGAGGTGATATAAACTGTAACCAAAGCACATTGTACTAAAGTTATTTCAACAGCCATGTGTTTCTCCTGTAATTAGTTCCTCAGTGATATTTGTACAACAGTTACATGGGCAAAATTAATTTTGTCTTGAGGTTAAAGTCTTCCTGTGGAGTAACGTTTATCAAGGGCAAGTTTCCTTGGGCATCCACCTTGAAGGCATGAGTTGAAGACTCTTTCAAATTGGTTGTTGCAGTCAAAGTTCTGTGGTATATGATATGGAAGTTAGGGGTAATCTCATTAACATTGGTTCTGCAAGCAGAGCACTGTATTCAGAAAGTAACCTACCAATCTTCCTCCTGACTTCTGTTTCATTGTTTCTTTCTTTAATTCTTTCACCTGGTACAGAACTGTAGAGATGGGAGACACTAGTGTGTAATGGCATTGAGGAAAAAGGGTCAAAAGCTTAGGGTAGTTCCACGTTCACCATAGTCCTGACACCACTGGCCACTGAGGTTTGTGGCATAACTCCCAGTGGTTCACCCACAACTTTCATTTAGTTGGTTAGAACTCACACAGTACACTACACATGGAGACTACCTCTAGTGCTCTTGATACAGTGGTTATAACAGAAAAAAGGATACAAAAGAAATTGCAGTAAGGCAAACAGATCACAGTGCAAGGTCATGTTTTAAGGTCAGCTGAATGTGTAATATATGCACGCACTTTCATTTAGTGTCTCCTGCCTGCTTTCCACTGTCAGTGTCCTGAACTCTGTGCACCTACCTCCACTGCTTTGTTCTTTTCCTACAAATGGTGTCCCACTCTCATCCTCAATGTCCAGCAGTTCCCCAGTCTCTTACCAAAAGCTGCTCAAATATAATTATATAACATTTCTAAAATTAATGCATAATAAGATGCAAATTTTGTTTGTAATGATAAAGAAACCTAGCCTCTGTAACAACAATGTGTATGGTTTAGATCGAGTGTTTAGTGATTGTTTCACTTTACCTCACATCACACGAGTCTAATCATAAGCACTCATGAATGACAGCTGAAGAACACGTGTTCTTTTAGTGCATGTGGTCAAGATGCACAGTTTATGAGGAGGTGGGACACAAAAGTGTTTTTTGCAGGGAGGGAGGTGCAAACCATATCTTACTACAACTTGGCAGCAGCACCTCACACACTCCTCACCTTATTAGTCATACTTTTAGAGTGCTGTGTGTCAGAGAAGGAGGTGTTATTGACAGGCAGTGTTTCTCCTGTGTCACTGTTCTGCAAGTTGCACCTAACTCAGACCATCTGCATTTGCTAACATGATATATAATGTCACTCAACAAAGTCACAAACAAGGAAACAAGCATATGCCAAACCAAAAGCCACTATACTTAGGTGACTGTGAACTAAACCAAACTTGTGTTCTCAAAGCAAATGGCTGACTGTAAGTGGTATTTCCTAAAAATCACCTCTTATCCTATTCTGTTTCATTTTATCTTGTCCTGTTTCATTAGGAGATTTGCAATGAGCTTGAGCCAGTGCTGTAACCAGATGTTACCCTTTTTATGAACAAGTTTAATTGAATCATTTGCTAGGAATCATTTAAAACAAATGTATGACTAGTCTATGTATGGATACTGTGTGAATGTAAGCTGACTGAGTGTGTAAACCACCATGTCAGCAAATAAATTAAGGAATAAATGCATTTTTGTGTACACGCACACATCAGGATTATCTGTATGTTTGCATTTTAATGCCAGTTTTAACAGAAATGTACTGCATCTCGTAGTAATACCTTATTAATGAAGCAGACATGTAGACCTTATGGCAGAATAGCAAGGTATGTGATGGAGGTGAACGATATTAAACTATAGTTGAGAAAGGATATGAAGTCATTCATTTAGAAGAAAAAGAGAAACTGAGCAAATGATACAGCTGCAGACATGGAGAAAATGAAAGTGCTATAGAAGACGATATTCCTTTAGGGAGGCAAGGGTTGCATCCTGGAGGGAAAAAATAATTATAGAGGACAGCCAGATGAATATAAAAAGCACTGATGCCAAAAGCAGATTTAAGTGAAGGAATTAAGGGTGTAAAACTGGAATTTTATCTTAGCATTGAGGCTGAGCTAGGCAAATGTAATGTTCTGCTATGGCAGAAAAAATGTGTGGTTATTTTCTTTGCACTAAGTAGCTATTTTCCCAAATCATATAACATTCTGACTGCACACTGATGCCATCTAAATTGCTGCTGAGCATCACCATTTGCTCATCTTTATAAATCCCCTTGTCTTACCACATTCTTTCCTGTGCATGTTCTCATACATTCAGTTGGTTAACCCCTCTTATTATGTGATGCCCCAACATTGGCCCAGTAGTCAAGGAGGCTCAGTCCTCACCACTGACAACAGTGGGAGATGTACACACTGCGAGGATGACAAGTACACACAAACTAAAGTGCAACTAAGAGCACACAGAGACCACAGCCAGTCAGAAGCTGGTTTCTCCCGCTTTCTCCAGATCCCCAATAAGACTCCCCACTGGCACAGCTTCAGAGTTGAGATCTCAGCTGAGTGGCCAAACCAAGACCTCAATACCCTCCTTGTCCAAACAGTGCTTTGTGTCCCTCCCCACACACACACACACACACACACACACACACACACACACACACACACACACACACACACACACACACACACACACACACACACACACACACACACACACACACACACACACTCATACACACACACACACACACACACACACACACACACACACACACACACACACACACACACACACACACACTTTGAGGTTTAATTTATACACACACACACCTGGGGAAGACTGGCACTGTTTTACTAGCTATGCCCCCTTCTGCCTAGACTATAAGGTAGTTTCCACTGCCACCAGCTACTACTTATCAGCTACTTTAAGGCCCTTAGCAAAGGGTGTCCAATCTTAGTGCGTAATGTTACTATTAATCCAAATGGTAGTTTGATCAAGAGCCAGGCTATTAGGAGTGGCCTGTACAGTGTCACCAAATAGATATGCAAGTACTTTAAGAGCTTAAATATCTCCAAACAGACCAGTCACAAAGATAGGTTTAAATATATTTAATAGTAAATAACAAAAAACAAGAGAATACTCAGTAAATCATCACAGTAACTTCAGACTTCAAAACACAGAAAATATTTAAAACAACATTGCAGGACAGTCTCAAATAAATAAAGAACATATCTAAGCTATACTTCACCATATTCCTTACTGAATCTAAAAGAAATTACTGTACTCTAGTTAACTTACTTACAGCAAGGCAAGACAGATGTGATGAGTGGATGTTTCTAGGTCAAAGAAAAAAATACAAAATGCACTCTCTCTCGGAGAGTTCTTAAATTAATATCAAATATTACTGCTGGGTTAGCTTGGATAACATCACTTTTTATTACCTAACTATAGTTCCCAAGCTAAACCCCCATTGTCAAAAACTATTAGTATTTAGCATCTCCCTGTGAAAAATACATAGCCTTCAGATGTTTGCAGATCCTGAAAGTCCTAAACAATAAAACACTTCTACATCTCAAGCCTAGTAATTATTTCTCTTTCAAGGCAACACAAAGAGTCCCCTAATATAGACATCCTGTTGACTAAAACTGAAAGATAACAGCTCTAAAACAATTTAAACTATTCTACTGAAGTTTTGCAAGTTAACCTTTTATGTGCCATTTCCCTAATTCACATTGTTTATATACATTAATACTATTATAATAGTTTATATATATTTCTGTTCTAATCCAGGAGGGTACACTGTGGTCACACCTCTAAGCTCAGTACTGTAAAAAACATTTTCATGCACACTTCTGTACCAGCAACTTGGTATACACATACATACAGTTCTAACAGACTAGTAACACAAGCAATTGCATCATGCTGATATTCACAAATGACATATATAACTATTTACAAAATTCCAGATAGCTGGGCTGACAGTAATTACCTCTGTCACACTTCTATATAAATCATATTAATATTAACAAATGCCGTATAATTATTTACAAAATTTCAGACAGGTGTTACCAACTGTAGGAGTCATTTATCTATTTAAAAAAAACTGTAGTGGATGATAGGTCCCATAACCGAGTTGAAAGCCCTTTGTTACACTGCTTTAGAAGCCTGCCTTGTGGCACGATCAGCTGGTATCTGAGTAACATCTCATGGTCCTCTACATGAACTGTTACCAAAATAATAAGGACCACTAAAGAATATCCATGGCTATTCATCAAATATGTAATTTAATATTTGGGAAGGTATCATTTCAAGTATTAGTCTCCCTATCACCTTTCTTTCACCAACCCACCCAAAACAAATGATAAAGAGCTATTAAGGTGCACTGCTGCAATATTTTCAAAAACCTTTCCAAGAATTAGGCAGGTTACTTTGACTTGTAGTCTGCATAATCATGTGGATCAAAAGACATTTTGTTTAGCAGTTGTACTGATCCCTTGGTTTATTGTGGACAGAAAGATCTCACCTAAAAAAAATTTTCAGACAGCCTTTGCCTTCAGCAGATTAAAAATATTCAAGAGAAGTATATGGAAACTTTACAGCTAGAGTTCACACTGCAGAATACAGGATTCAGCTGTACTGACCTGTATGCATATCTCAGTTAGATGAATAAAACTGCATTTTCTGACTTTCAAAAAACTGGAAGACCACAGAAAGATACTTTACCCATAAAAAGAAGGTTCCTTGTACTGATTTTCGGGAAACTGTTTTTTTTTTTTAATTCAATAGTCAATACGAATTGTGCTTGCTGTCATGAACATAATTGTCTATCAGTCCATTACACTTTAAATATGTGAACATGATGAAATGCACAGTATACTATTAAATGAAAGTCAGAAAATTAGAAAGTAGTTTAATGCAATTAGGCAAATTTGATTAGATAGTAATTATTACATCCAATAATTAATTATATGAGAAGAATAGCTCTTTTCATGTTTTAAATTATTTAACAAAATTTAATTTTAGGAGGAAATATAGTAAACCAACTAATCATTTTACAACTTGCCTTGGTGAAAATGATTCATGAAACCAGTAGCAAACTGCAAATTATTTCCCCTAATATATACACATGTGGTGCAGATGTCCTTCTATTCACTTGCTACTGTATTCTTAACCTGAGGGATTTTCCACTTGAAGGCAACCCGATGTCGGCCAGTATACAAAAGTCTCATACTACTGCAGTCAGATGTAGGCCATCAAAGCAACATATGCATGTACCATCCTCAGAAATATTTTGCCGTCAGTCAGAACATCATTCTGACTGTCATTCTGATTGTTTCAGGGATTGCAACTTCAGCCTTTGCCAGATAAAAGCCCCATTGGATAATATTTTCTCTTTACTGCTGTTTGGTTATGTCATCCAAGAAGGGCAAGTGCCAGTGTGGAAGACAAATTCCACATAAGGACAGCCATACACAATGTTTTTTTTTGTTTAGGGCGTAGCCATGACCAGAAGTGCTGTAGTATTTGCTAGTCCTTCATACCTAATACCCTTTGAAGCAGGTTCTCTTCTCTTGCTATTTATTTGGAGAACTAACTGCTTAAGTTGTTAGCTAAATGTATGGAAGGTACCTTGGTGTCTGACACCGAGCCAATGAAGCACAAGGCCAAGAGACCTCAGCCTGCAGCTTCTGCTGCACCTCCACTGTCTGATGTTTCTCTTGAGGTGCTTGTCAACCTGGAGGCACGTCTGACTTCAAACATGGATTCAACAACGAGCCCAATTCTGAGGCCACCTTGATTTTGGCCGCGAGCATGTCCTTGGAGGTAGAACAGATATCCACTGAGAATGTTGCGGGGGAACCTTGGCTCAAAGTATGGAGGGTCCTGGGGGGTACCATGATCTCAGGTAAGAGAACAGATTGAGGAATCCCCTTTTGAATGCAGCCTTTCATCCAGTCCTCCAACATTGCATAAGATTGTTTCTCCTACAAAGAAAAAAAAATAAGCTTTTGTCCCCTGACAAAGAGGCCCCCTACAGACTGGCAGGCCAGCCCTTTACTGAAAATTTGCTTCTGGCCTTCATGGCACTCAAGTCGCCTTCCTCTTAGCCTGATCCTACAACTACTGTCCAACCATCTGAGAAAAGGATTAGGGACAATGACTCCTCAGATAAATTTTCCTCTGATGAAGAGGAATCTTTGGATATAACAAATTGATCCCTGAATACTTCACCAGGGTCATTCCTTAAGAAATTCCTAGAAAAAATCTTTGTGACAAAGGGCCCCCAAATTAGGATTCAAAATTCTTCTTGCTTCCTGGCCTCAACCCTTCCCTGGGCATCCTCATTCTGGAACCTTTTAAAGTTGCACAAACCCATATTTCCCTCCAGAAGAAATCTTCGATATTCCAGATTGTTTCCCTTTAGGTTCCCTGAAGACCAGCATCCCCTTTGAGGAATACCTTGGTGAACCTTCTAAAACCTTATCCATCAAATTTAGAAGTAAAAATAAGATGAAAGCTGATGCCCCTGGCCACTTAATTTCAGCATTGATTAGGATCCTTTACTTTTTCCCACCATCCCAGGTCGATTCAGAAAAACCTTTCTCCCTAGTTGAAATCCTCTGTGGAGCTCTTCAACCCAGCTATTTTGTGCGAGTAACCATAGAGCTCTTCTACCTTCTCAGAAGAGTTTGGCTTAGGATAGCCAGGTGACTTCAACACTTGCTCACCATTAATAATCAGCCTATGTTAGACCCTTCTTTTTTTAGATCTAGCAAACAGGCTCAGATTGAAAAAACTGGTTTCTGGAGTCCTGATGCAAACTCTAAATCATAGTCCAGGCTTTCCAGCTCTCGGTAGTCCAAAAGCCGGACACCTCAAGTCTTCTAAAAGCAGCTGATATCCTATTTCCCTTTCTATTTAAACTACAGGAACGGGAAACTCACCAAGAACCTGCTTTTTCCTTGAAAAGGCTTCATGGTTTGCACTCACTCCTTTCATGGATCCCCACACCCTGAGACTCCTCCCAAGGAACAGACCTAAGTTCCCAAACCTCAGGGAAAGGTCTTTCAAAAGTTCTTATCCCGAAGATGGCCCTGCCTTCTTATTTACCTTCAAACCTCAAAGGTTCACCTTCAAAGACACTACTTTTTCCATTTCAAAGGACATCATTTGATAATCTACTTCCATCTCCTTCCCCCCAAAAAAAAAAAAAATCAGGCAGTGTTTCTCCTGTGTCACTGTTCTGCAAGTTGCACCTAACTCAGACCATCTGCATTTGCTAACATGATATATAATGTCACTCAACAAAGTCACAAACAAGGAAACAAGCATATGCCAAACCAAAAGCCACTATACTTAGGTGACTGTGAACTAAACCAAACTTGTGTTCTCAAAGCAAATGGCTGACTGTAAGTGGTATTTCCTAAAAATCACCTCTTATCCTATTCTGTTTCATTTTATCTTGTCCTGTTTCATTAGGAGATTTGCAATGAGCTTGAGCCAGTGCTGTAACCAGATGTTACCCTTTTTATGAACAAGTTTAATTGAATCATTTGCTAGGAATCATTTAAAACAAATGTATGACTAGCCTATGTATGGATACTGTGTGAATGTAAGCTGACTGAGTGTGTAAACCACCATGTCAGCAAATAAATTAAGGAATAAATGCATTTATGTGTACACGCACACATCAGGATTATCTGTATGTTTGCATTTTAATGCCAGTATTAACAGAAATGTACTGCATCTCATAGTAATACCTTATTAATGAAGCAGACATGTAGACCTTATGGCAGAATAGCAAGGTATGTGATGGAGGTGAACGATATTAAACTATAGTTGAGAAAGGATATGAAGTCATTCATTTAGAAGAAAAAGAGAAACTGAGCAAATGATACAGCTGCAGACATGGAGAAAATGAAAGTGCTATAGAAGACGATATTCCTTTAGGGAGGCAAGGGTTGCATCCTGGAGGGAAAAAATAATTATAGAGGACAGCCAGATGAATATAAAAAGCACTGATGCCAAAAGCAGATTTAAGTGAAGGAGTTAAGGGTGTAAAACTGGAATTTTATCTTAGCATTGAGGCTGAGCTAGGCAAATGTAATGTTCTGCTATGGCAGAAAAAAATGTGTGGTTATTTTCTTTGCACTAAGTAGCTATTTTCCCAAATCATATAACATTCTGACTGCACACTGATGCCATCTAAATTGCTGCTGAGCATCACCATTTGCTCATCTTTATAAATCCCCTTGTCTTACCACATTCTTTCCTGTGCATGTTCTCATACATTCAGTTGGTTAACCCCTCTTATTATGTGATGCCCCAACATTGGCCCAGTAGTCAAGGAGGCTCAGTCCTCACCACTGACAACAGTGGGAGATGTACACACTGCGAGGATGACAAGTACACACAAACTAAAGTGCAACTAAGAGCACACAGAGACCACAGCCAGTCAGAAGCTGGTTTCTCCCGCTTTCTCCAGATCCCCAATAAGACTCCCCACTGGCACAGCTTCAGAGTTGAGATCTCAGCTGAGTGGCCAAACCAAGACCTCCAATACCCTCCCTGTCCAAACAGTGCTTTGTGTCCCTCCCCACACACACACACACACACACACACACACACACACACACACACACACACACACACACACACACACACACACGCATACACACACACACACACACACACACACATACACACACACACACACACACACACACACACACACACACACACACACACACTCTTTGAGGTTTAATTTATACACACACACACACACTTATTCTTCTGTCAAAGCACACATGTCAGCTATTTCTGCATCTATCTCCCTCTCTAGCATTCATATTTAGGTGGAACAATACCTTAAGGGCATCTTTCTTATTAGACCTCCCAGGAAACCTATTCCTCCTCCTTGGGATCTTAATTTTGTTCTAGAAAAATCAACCCTGGCCCCTTTTGAGCCAGCATCTTTGACCTCCCTCAAGCATTCCTCTTGGAAAGCTGTTTTACTAGTGTCTTTGACTTCAGCCAGAAGGGTGTCCGAGCTACAAGCCCTTATGGTGGTACCCCCTTCATGGTCTTTCATAAGGACAGGGTATCATTGAGAACAAATCCTTCTTTTATGCCAAAAGTGGTTAATGAGTTATCTCTTAACCAGTCCATTCATTTACCTACCTTCTTCTCTTCTCCCCAAAACCACAGTGAGAAGGTACTGCACTCCTAAGATGTACAAAGTCAATTTAGGTTTTACCTGGAGAGGACTAAAGCTATCAGAAAATCTGATCAGCTATTTGTGAGATTTCATCCCAGGGCTCTGGGTTTACCAGTTTCCAAGCAGAATATTTCTGTTTGGATTTCAAAGACTATTTGCCTTTGTTACACACTCAATGGAAAGAGCCTCTCTTCACCCATGAAGGTCCACTGTACCAGGGCTGTGGTTTCCTCTAAGGCATTATTCAGGGGCTTAGATAACAGCACCATCCTTGAAGCAGCCACTTGGTCTTCTATTCATACCTTTACCAAACATTGCAAACTGGATTGTATCTCCAGAGCCAGAGCTGGATTTGTTAAAGCCATTTTACATAGATTTATTGAGATCTCCTATTCTCCTTCCTCCTCCCTTCCTTTTTGAGCTTTGGCACTCTTCCTCAGGTTAAGAATACTGCAGCAGGTGAACAGAAGGATATAGAATAGTTGTGTAACATCTTACCGTAACCATAGATGTCCTTTTCACTGCTGTAGTAATCTATCCCACCCTTATTCCCCCTGGTCTACTATTTTGCTTGGATGTACTGACCTTTCATATCCTTAGTCTGGCATTGATCCTGGGGCATTCAATTCTGAGGATGGTACGTGCATACATCGATTTTATGACCTATGTCTGACTGCAGCCTATGTGAGACATCCCATGTACCCTACAGTAGTGTAAGACTTTTGTATACTGAACAACATCAGGTCACTTTCAGGTGGGAGATCCTTCAGGTTAAGAATACTGCAGCAGTGAAGAGAAGGACATCTATGGTTATGGTAAGATTTTACACAACTATTCTTTATCCTTCTGCCATCTAAATTACATTCCATGCAAATATTAATATCAAAACACATTAGAAGAGTATTGTAGAGTTACGAAACTATGGTTAAAAATTGCAAGCAACTTGACTGGCTGTACAACAATAAATCATGATCCTCTTTATTTACACAGTTATAAGTTAAAATACTCTATCTCCATGCATGACTAAAACTGTTGGCCACTAAATAAAAGACCACTTTTTTCAGATATACTTAGTGCATTTACACTCAAGTCTTAAGTGAGATGTGTTTAATTTATTTAGGTTACTCCATACCTCATAGCGGCCGCGGTGGTGCAGTGGTTAGCATTGTCGCCTCACAGCAAGAGGCTCTCCATTTCCATTTTGGAGTGCCTTCTGTGCGGAGTCTGCATGTCCTCCCAGTGGTCAAGTGAACTTTAAAGACATGCACACAGGTGCGTGCGTGACTGGATGTGCCTTCTTTGAAGATTGGGTGCTGGGCAGGCAACTCAACACCATAAAAATCCACTGCCAATCATAAGCAGACTGGTGATCCGCTGTGGCTAACCCTAACCGGGAAAAGCTGAAAGACATCATGACTCCATATCTCATAATAAGAAAAATATAGATTCCTGTAGACTAGACAATAATGCCTAATCCCCTGTCATAAACAAGCTTTTACTTCCACTACCACTGAGAATTCAGGGTAGTGGCAGTGTGAATGTCAAGAGTGGAGTGGAGTGCTCTCTGGAGCCTTGAACCAGGTTTCAGTTACTGCACAGATGTCAACATTCTCCATACTTAGGATATATGGGTATATCTATATTGATCTAAAACAGGATAGTATCAACAGTCAAAATATGTGAACTGCAAAATATCTAAACTGAAACCATCTAAGCAGCACAAAATATTGTCTAACCATGTCCAAAACCAATGTTTTTGTTCTCCCACACACCCTACTATTTATGTATACCGACTATGAGGTAGTACAATAGTGGGTATGGGGCATAACACTTTCTCTAGCATAACTTTGCTTTTGTCAGTTTCTTGTGTTTAGATGTATTTCAGTTTAAATATTTTGCTGTTGATATTTTGACTATCAGTCTTATGCTGTTTGAGATCATTTTAGGCATAAATTCAAAAACGGTCAGCACAGAAAAGTCAGCAGTTGAATATTTAAATCACACAGCCATAGAGAACATCCAAGGGGAAAAATAGGTACACCTATACATATATATATATATATATATATATATATATATGTATATATATATATGTATATATATATGTATATATATATATATATATATATATATATATATATATAAATATATAAATATATACATATATATATATATATATATATATACAAAACATACTGCCAGTGTTCAGATATAATTTTACTTCTTGGAAAGATTACTTTGACCACCTGTTTCCCTATCTCCTTATCTGTTATATTAGTCAATAAATTACTTTATAAAATAATTTAAAATTAGTTTGCAGAGCTTAATTAATATACAGTTTGTTTTTCTTTAACATTATAAATAAATCTTCCCTATAAATAATGAATGGTCATATGCTCAGGTTCTAAGTGGCCAGTCATATGTATTCTAATTTACACTTGGTACTTATTCATTTTGTTGTTTAAGACCATTGTACATGGTATAGGGCAGTTTCTCTTTCCCCCAGTATTGTGTGACAATGGAGCTAGTATATATACGTAAGGGACATATGGATATTAACATCACCCATTTGGAGAGTGCATGAAGACTTGCAGCCCTGCAGAAATGAATTTTTTTGACCACTACAGCAGTAAACTGTACTGCATTCTTGATCAATTGAGATTAAGATGTTGGTTTGCTAACCTTCAGTTTGTGATCTGCCATAGGCTGTAGCTAAAAAATTACATTGAATTTTTTTCTTTGCTTTTCAGTTGTTACCTTCTGTTTTGACTTCTTTACATACTAGGGAATTCACCTCTGTTATTTCTACCTCTGGCTACAGAAAATGTCACATCAGCATTATAAGCAATGCACCTTTAGTTCTTTTCCTCCATGATACTAGTACCATGGCCACATCTGCTAAACTCACAAAGCTATTTATGTCTGTGATAACCATTTTTCACCAAACTTGTGCAATAGCTTTATGTTTATGCTTTCAATTCAGTGCTCTTCTGAGGCAAAAGTGTTTTCAAAGTTAAGCTCTTTCATATAGCCTATTTATTTCTGTCACACAGATTGTCTGCTTTACTTAATCATTTAAGTTATGCCTTTGAGGACCCTGTATGGCCTCTCCTATTTTTAAGTGCACATTTTCTTAATCAGATGTAACCATTCTATTCACATTCTTATAACATTGTTCACTCGCACTCAGCCTAACGTTTTTAAAAAAGTACAACTCCATGTCACCTACAGATGTAATAAATTAATTTTTAACCATGCAAGTGTGTTTTAGATGAACTGCTGTATCACTGGCCATGGCATGTATGGATCCTGTTTGTAGACATTAACCTGGACAGCTGTAAATAACCTGTATGCAGCTGAGCACACAGAAGGTGTGTGGTGATAGACTGTTTCTTCTTCAACTACACATTTGCATTACATTTCTTTTTTAACCTGCTTAAGAGCTGATTTATGTCACTTTTTCATGCTTGCTGGTATGTAATTTTCTTCTGGACAGCTAAATTTGCTGTGCTTGTCGATCTGTCCGAGTTGCCTGTTGACAGCTGTTCTTCTGAATTGTCACCTAGTAAGCACTTGATTATAACTGGCTCCACATCTTTTCCCAGTAAGCATGATATGGAGGAGGAATAAGGATACATTACAGGTGCTGTCACAGAATCAGTAAGTTTTGTGGTAAAAGAAATATGCAAATCAGAAATGAATGAAAAAAAATCAAATGGGGTAACGTCAGCTACAGAAGGACAATGCATGTAGGAAATCTAGGGATACAGGCAAAGTGGAGGACTAAAAGATGCAGAAAGTCAATGTCATAGAATGATAAACGTAGCCATTTCAGTCAAGAAGAGAGAGGAAAGATTTAAGTATATAATGGAGCAAATAAAATAAAGGAACATCGGGAAAGTAAACTTAGTAGATGATAAAAAGGAATACTGTGAAGCAGAGAAATTAATGAATACATTTGGTTAGTGAGCATTAATGAAAATGAGAGAGAGATATTCCAAACACAGCTAGGAGAAAGGTCAAAAAAAGGGCTTGGATCCAGATCGTTCAAGGAAGAAAGTACCCAGAAAGAGCAGAAGAATGACTGAGTTGAGACCTATTGACATGTTTGACAGTTTATCAGAAGAGGGTAAAGTTCTTGGAAATTGAAGACAATTTTATTGTTATTCAAAATAATGGAAGAAAACAGACATTGGATTCAGCTGACCTGTGAGCTTAACCTCAGTTGTATGGAAAGTCATGAAATAAATTTTGCAGGCGCAGGCAGTAAGGGTCAGTAAAAGAATAGTTTCACAAGAATAATCTAGCAAAAGTATTTGAAAACCAGGGTACTAGGAAAGAAGGGTGCGAAAGACATACAGT
The DNA here is from genome assembly GCF_019279795.1 of Protopterus annectens. NCBI lineage: Eukaryota > Metazoa > Chordata > Ceratodontiformes > Protopteridae > Protopterus > Protopterus annectens. The sequence continues at coordinate 1,654,381,575 of NC_056739.1, read as the reverse complement.
AGCCTTCTGTAAAACAGCTCTGACATGATGTCACACAAGAGATTAAAAAATTGCGCTAAATAAATAATAAATAATAATAATAATAAAATAAATAATAAAAATAAATAAAACACCAGCTAGGTAGTAAGACTTGGAGGTTGATAATAAATGGGGTCCACTCATATTAAATGGCTGTGACCAGGTTGCTACCACCAGGACATAGGGGTCAGTAATGAAGTTGGCCCTTTTCACTGTCCATATTACCAATATTTTTCTTCTGATAACAGCATTATGCAGCATGTTTATTACAAAAGTAGTTAGAGGATGAGAAAAGATTTGGGAAGACTGTCAAAAAATAATGATTTTGTTAACACAAGCTAAGAAAATGACTATTGTGCTGAAGGAACGGCAATATTGCAAAAAATGAGTTAAATTTATTTGTGTTATACACAACACGGAGCCAAGCAATTTGAGATAAATGGGGGAAAATGGGCTGAGAAAATGCTGGGGCGCATGAAAAGAAGTAAATACCAGCCTATAATAAAATGTTTTTATATTTCTGTAAAACACAAATATTTAGAATAATCTGGAATATTTTGTCTATTTGTGTAGATATAATAATCATAAGTATATAGATAGCTTGTTCATAAATAGCAACAAAGGTTAAATGCCGTCTGTACCAGTAGCCACATGAAAATAGACTGAGAAAGAGAGGGAGAGAGAAATTCGAAAGGCATGTATGTGTGTGTGTGTGTGTGTGTGTGTGTGTGTGTGTGTGTGTGTGTGTGTGTGTGTGTGTCTGTATACATGTGTGTGTGTGTGTGTGTGTGTGTGTGTGTGTGTGTGTGTGTGTGTGTGTGTGTGTGTGTGTGTGTGTGTGTGTGTGTGTGTGTGTGTGTATACGTGTGTGTGTGTGTGTGTGTGTGTGTGTGTGTGTGTGTGTGTGTGTGTGTGTGTGTGTGTGTGTGTGTGTGTGTGTGTGTGTGTGTGTCTGTATACATGTGTGTGTGTGTGTGTATGTATGAGTGTGTGTGTGTGTGTGTGTGTGTGTGTGTGTGTGTGTGTGTGTGTGTGTGAGTGTGTGTGTGTGTGTGTGTCTGTATACATGTGTAGGGGGGGGGTTCTGCCAAACCTCTAAACTCCCCTAGACTAAAAATAAATCCTGAATTACTAGACACCTTAATTCGTGTAAAAAGAATAATAGAATAACAGGAGGATTTGCATCATGAAAGACATATGGGAGGGACAATAGACACTAAGTACACTAAAGAAATATTACTTAATTCACTTTAAAAAGTTAGTTTTGAATCCTGTACCCCTGTAACAAAAAGCAGCTCATTAGCAAGGCAGTGCTTTAGTCCTCTACGCTAACATTAGACACTATTAGCACTGTTAACAACACCTTAAGTCACCTAAATAAAGTAAGTAGAGCAACAGAAAAAATATTTAAATCCTGTACAAATCACACAGAAACATCTCATTAACAAAGCTGAGCTTTAGTCCTCTACGCTAACATTAGACACTATTAGCACTGTTAACAACACCTTAAGTCACCTAAATAAAGTAAGTAGAGCAACAGAAAAATATTTAAATCCTGTACAAATCACACAGAAACATCTCATTAACAAAGCTGAGCTTTAGTCCTCTATGCTAACTTTGGATTTCATAAAGTAATTGTGCTAGCATCCCAATGCATTTCTAAACAGCAAGAAATTTGTAATTCTAATGCCTTGCACTACTGACTAACTGCAATTATTCATGATTTATGAGGGGCATTGAAAAGATAAGAGAGTAAATTGGGGCTATTCAGAAAACTCAGAAATAAGTAGGAGGTATGGCAGTGTGTCCATGTGTGCACACACCTGTGTGTGTGTGTGTGTGTGTGTGTGTGTGTGTGTGTGTGTGTGTGTGTGTGTGTGTGTGTGAGTGTGTGTGTGAGTGTGTGTGTGTGTGTGTGTGTGTGTGTGTGTGTGTGTGTGTGTGTGTGTGTGTGTGTGTGTGTGTGTGTGTGTGTGTGTGTGTGTGTGTGTGTGTGTGTGTGTGCGGGTGTGCTTTAATGTGCACATGTGCGTGTGAGAGAATGAATGAGGGTGGTGCATCTGCCAATGCTATGCATGGGCTACCAGAGGTGATTACCACAGGACTGTGCTGAATATTGTAATGGTAATAGCATGCAGTGCGGAGACATGTAAATTGGCCAATGAGACCTTTCATTGTGGCTAACATGTCCTTGTATCATGTTTTTTGTGATCATGGAAACTGCAACCTTTGGATGCAGCAGTTCCTGTAAGTGGAAAATGTTTTTTTCTGCATTCTTCCAAAGGTTCATTCAGATAAATCCTTAGGTATTTGTCACTAATGTTTTCCTGCATGGTAGCTGGTGCATGCCTTAGGGTCTGGGGCTATGTGGATGCAGGTGTAAAGTTCATTCCACAGTCCTAAATTTACAACAGAAAAGGATGTGCTACCTGAAACTATCTCAGTAACTGGGATGAGTACTGAATTTTGTAAGCAGAACTTAAGAGCATTTGGGTAAGAGTCTGTGCAGGCAAACAAGATAGAGGTGTAATGGACAATTGCAGTGAAAGAGAAGCTTGGAAACAGGGAACAGGAATAGTATCTGTAAGGAAAAAAAATATTGGGTTCATCATATCTGATGCTCCTAAAGATAAGCATGAAGACTAAATGTCACTTTCTGATCTAGGTTGTGGCTAAAAAACTCATTGTGTCTCAGTCCACTTACCTGCTGAGATGATATAAATGAAAGAATGACATTTAGCATTTGTGTCTTATGTGAGTGTAAGATCATGCTGAACATATTAGAAAAACAGAAATAAAAATCCACAGACAATGCTGAAGGACTTATGTAGTCTGCAGCTGAAAAAAATTATTGGTTTGGTCATGTAGATATGTGTGCTGTGTCAGTGCCCTTTCAGTTCTCATTTCTTCTACCTTAGACTGGAGACTGCTGCATCAGTCTGACTTTTTTTAGGTATAGCTTCATTGACTCACAGTACTCTTTTGTCCCTATAATGTGACATTGTTTTCACTTTCCATTTATTTTAGCCTATGATCTTCACTGACTTAGAAATGAAGTACCCTGAATTTGTGTTTTCCTTACCCCATTTACTAATGACAGTCTTTCTAGAAGGGTGGACTTCTGTACCTGACTCCTTGGCTGTTTTTTTTCTTTTTCTACCCTCTCTTGAAAGGGCAGTAACTACAAAATAGTTTAACATACACCATTTTCATGGACCTGTACTGACTGTTATCAAAGACTGGACCATTTCTTATCAGATAAATAGTTGCCACAAAGGACAGCAGGATAATAGGTAAATTTTAGACAATGGTGCAATTATACATACGTTATAATGGGGAAAAAAGGAACTGTATTTATGTTCCTGTGGAATAATTCACACAGGTCAGTCTAGTGTATTATCAACTAGTGTTACACCTAATATCAGGGATTAAAACAGTAATGTATCTTAACTGTGGGGTACCACAAGGATCTGTGCTGAGCCCTGTACTGTTTGGAAAGTATTTCTCTGAAGTCCAGGCAAAGGTAGATGGTTTGTGGCTTGCTAAGTTTGCAGATGACTGTAAACTGGGTGCAATCATAGAGTCTCCCAACAATGTTAACATATTACAGAAAAGGCTGACACAGACAAATGATTAGTGCCAGACTCATGGACTAAAACGTAATGCAAAAAATACCTCATTATCCCCTTTGGCAAAGAAGTAGCCCCTGTTAATTATGATATAGATAGCATCTCTCTAAGCTCAAACTCAATGCGTGATTTGGGAACACAGGTTGATAGCAATCTAAACTTCGATCACCATGTGTCAGTAGTGGTAAGAAAATCATTCTACATTGCTCATCTCATAAATAAGGGCATCACATCCAAGACCAGGGAGGTTATAGCTCCACTATATTCGACCCTTATCAGACCACTAATTGAGTACAATGCTCCCTTGTCTATGTATTTCACCAGACACTTGCAGTAACTAAAGAGACCACAGAGGTTTCTTAAAGAAAATCCAGGGCCTCCAAAACATGACATACATGGAAAGACTGAAATCCCTGTCACTGTACTCTGTATCATACAGGTTGCTGACAGGAATCCTGTGCCTGGCCTACAAAGCAGTCTTGGACTCTGCCCTAATGGAAATGCTGCACATCTGCAAATCAAATGGGACAAGAATAACTCCAGGGATCTCAACCTAGCCTGTGACATTAACAGAACATGCTGGAGAGACAGATACATCTCCCAAGAATTGCCACTCCTCCAGAATAAGCTCATACTCCATGTGAAGCAGAGCTCCTCAATGACCCTATTCAAGAACAACCTTGACAACTGGATGGGTGACCGCCAACTGACCCGGGGATGGCACCTATGTCCCGCATGGACAGTGATCACAGAATCACTCTGCTAACATCGACCATCAACTATGGTCAATAAGGGTACTAGGGTTATTACATGGCTAGGCTTGTACAGGCCTTAGGGCCATTAGCCTAGTAGCCTTCTATCAACCTATGAACCGAGATAGTAAATATGCTGTCAGAAATGTGAAAGATAATTGGAAAAATATTACTACTACAAAAATATCTTCATTGTCACAGTAACATATTCACTTAAGGAGACATAAACTAGCTTTATTTTCACTAGATGTATGTTTCTGCAAACAATTGGAAAAGGTTAGCAAAACTAAACTGATGGCATGGGGTGGAGAGGTTCTTAGGGCAGTACTAGGCATGCATTCTATGAGACCATTAAGAGTGTAATCCAATTTCCCAAAGCACTTTCTGGTTAAATGACTTGTTCTAGGTCACTCAATAGGCAACTGGAGGCTGAGATAAGTGTTTCCTGGGATGACAGCAGGGGAAAAAGCAATGGCTGCTTTATTTCAAGACTACCCGAGATGTGTGCAAAAGTATCCCTAAAGCAGAGTCATAGCTGGGTCATCTTGCACCCAGTGTCATTCTCCAATTTGGGCCCCTTCAACCTTTCCAGGGGAAGAAAGAAAAAGGTTGTTGTTGCCCCATTCTCCTGCCCAGTGCTCCTAACCATGTGAGCAAGCCATGTCCATGTCCTGTTTCTGGCCCTTGTAACTTGATGTTGGGGAGAAAAAGAAAAGTCCCATCTCCTTGCCAGGTCAACCCTCAAGTATGAAGAAGACATGTTTTAAAACACTGTATCTATATTGTAGCAAGTGCATTCTGCAACTTGTACTACACATGATGTACTGAAGCAAGTGCTTCAGTCCTAACAACACAACCATTTCTGTAGAGCAGTTCTGAAATGCTGGTATGGAAATAATTGCCAGTACTGCGCTACAGCTAATTGTGTCCCTGAACTCTATGCACCTGGTACAGCTGGCCCATTCTGTCCACCGTACATAAGCTTCTGACCTAAAGTCCTGAAGCTTATTCATAAATTAATAGACTAGCTGGGCTATATGAGTTATATGTTTCCAGAATGTGTCTGTTGTAAGAGAAACCTAAGTGATAACAATTCCATTCTAACTTTTAATTGAAGATCATTGTATAACATTCCCACTCAGAAAAATGGAATGTATCTCCTTACTTAGCATTTGCAACAGATTCCACAGAATTAGCACAAATGTCCTAAAATGTTCAGTGAAATTAATGGAAATCAATAAAAGGATTGGCCAGTGTACCCAGCGTTAAAGCTGCAACATATTCTGCTCTTTCTTAGAAATCAAGTCTTACTGTAAGTTTTTATTTGTTTAGTTTTCAGATATCTTAAAGTACACTAGAACACAAAATGTCTTTAATGGTAGATACATCAGAAATCTGCTGTTTTTCCCACATTTTCTCAATGTATGATCCTCTGTGTATTAAAGAAGACATTTGACAGCATTTTAGCATAAAATGTCTGGTCTCAAAGAAAACTTGATGGCATACCTGAAGAAGTAGTCGTGTATTTCAGTGCTTAATTTAAACAAGGTTGGTTAAACAGACAGTTGTTGCGTCTTTCGGCTTATTATCCCGGTTAGGGGTCACCACAGCAGAATTCCGGTTCGCTAATGTTTGGTAGTGGATTTTTACGTGCCGAGTTACCAGTCCTGAAGCACAACCTTCAACAAAGGTACGCCCATTCACGCATGCCTCCACACAGAAGACGCTCTAGCTGAGAATCGAACGGGACAACGTCTTGCTGTGAGGCAACAACGCTTCCGCAGCACCACTACCGGGGGACTTTTTAAAATTCAGTTTTCTAGGAGCAGATAGTTCTTTAACTACTGATGGTTAACACCCACTTAAAAAATTTAGTATCAAGGCAAAGACATTGGCTTCCCACTGTTCCATAATCGAATTCAGGATTCACTGTGATTTTTAGATCTATGGGGACCTTAACAAACATGCTGCCGACTTCACATGGTTTCTGGTGTGTATTACAACAAATTTCTTTATAACTGGAAGTCCTCACCATACATAAAGCAGTTTGTTAGGACTCTGAAATTTGTACCAGCCAGAGACGCACTGTCAGGCTGATTAACCTGCAGATGTTTGGAGTTAACAATAACTGCAATTTGACTAATATAATTGTAACTCTACATATTAAATACTATATAAGGTACTTTAACAGAGTCTGAGTATCTTACAGTAGCAACTGTACAAGTCTTTATATTACTGCAGACCACTTTTGTTATAAAAATCATCTGTGGAAAAGTATGTAGCTCCATCCCCTCCCCAGCCTTATTTGCATTATAGTATATTTTTGCACTCTGCATGCAGCATATGAATAATTCAACCTCCTTCCTTTTCATAAGTCTTCACCTCGATGACTAAAAGAAGATAATATGCAGAACCCTTGGCCTCCTGCCTGATTTAGGAGTTAAAAATTAAAATATATTAAGAATTAAAATATATTATTATAAAAAAAGACCAATGAAAAAATGTATTTCACAATATCCTGTTATTCAGTAAATACCCACTGCTTGCCCTACTCAGACATGTACTAGATTTCAGATGGGAACCTGCCAATATGCTTTTAGTCATAATGGTATCTACCCAGGGTGTCACACGCATCATGTAATCTGGTGATGATGATGCCGGGACACCTTGGGTGGACATTCTTGAGTGACCATTGTTTTCATGTTATCTAACAAAAAAAAAAAGTAACAGCAGAAGAATAAAGCGTCCTTTCATAGTAACTCAAGCTCAGAAGCAGAACACAACAGCCCTCTTTATCAGTTTGAACCAGAACCATGACTCGCACATGCACTAAATTATAATAAAAAACCTGCATTTGAGATTTTCACTTAAATGTATTACTTTCAGGCTAAACAATGTTCAGTGGCACAACATAAATAAATTAATATTTTTTTAAAATGCTCCATTGAAGTCTCTCATCCCCCCAAGTCCCGGTACAGGATTTTATGATTTAATAAAATAACATAGCACATTACATTAACGTACAGTAGTATGTCTCTAATTCTGTCCCACTATTTTAGAAGTATGCGGTCTCCATAAAGCAATCGTCAGCAGGAAAATGTGATGATGATAACCTTATTTCTGAAACATGAGTACCACTTAGGAAATATTCATTGATCCATAGATTCATAGTTTGTTACTAGGCTAATGACCCAGGGGTCTTTTCTAAGCCTAGACAATTTTCCCAAAAGTATAGTGATATCCTGTGAGGGCCAGGCATTTATAAGCTACCCCTGTCCATAGTGGCATGGGTGCCAGGCCAAATGTAAATTTCTTATTTCCCATCCACTGGTCTAGGTTGTGCTTAAACTGGGTAATAGATGAACTCAGCTTCACATGGATGAGAAGCTTGTTCTATAGGAGGGGCAGTCTCTGGGACATATATCTGTCTTTCAGCATGTTCTCTTTAAGTCACAGACAAAAGTTCAACCCCCTATACCTTGTACTTCTACTGCTCTCTGACTTACAGATATGTAGGAGATTCATAAATGTGGAGTATGTGGATGCCTTGTAAGCCAGGCATAGATCACCCCTCAGCAAACTATATGAGACTGAGTACAGGGAAAGGGCTTTTAGGTGCTCTGCATAAGGCAGGTTTATTATGCCTTATTTCATTTTTGCAAGGAACCTATGAGGTCACTGTAGTTGTTGCATATGCCTGGTTAGGTACATACCAAACAGAGCATTGTACTACATGATTGGTCTTTTAAGGATGGTGTACAGTGAGATAATGACCTCTTTGGACCTAGATGCCATGCCCTTTCTTAAAAGTTCTGCAATATAGAAGGATTTCTTCACCACTGTGCCCAAGTGGTGGTTGAAAGTAAGGCTACTTTCTGCATACATACCAGGATCCCTGACCACTGGGTTGATGCTTAGGGGCATGTTATCAACATGGCAATTAGCCATGATGGTTGATTTCCCAAAGGGAACAATTATGCATCTCTTAGCACTGAGTTTAAGACCATTGAACAGAGTATTGCACTCCATGATTGTTTTTTTAAGGATGGTGTACAGTGAGATAATGACCTCTTTGGACCTAGATGCCATGCCCTTTCTTAAAAGTTCTGCAATATAGAATGATTTCTTCACCACTGTGGCCAAGTGGTGGTTGAAAGTAAAGCTACTTTCTGCACACATACCCAGATTCCTGACCACTGGGTTGACTCTTAGGGGCGTGTTATCAACATGGTGATTAGCCATAATGGTTGACTTCCCAAAGGGAACAATTATGCATCTCTTAGCACTGAGTTTAAGACCATGGCTTTCGCACCATTTGTTAATCAGACATATATCTTCTTAAAGAATGCTAATATCCCCCAACTTTCAATCATCTGCAAACCTAGTCAGCCATAAACCTTCAGCATTTGCTACCATTTCTGAAAAATAAATGCCAAAAAGGAGCAGGCACAATACCGAGCCCTGGGGGACTCCATTAATGACTGGCCTCTTGGTGGAGGTGGCCTCACCTATTTTGATTTCTTGGGTCCTACCAGTGAGGCACTTGGCTATGCAGTGGGTGATAAAAGGGTTTATACCTAAATCAGTGAGCTTGTCTATAATGTCTGAGTGGGGTATTGTATCAAAAGCCTTGAACAGGTCAAGGTAAGCTGTTTGCATAGTCTTAAACTTATCCATTCCTTTAGTGACCCTCGCAAAGAAGTCCACCATATTTAACAGACATGACCATCCTTTAATAATGCTGATCTGTGATGGGTCCAGCATTTGCAGGTTGCATGTGTCCTCATTTATCATATCCATTATGATTCTTTCCATGGCTTTTCATATGAGTCTGGTCAGACTTATGTGTCTGTAGTTACTCGGATCAGTAGTTAGACCTCCTTTGTGCAGGGGAATGACTGTAGCCATCTTCAATTCCTTGGGCACAAAATGTGACTGAAGGCCCCAGTTGAAAAGTGATTCAAGTAGACCAGAGAGGTCATGTTTCATACTATTTATTAAACAACCTGGGATGTTAACAGGATGTTTAATGCACATCCTTTTGTAAGAACTAACTCTTTAGTTTAGAGCTTTGAATTAGTCTGTTCTGTAGTTATTGCAGTGGTTCTTAAGTTATACTTCTGTATGAAGACACAGTGACAATGTTCACTTCTTGACAATCTCAAATTGTAAATAAAGTAAAACATAAATAATTAACTTTTAGATATCTTCTTTTGCAATATTCTAATATAGATCACTGTTTCCTATTACATTCCACAGTATATTTTACCAAATTATAAAACATTTCAATAAGGAGAAACAAAACAATGGAAACCCTCTATTTATCTTTGCGCCACCATTTATTTTCATTTTTTTTCTTTTCTGATATCTGTTTTACAATTGCTTTAAATATTCTTTCTTGAAAAGTTGACGTACATTGTATTTTTTCATTGTTGAATCTGCAACTTACTGTTAGATACTTTCTCAGACAACTGCTGTATATGTGTTATGACTGGAATTTTGATAAACGTTTGATTCTGCTTACTTTTTTCTTTTTATCACTGTTTTGCTGTTTGTTTATATATACTGTATATATATATATACATATATATATATATATATATATATATATATATATATATATATATATATATATATATATATATATATATTTATATATATATATATATATATATATATATATATAGATATAGATATATATATATTATATCACCTGGACTACACCTCTCCACTGTGCAGATTTGTGCAGAATGTGAAGATTTTTGTTTTGGCTCGTATTTTTGGTCTATTCCTCATACAATTTCTGGTTTTCTGGTAAATCACTGGGATGATTTGAGGATTGAAATCACTAAATAATGACATACATTTGAGTTTCAGAATTCATATCCTTCAGCAAATAAATGTTAACACAAACCCTGTTGCTCTAGCAACTTTCTAAGCTAATAAGAGCAATATTTAAAATCCGTCCCTATTTTTGGGCCTTTATCCCCCCATTTTGTCAGACTTTGTCCAGATTTCTTACTCACTGAGAGGTTGAGAGGTATGCTATGGACTCAGCATGAAACTGGTCCATATGGATCAGAACAGTACCTTGGTTAACAAATGCAGTAGTAAATAATATTAAATAAAATAAATTGGCTGTTTACGTGTGTGTGTGTGTGTGTGTGTGTGTGTGTGTGTGTGTGTGTGTGTGTGTGTGTGTGTGTGTGTGTGTCTTTGATATATATGGCCAGTACTTCTCACTGAGTGTGCACAATACTGGCATCTCTTTGGTTGATAATGTTTGGTTGACAGAAACAGATGGTTGACATTTGCATGAAATTAATCCCTGGGTAGGGGAATATTCCCTTTCCATGGGGATTGTGTGATCTCAGAGTTACTGTATGTAGTTATCAGGGGATGTGGGGTGAAATTCCCCACATGTGGGGATACAGGGGAGCTTCCACCCTGAAAAAACAATTGTTGTTTGTTTAGCCTGCTCCAGTGTAGTCCTTGGAGCATGCTCAGTATGTGCCAATGTTCCATGCTTTGATGTTGTGACATCCATATTCTGAATGTCAATATTTCGAACAGTCAACAAGCAGTCATACATCTTTGTGTGTGTGTGTGTGTGTGTGTGTGTGTGTGTGTGTGTGTGTGTGTGTGTGTGTGTGTGTGTGTGTGTGTGTGTACATATATATTATATATAAGCTATGCACATCAAAATTTAGAAGGCTTATTGCACACAAAGCGACTTGGCAAATACCTCACATTGCCCAGACCTTGGAATCCAGGAACCAAGTTTAGATACATTTGAAATAGAGATCCATCAAGCAGAATAAATGCAATCACTGTAACAATCTCAGGAAAAAATGAGGATTAGTGCAAACAAAGCAAAGTCCGACCATTGTAGGTATATATAAATAACACTATCAGGCCAAGAAAAAAATTCTGGAATGTTATCAAAGTTCTGGGAAACAGCAAAATATGCAATACTAGCAAATACCAGAGGTTCCTAGTAGGTTACTAGGCTAATGGCCCTATAGCTCTTACAAGCCTAGCCATATTTATTCCGAGTTGCTCCAATTGTCAGTGATTAGGTGAGTGAAGTTCACAGAGGTAAGGGTCTATGGTAGTTAATACTGACTTCCTCTGTCCAGGAGGGATATGGGCACCACTCCAGGAGTAAATCTGCGGTCACCCATCCATTGATCTAGGTTGCGTCTGAAGAGGGTCTGGGAAGGGCTCTGTTTCATGTGAATTGGAAGCTTGTTGCAGAGTAGTGGCAGGCTCTGGGAGCTGTATCTATCTGTCCAGCATGACCTGTGTATGTCAACAGCTAGGTTAAAATCCCTGGAGTGAGTGGCCCTTCTGCAGTTTTATTTATGAATGTGTAGCATTTCCATCAGGGCTGGGTCAGAGACTGCCCTGTAAGCCAGGCACAGGTCACCTCTTAGCAACCTGTAGGACACAGAATACAGTGACAGAGCTTTCAGTCTTACAGCATAAGACTTGTTTTGTGTACCCTGTAATTTCTTGGTGAGAAACCCCTGTGGTCTCTACAGTTGTTGCAGATGTCTGTTGAGGTACCTGCAAAAGAGAACATTGTACTCAGTTACTGATCTGATGAGCACCTAGTATAATGAAATTATAACATCCTTAGATCTAAATCTGATGCCTTTAGTTATAAGATGTGCCACACAGAAGGCTTTCCTTACTACTGTGGATACATGGTAGTCAAAGTTCAGATTGTTATCAACCTGAGTACCCAGATCACATACCAGTGGGTCTACACTTGGGGGTGCTGCCTATACTGTAATTAGCAGGGATGTCAGCTTTCTCAAAGGGAATAATAATGCATTTGTTTGCATTTAGCATTAATCTGTGGCATTGACACCAGTCATTTGTCTGTGTTAAACCTGTCCGTAGTATATTAACATCATTGGGGGAATCAGTGATTGCTCCCAATTTGTAATCTTCAGCGAACATGGACAGCCACAGACCATCCAAGTTTGCCTGGACTTCTGAGAAATAAACTCTGGACAGTAACGGCCCAGCACAGAAACATGTGGTACACCACTGATGGCTGGTCTTTTGCTAGAGGTGAAGTCACCCACTATGACAGTGTATGTCCTGTCAGTGAGCTAGTTGGTGACCCGTCTGGCAACATAGGGGTTAACTTCCAACTGTGAGAGTTTCTGTGTAATACCTGAGTGTGGGACTGTGTCAAGTGCCTTGGCTTCATCAAGATAGTGGTTATGTATTGTCTTTCCCTCATCCAGGGCCTTGGTGACTTTCTTGAAGAAGTCAGCCATGTTTAACAGACATGATCTACCTTTAGCAAATTCGAACTGAGTTGGGCCCAGAGTTAGGAAATTACCGATGTCCTTGCTAATATGGTCCATAATGATTCTTTCTATGGCTTTGCAGATGAGAATAGTCAAGCTGATAACCGTCTAATTCCCAGAGTTGGTTGATAGTCCCCATTTGTGCGGAGGGATAGCTGTTGCTGCCATCCATTCTGCCAGAACATAGCCAGTTCTCAGGCTGTGGTTAAACAGGGATCCAAATGGTCTGCTTGGTCATGTTTTAAGTTGTTTAAAAGGCAGCCTGGGATGACCTGTTTTCTTGATGTAAAAGTCTGAGAAATGGTGGCATGTATACCTTGGGTGATGACTGGAGGGGACAGGGGGGTGAGGTTTGCTCCATATCGGACAGCTAATAGATTGACTATTGCCTCTAGTTGAGTATGCGTGGTGCTATCCACAACCAGTTAAGTGATTAACTGAATATTCCCTTTTTGATTTCAGGTGTAGTTAAAGAATGCCTTGTGATTTTTCTTAGCTAGGGAGGCTGTATTTACTTCATAATTAGCTTTGGAGAACTTGACAAGATTTCTAATTTGTTTGTTTAAGCTAGAGAGTGATTTCTTCCTCTGCTTTGCCAGTTCCGTCTTGTTCTTGGGCATTACTTTCTTTCTCCTGTTGTATAGCCTGTTTATACTAGGGATCCACCAGGATGAATTGCTTTTTCGGCAAGACAGTTTTTAATCTGGTCAGGTACAGCCAATTCTGTACAACTGCTTATGTGGTTATACAGAGCATTGGTGTGCACCTCTGCATAGGAGTCCATGTTATCTGTGTTCAAGGGAGCTTTTAAACATTAGCCACTTATGTAGTACAAGGACTGAAGTATAATGTTTGCAACCCCACCTCAACCCCCAGCATCATCTTTGCAGATATTTCCCTGCCCCCACCAGTGGAAACAGTGTTACCCTATCTAGGTTACCCGTACTTCTACTTTAAGTAAAAAAAAAGTCAAAGACATACTGAACATCATTCCTGAAATAAAAGTTAGTAGCATCTACACTCTTCACCCTCTCCACCATCTCTTTCTCAAATTTAGTAAACAGTTCCTCGTTGCCAGTAATACATACCTATAATCTTTCTTTCTCTCTCTTATAACCAAAACCATTTTAAATATATTTAATATCCCCATGTAGCACCTTTTCCTAAGGCATCTGATTCAAGATCAGCTGAAGAGTCACACCCAACTGACAACCTGGAACCTCTGGCTAAAATACTAGAAAAAAATGTCTATATGATCAAATCATACAGTTTAATACTCAACATGACATCTTTTCAAATAGGCAGCACAGTTTCACACCAAAGTACAGTACTACCAATGTCATCCCTTCTTTTACTAATGAGTTTTGTACCAGTACAAAAAAGGATAAAGTAACATGGGCAATGTTTATAAACCTTAAAAGAACCTTTGAGTGCATCAGTTATAATAACTTATTGGTAAAACTCAAAAAATACAAATTCTCTGCCAAGTTTGTACAAGGTTTAAAAATTATCTTTTCAGAAGAACTTTCACCACATCAACCAAGAATGTTTAACCACTACCTTCTTTTACTAACATTGGTGTACCACAAGATTCAGTACTAGGCGTCCTCTTATCCCATCAGTTTATCAGCATTCTCCCTTGGGATTTTGACACAATGAATTGTATCCTTTTTATTTCCCAATCCTCAAGCAGTTTGTTAACATGACATGGACTTCCTATATGTGACCTATCATTGCATGACAGGGAGAGACCATACATGTCAAGATGATGAGCAGCATACCATCTCACTTCTAGGTTTAGGTTGGAGTCTTTTTAAATTAAAGTAGGAGAGCAGTGTTGTGTGGTCCTACCCTTCATACAATCTCACCAGTATGGCATTAATGGCATTATTGCACATTCATTTATATTATTCTAAAAGCAAACAGGAAAGCACTGTTGCCATATTGGAAAGGAAAAAAGAACTGAGAGTGATATGGGACATACAGAGCAAGGTTTTTATATCCTCATACATGGCTAGAAGGACTAATAAGTCTATCAAATGACCCGAGTAGTACTGTTCTGTCTGGGGACCAATTCAGAATGCATAAAAATGTTCAAGTCTGTTTCCTTACTGTTCTTGACAGACGGGAGAAAATGTTGAAGACAAATTCCATTGCATAGAATTATAGTCAATATGGTAAAATGCATCTGTGATTCACTGGGAGCTTCCTTGAAGCCATCTGCTACTTCATTGGCCATTAGCTGTTCTTGGCTTAAAATTCAGGTTATATATTCAAAGAATATACAGCCAATCTTAATAAAGTACTCTGTGTCGAATTAAGTATTATTTGTTGAGCTTGCTAAATACATTTTGTATAAGCCTTAATGAGGATATGGTTTCTGCATTTTCTCAGCTATTTCCAACAGAGTACTGTCACAGGCATGTTCCTCAAATGCACTAAGCTTCATAAGTCACTACAGTTCAGATTTCTCATGTATCCTATCCTTGGTATGAATCGATTTCTCATGTACCCTATCCTTGCCATGAATCGATTTCTCATATACCCTCTCCTTGGCATGAATCTTCAACTACTGAATGTGCATGAATCTTCAGTTACTGCATATGGCTCTATGTTGTTCAGATCTGAGTAAAGGAAACAATGCAGTGGCTATCAGGCCATCAACATGGGATACCTTTTCATCCAGATTTATGTATTACTAAAAAAAGGCAATAAGTGGAGGTCAGACTTCTTAGACTTGAGCAATTGTGTGGCAGTGAGGAAGTTCAGAATGATGAATATAAAAAAAGAACAAAAAAGGTGGAGGTGTCACTATCTTATATAAGAACCAATTAAGCATTGAACTGGTGGACCTTCCACTACCTACACTAACAGCAGCAGAAGTTATACTCATAACATTACATTTAAAATCACCTCCAATAGTAATACAGTCATATCCCCTGTCACTCACAGTAAACTGCTCGGGGTTGTAATTGACAGCAACATGAAATTTGACATACATATCTCTAATACCCTAAAGAAAGTACATAAAACACTTGCCATGCGATATAGATACAAACCATTCCTAACAGACTCCACCAGAGCCACTAATGCATGCACTCCTCTCATCTTGACTCTTCTGTATGCCTCACGAATATTTACCAACCTCAGAAAATTGGATCTATCCAGGCTGCAGACTTGTTATAATAAAATTGCCAAATTTGCAACCAATACCCCCCACAGAACACACCACTGCACTCCCCTTAAAAAACTTAATTGACTGGAACTTCTCCATCTCATTCTTTACAATCAACTTATACTAACCCACAAACTACTTCACTACTCTGAAAAAAACCTGCTCTACAAAACATACTACACCAAAGCACCTACAATCCAATTAAAAACTCTTATTAGATGTGGCCAAAGCCAGTAATTCTACAGGTATATCCCTCTATAGCAAAATCAATGCCAAACAATGGAACAACCTTCCCCCAACATCTCAACCCCAACCTCCATTGCTTCCTTCAAAAAGACCTTATAACCTCACCTACAGCAATCACTGCTCTGTAACTGATAATCCTGATTAAGCGTTTATTCCTCTTACTGCACTATTATCAATTCCTTTTCTCCCAGCACTTTGCTACCCCCACTAAAGTACTTTGATCTTTCTCCCCCTGTTTTTATTTGCCCCACATCCCACCTTATTTGCCAACTTGTATTACATCATTTGCCTTAAAATCTCCCTACTGCTATCTTTTCTCTGTAATTGTGCCAACCATGATTAATATTCATTACTACTTACTGCTCTTTACCACCTCCCTATCTCTCTGTATACTGCCACACCATCCTTACCACCTCCCTCTCTCTCAGTGTACTGCCACCCCATCCTTACCACCTCCCTGTGTCTCAGTATACTGCCACCCTGTCCTTACCACCTCCCTCTCTCTCAATATACTGCCACCCCATCCTTACCACCTCCCTCTCTCTCAATATACTGCCACCCCATCCTTACCACCTCCCTGTGTCTCAGTATACTGCCACCCCATCCTTACCACCTTCCTCTCTCTCAGTATATTGCCATCCCATTCTTACCACCTCCCTCTCTCTCAGTATACTACCACCCCATCCTTATCACCTCCCTCTCTCCTTATGTCAACTTGTGTTACATATTTGCTTTATTATCCCCTGTAACTCTGCATGATATACTGAATATGTATATATTCACTATTTAGAACATATATTAACTGCTTTAAATCAGAAACTAAATACACCATGTAATTGTATTTAGCATTCAGGCTGTTAGTGTCTACCTACTACTTTGCACCGTTACTATGTATATCAAAATGTCTCATGTAAACAAAACTGTCAGATGTAAAGTTATATACTGTATTAGGAGCTTTTCTCCCTGGGCCTCCACTGAAAAAGGACCTGTGTCCAGATGGACTTTCTCAGTAAACAAACATAAAATAAAATAAATAAATCTTAAGTGCAGATGGCCACTGTGGACATAAGATTGCTTTGATGCAAATTGCCATATATAATATAATACTGCAAGTGGGTTAGTTTCACTTACAGTTTTCAGCTTTATGTCTAGTCATTCTACAGTCCAAAGAGGATTTGTTAAGTATTTAGCATCAACATATTCTTAAGTACCCAGCACATCAGATTCATTCCTTACTTAGATGGCAGTTTCTCCAAATGTATGGATTGCATACATTTGATATGATAATAATTTCTGGAAAAGTTGACATCCTGAAAGATGGTTCACAAAATATATGCACCTAGTGTAGCAGTGATGACCTACACCAGGGGTCTGCAACCTTTTCTATCAAAAGAGCCATTTTGGCCCCTCTCCAACCAAATAAAATTCATCATGAGCCACAAAACCTATTTGACCCCTAAAATGAAGATAACACAGTGTATAAAGTTTTATATATAGTTATTATCCTAAATATAAAAGAACTAAGTTTATAAGAGCAACATTGAAAATCCATCCCCATTTTTTGTTCCTTTGTTGGGATTGCTCAATCATTGTATGTGTGTGTGTGTGTGTGGGGGGGGGGGGGGGGGCATGAATGTGTGTCTTTCTTGCTGTGATTTATTGTCCTGTTCAAGATTAGCTGAACACTGGAGAATGAATGAATGAATAACTGAATATATAGTCACTCCAGGGAGATCACTGGACCACTGATACAATCCATTATTGAAGATGGTGTTCTATTCTGCAGCATTCAAACAAGCCATCTGAAAAAAAAACATAAATGAATAAATAAATAAATAAATATATACAGCATTCCTTATTAAGAAATCATAGTAACAGGTTACTTAGAGGTCTTCTGTATATTAAATCAGTGGCCTATCAAATAATCCTGGATCTTGAATTCACTCCTGTGCATTCATCACATTGAGCAACAAGCATCCTTCAGCACTTGCTGTTTCCATAGCAGGTATGGGTTTTACAGGATCAAATTGCTAGCTCAAGGCCCAACCCTCCTTAGAGGCTGCACCACACACTCATACCTAGAGTCAGTTTAGAGTGTCCAATCCACCTACTGCATGTCTTTGGAATGTGGGAGGAAAACAGAGCACCCACAAGAAACCCACACAAACACAGAGAAGATATGCAGACTCCACACAGAAGGCACCCCAGCCAAGAATCAAACCAGAGAACCACTTGCTGTGAGGTGACAATGCTAACCGCTACACCATTGTGCCATCCTATCAAATAATGCTTAAATGAAATGAGTTTTAGATCAAGTTGGTCTAAACTCCTTTCATTGGAGGATCTTCAAAAAAACTGATTGCAGACATGGCTAAACCCCCTTAATCCCATCTGTGGGGAGGACAAACCCTCCTGTATTCTCCTTACTTCATACAATCAGTAAAATTAACCCTAGACTAAATAAGTTGCATTGTTTCATTTGTCAAGAATACAACCTAATGGCTTTCATGCAGCTTGCTTACCCTAACCACATGTTAATATTTTCTACCAGCATTGTATCTGTGCAAATAAAAAAAATAAAGGAAAAAAAATGAAGGCTGCCTGAATGAGAAAGCATGAAAGGAACATGGTAAGAAGGGAATTAGAAAGGGATACATGATATGTTCAGCATAAACAGGAAACAGCATGGTCTTTTGACTTGTAGACTTGTAACACATTGTTAATTATCTCTGACTGTAACCAATCTGTATTGGTTTGTATATATAACATTGTATTGTATTACTCTTTATGTGGAGCTTTTCCCCTCGCGCCTTCGCTGAAAAGGGGCTACTAAGCCCAACTGGACTACCCCATAAACAAATATTAACTGAAAATAAAAATAAAAATAAATAAATAAATACACAAAAATAAATAAAGGGCAGGGGTAGAGCTCTGATAGCTTTAATGGGGGAGAAGATGTGTGCTGTGCTGGAGAAGAGAGGGAAGAGTTTCATAAGAGGACGTTGAAAAGACATATGGTAGTGGACGGTAAAAGTAAGGCATGAAAGAGTTGAGGTGGGACTGGAGAGAAGGCAGGGAAATTCAGTGGACTGGAAAGGGTGGGAAACTATAGAAAGGCAGAGGTCAATAGGACACTGTAGGGGCTATTAGAGGAGTACAGACAAGTCATGTTGCATAGAGTAGGGTAATAGGGTAAAGGAAAAAAGTGAGAGGTACAGAGATGAAGGAAACACCAAGGAAAAGGAAACTATGGTAGAGGCACAGATGTAGATGGATGAGATAAATTCTGAAGAGCAGACAGAGCCAGAGATGATCAAGTAGGAGTCAATATCACAAAGAGGCATGGATGTGGGCATTGAAGGGCAGTCAGCCATATAAGAGGGCAGAGGGTAAAAGAGGTAGAAGAGTGGAATTTGCTTGTAAGAAATTATCAGGAGTGGTATGATAATGGGATCAGGTGCAATGCATGGAGAAAGGCAATTCAGTACAGACAGTAAGGAGATCTGGGTATACTGGAACCTGTGAGGAGGGTGAGGCTGCAGACTGGATGGATAGAGACATACAGCATGAAGAGAAAAAGGCAAACACATGGATGTTAAAGAGAGACTAATGTTTTGTTGAAAAGAGTCTAGTCATGAAGAGGATTCAGAGTCCTGGCATGGAGGAAGGAGAGACCAGATTGGAATGAAGCCTGTGCAGATTTAGTAAAATATGAGAGCAGATGATCAAGATGGTCACTAAAAAGGAAGGAAGATTCCAAGAAGTGATACCAATGCCAGTAGAGGATTAAGGAATATGTATGATGAATGACTATTGCAGTGGTTAAAGAAGAAGGGCTTCATAGTTAGTAGAATAGACAGACCTGTTTTGATATGAATTTCATGCACCGGGGCAGGCCTCATCTTAGCCCAGAAGGGACAGCACTGCTCAGATTTGGGTTAGAAGGACAAGCCTTAGTGAGTGTACCTGTAGTATAAAATGCAAAAAGCATATGCAAATGCACAATGGATAGTGGATTTAGCAAGCTGTCTTCAGATGATTATATAATGAATGGCCGAACAGTTTCATGACCGACACACAAGACTTCAACCAAAACACATTGACCATTCACTTCACTGACAACAGCACAAAGCAACACGCACTACACTGAACAAGGAAATACATTTCCTTAACCATTGCACTACTCAAAACCCTACCACCCATTCATCTTGAGTTTTCTGAATAGTGATACTGTTATGAGAAGAACTTTTTTAACGTAAGCTGCATGTCTGGGTAAGGGACAGGGTTAGAATTCATTCCCCCTATTATAGTAACCCTAACTGTACACCTAACTCTAATGTGCAACTTACTTTAATAAAGCTTTTTTCATAATATTACAGCTACACAATACAGCCTGGACACTCACTATGCAGACACACACACACACACACACACACACACACACACACACACACACACACACACACACACACACACACACACACTAACTCTACTTCTTACCTAACCCCAACCTAGCACTAAAACATTCATACACATACATCCTCTTACCTAACCCTTACCCTAACACACACACATACACACACACACACACACACACACACACACACACACACACACACACACACACACACACACACACACACACACACAATCACACAAAAGCCTTCCTGCCCAAACACTTATCATTGTCAACCATCTGGAACCCTCCCAAACCAGAATTCGCACAAATGCTCCATCACTCAATAACAATACCATACCAATGTTGTACATATGTGTTTTCCCCTACTCAAATTCAGCCCTAAAATCATAGTATTTGTCTCTTCAGCTTCCTTGTGGGCTGCCCTCTGCATATACACAAATATTTTTTGTAGTGTAGTGTATAACCATTAAACACGGACAGTTGTGAATAGTCACAGCATACAGTACATTACTAAACAGTTATTTTCTCCAGTTACAGCCCACAGTAAAGACAGTAGATGAAATCATTAAAAAGTGGCAGCTACTGTATGAAGAAAGAAGAGATTTTACAGAAAGATCATTGTATATCGTTTCTGAACCTGCATGATATAAATACATACATATATGTTAAGAAGCAGTGACATTTTACAGTGATTGCACCTAAACCCTAACTTTTGTTTAGTAAACATTTGCAGTGATACAGCCTGAATATTGCTTGAATATGTTTTAGGAAAACAATAATGTGGCAGATGTTAAGAGATGGAATAATAATTCCCCCTTAGAACTATTATGAGTAAGGATGGAGTCCTTTTGTACTGTGTTAAAATGTACCATTATTGGCTAATTAACTTCCACCTTTATAAAGATAATGTTGGTGTTGTATTGCAAAAACATGCACTGTAGCTGAATGTAATAAAATGTATTTATCAGATTCATCAATATAATGCTTCACATATATAATAGATCAATTCAGTGTCAGTCATATCCTGTTGCGCATTGAAGTAGCCATAACCGTCTGATGAGGGACTTAGTGGAAACTGAAGCTAACCACTCCCCAATGTGTGAAAATTGCTAGGCATGATTAATCTGGAACAATTTAAACATTTGCTGAATTATCTAAAGAGATTGTGTACCTAAGTGTAGGCGGTAGCTGTATTGCTTGGAAAAGCAGGATCAGTTGCCTCAGACAAAGCAAAATCTGCTTTCTAACTTATTTTCCTTCTTGGTATAAAGTTTGTACTTTGTGTTCTTCCATCAACTTTTAAATTTGATCATGTTGGTACTATGATTAATCCCTTTTCTGACCTTTGGATATGTTCACTGCCCTTTGGAAATGGATCTCATCCTCTGTTATTCTTGAACCAGCCCTGGCTTAACTTTCACTATGCTGTCATATGTTACTTTCCTGATAATGTTTACACACCATGCATAAAAAATAACTATGCCCTAATCTAGTCCATCTACCTAATAGGCAAAAGCTAAATAGATTATGTTTTGGGGAAAAGGAGGCTGCAAATGTACTTGCCCTGAACTCTGGAGACAAAATAACCATCATTTGCTGCATTTTTAAAGTGTTGTGTCAAGCGTAAGTGATGTTTTTCGGCCAGATGAAAACACTTCTCAGCTCTCTCCAGCAGCCAAATTATACATATTGAGAATAATCCCTGGAACAGAAAACTGTGTTTTCTTCAGAGAAGAACAGTGTTATTTTGGTTAAACCACATCTCTTCAAAGCAATATATTACTAAACACAGTAAATTGCTGGCATCTTTGTCCCAGCTTTTTGTGAGAGTCAGCAGCTGAATGGGTTTCAGACATTTTCAGCCCTTGAATGTGTTTTCACTCAGACAGCTGTTTTGAATCCCTCTTTGCCTCTGATGTTCACATCTATCAAGTCCTGCAGAAAAGTGTCTTGCTGTCACATTTCCCTGTCATTGCCATCAGTTGCCTTCATTGATATTTATATCTCTTCAGATTCTGAAATACAGCTTCCCCACTCATCACTCTCCTGACATTTAGCTGTATTCAGATTCAAACAAGAGTTTTCTGCTCCTCCCTACCTCCCAGTGTGCAGTTCCCATTACGTCTGGGTTTATGGGCTGTCCTCCCTACTGAATTAATGAGTTCAAATTCATGCACAGACATTTCCCCCTCAGCTGCTGATGTGCTTGTATTCAGATAAGGAGAGGCTCATTAACCATTCCCCCAGTGTTCACATCCACTTTGAACAGTTTCCTCAAGAAGCAGCTACAGAGGAGTTCTTTTACCATTCTTAAACTTGAGATACTGACAGGCCCATTGATGTTCAAAGAATGCTCTTGTGTCCTCACTGTTCGTGGTTTTACATCAAATTAAATTTGAAGAAAGGCACCTCACTGTTGTCATCCCCTAAAACAGACACACACACACACACACACACACACACACATATACAGATGCACACGCATGTACGCACACACACACACACACACACACATATACAGATGCAGGCACACACACACACACACACACACACACATATACAGATACACGTGCATGTACGCACACACACACACACACACACACACACACACACACACACACACACACACACACACACACACACACACACACACGCATGCATCCATAAATGCATCATAGTTGCTTGGGTTGAGACAGTTTTCCTTCTCCAGTTCCATCTGTGCTGTAGGAATAGCATGCTTCTGAGTTTTAAAAATGCTCAGATTAACTGCTTTCATACCTCCACCTTTTCTTCACTAAATGTGTCAGATGGACATAATGTGTGACAGCTGGGCAAACTTGGAAATATAGCCTGCACTAGATATCATATGTTAGAGCTGGCTGCAGAACATCATAAATTATTATCAATGTGTGCTATAAAATATCATTAATTTGTAAAAATCATGTTCTTATCGATACGATTGTTGTTAAGAGCTAAATCTGTGATGCTGCTTGTAATTTGTGAAATTTGGGAGCCATGACTGCAAATAAACAGAATCTTCTGTCCAAGAGTAAATGTTTCAAAAGCAGCAATGGTCATGGTAATCATTGCACGGAAATTCCACACTACTTTTTAGGGTATAAAGGGAATGATGCACTCCACTGAGACTTGAACCCAAGCCAGCAGGATAGCATTCTTGTTTTCTGACCATCTGAGAAGTATGAATTCATGGAGATCTATGCTCAAGTTCTAGAACTTTTACTTTTCAGAAGCAGTCAGTATATGAGATAAGATGTATAGCTTCTTTGTTATAACACTTACTGTTTATAACTTCTTATTGCTTTTTTTCTAGAGTTTCAATGAAATGAAAGGATAAATACCTGCATAGTTCAGAACAGATTTCCTGGTGCCAGAGAAGAGATATGGCTTCTGTCTTCAATTTGTTCAGCATTTGTTTTCTTTCTGTTCATGTTGTTGGCAGTGAAAGTAAAATAGCGCTCACCAGTCCTCGCCTTAAACTGTCTTATCAAGGTAAGCTGTCTTTTCAAATTTGTTGAAGAGCTCACCAGTCTTAGATTAACTTTATTGAGCAAGACAATTAAAATGTGGATAGGAGCATGAATCAGATGTTAGATAATGCTAAATAAGTTATGCTTGTTTTTTTGACAAAAATGTTGAGTACATTTGTTGTACAACTGTTAATTCTGAATACAATAAGTTTGTTTTTTTATTATATTTTCCTGATACTGTTTATTTTTATGCTGCTCTTTATTGCATCTTATGTAATAGTTACTATGTCTATGTGGAGCTTTTCTCCCCGGGCCTCTGCTGAAAATGGAAATATATCCAGTTAGACTAGCCCGGTTAACAAATGTAAAATAAAATAAATAAAATAAATAAATAGTAGGAAACATTTTGTTTGCTAATGTTTCAATCACATTTTCTGTAGTTAATTTGGCTTGACCCATGCAAAACAAATAGGATATGGCAGTAAATCAGCCACTTTCCCCAAATTGTGAGTAAAGATCACCTTGACTGGTCAGATGCACTTGGCTGGTTTATTACAGTAGTATGTCTTTTCCCAACACCCCCCCCCCCCCATTAAAAATAGATATGTCCACACAACTGCTACAGGCTAGTAACATATTTATTAACATCTATGAAATGGGCTCACAAAGCCAAGCAATTTGATTATGAGTGTGTAAAAGTTGATCAACATACTTCTAAAATAAATGACCTCCTAAAGTGAGTGCATAAAAAAGTTGAAGTAATTCCATAAGTGAAAGAACATATGCCTGGTTGTGCATCACACAGTTAACATACACCTAACCTTGTGGTTTGAGCTCATGTCTCATAACACCATGGATATGTGGTAATATCTGCTCAGTACATGCCCCCAGCATTTGTCAGTATTTACGTATATTCATGGCATATATCTCAGTCTATTAGTGCAAGAAATCTGGACAAAGCCTAAAATAATGGAAGACAAACTTCCACAATCAGAGGTAGAATTTAATTATTGCTCTTATAAGCTTGGAAAGTTGCTAGAATAACGAGTTTTGTATTAGCATGCTTTTTCTGAGGACATGAGGTCTGAAACTCAAATATTTGCCATTATTTTATGACTCATGAACTCTGAGTTAAAATGCACAGTCAGAGAACCATTCAGTGACAAAAACATTAAACAGGTGTGAAAAGAAATGAACATGCCCACATTCACATGTATGGCACAGTGATTGCAATGTTTTGCTCTGTATTAGAGTTCCCTGTGGGGCGGCCATGGTGGTGCAGTGGTTAGCATTGCCGCCTCACAGCAAGAGGTTCTCCGGTTCGATCCCCGGCTGGGGTGCCTTCTGTGTGGAGTCTGCATGTCCTCCCTGTGGTCGCGTGGGTTTTCTCCGGGTGCTCCGGTTTCCTCCCACATCCCAAAGACATGCTGCAGGTGGATTGGACACTCTAAATTGGCCATAGGTGTGCGTGTGAGTGTGCCTTCTGTGGAAGGTTGGGCGCCGGGCTGGCAACTCGACACCGTAAAACTCCACTGCCATTCAATGTGCGGACAAGGTGATCCGCTGTGGCGACCCCTGACTGGGAAAAAGCCGGAAGAAGAAGAAGATTAGAGTTCCCTGCTGTTAGTTGTTCTTCCTAAACGTGAATTTAAATATATGAAAAGTGAAAATTACTTGGTTGTTTAAATGTTGAATACATTCAAGGCAGTTGAATTCAGTGCTTCCATGCAATTTTAAGTGATCTGACTGCAGGCTTATAAAATGTAAAGAAACACACATTAAAATCTTTACTAGTGACCATCAAGATGAACATTGTCCCTTATCAGTTTTTATTTATTTATTTATTTTTTTTTGCATTTAAGACGTTTTTGAATTAAATTTTACTGAATAATATATTGTGATTGAGGGAGTCAAACCACCAACTGATTCAAGCATTCATCGTTCAGTAAAACAGGTGGTGGTAATTAGGCTTCCACTGTAATCTATTCATGATGGAGTGCCTAAATGTATACCTAATATGCATGTATTGAACTGCTTCTGGTAATCAGAGGCCTTGAAGACCTACTAAATGAAGTTGTTGTACACTGCATTTAAGGAAAAGTCACAGTGAAAAGTAAACCAACTGGCTCATGTTGTCATTTACTCCTTGCAAGTACCCACCTCTAGATTCTACCTCAGTACCCATTGCTAGGTCCTACCCCAGTACCCACCACTAGATCCTACCTTCTTTTTCAGGAACTGATATGTTGGTTATGCTGGGATTGAATTTATTAATACCCATCCAGTTGTCTCTTTTCAAAGTAAAGGTAATGTTTCATGTTGCTTAATCTGGAGTGAAAGCTTGTTCCAAGGAAGGGGTAGACATTGCATTATAAAGCTGTCCATCCACCATGATTTGTCTGTTTGCTGAGGCAGGTTCAGATCTCTGTTCTTTTAGTTCATTGGACTGTTTGTTTTCTGAAGATATAAGATGCCAGATCCCTAATGGTATGGATGGTAAGACAGATATCTCAAATGAGTACATAGGGCACTGAATACAAGGACAAAGCCTCCAGCCTCTCTTGGTATTGCAGGTCCTTTAGACCCATTCTCTTTCTATTGGGGAACTTTTGGGATCTCTTTGACTTCTTTAAATGTCTAGTAAGATACATCCCAAAAGGGACATTGTATTTGATGACTGGTCGATCAGTGCAGAATATAGAGGACTAAGGACTTCTTGGAATCTAGAAGAAATATCCTTTATGATCAGCTGCACCAGATAGAAGGATTCCCTAACCATTCTTGCAACATGATGATCAAAGGAGAGGATGTTATCTATCTCCTAATGTCTCTCACAACATTTTCATTTTGGACTGGGGTGTGGTCTGTTCTGTAAACTGGGTAGACAGATCATTTACCAAATTCAACATTGTTGCACTTTTGGCATTTAGTTGTAGCCCTTTTTCTTTGCACCAGCTGTTAAAGTATGTAAGTGTGGCTTCTGCTTGTCTGAAGAGGATTTGAATATGACACACAGTTTACAATTTTGTTTATTTATTTTATTTATTTGCAATTTGATTACTGGGGAAGTCCAATGGGCTGAATCGACCCATTTTCATTGGAGGCCTGGGGAGAAAAGCTCCAAGATGCATTATACAATTTAGATACAACTGATAGTTAATATTAAAGATTAAAGAAGAATGTTTCAGCAAACCTGGCTAACCAGAGATTAGCATTTCTGATTTGGAGGTGAAGAGTATATGTAGAATAGCAGAATTCTTAGTACAGATCCCTGAGATAAGCTATCCTGTTGGTTACCTTCATGCTTTCTGATGGTGCACTTGCTGACCTCCCAGTGTGGGTTCTGTGCCTCAGCCAATTTTCTATCCAACTAACTGCTAAGGGATCAATTTGGAGTACATTTGGCATATTAATTATGACAGCATGTGGTATGGTATCAAACACCTTGGTGAGGCCAAGATATGCTGTATGGACAGCACGACCACTGTCCACAGCACATGTTACACTCTAAAAAAATTTACCATATTCATTAGACAAGCCATACCCTTGATAGAACAAATCAGCTTGGGTCATGTCATGGTCTTGTAAGTGACGTTAGTCAGTCTGATGGGTGTGTAATTTCCAGAATCCATGGTGGGGGTAGTACTTGTGAAGTGCTATAACAAATGCATAATGATTGCTCTGGATATTCCTCTGGGACATAGCCAGTAGCTATGTTCAGACTAAATTATTGAAGGAGGGCCTTTACAAGCAGATGTTTAGTGCAGTTCAACAGGCAGCTGGATATGTTACTGGATATGTTATTAGGTCCCATAGTGGATTTTTTTTTTTTTGGAAATACCTTTGTGTTCTTTAGTGATGATAGGAGGTTTGATATTCATAGGGGTAAGTGGGTATTGTATTGGTGTCTCAGGGTGAAACTTGCACTGAGTTTGTTTGCTAGTATATCTGCAATATCCACTAGATCCAAGTAGGCAATGCCATTTTGAATCAGTTCAGACCAATGCTGGGTGGTATTTCTTAACTTTCTGGCATGTTTAAGAAGGATTTGTAACTATCCTTAGCTTCCAATGCTAGCCTAATTTCAGGGGATGTCTTTGTTTTCTTGATGGCATTTGTCAGTACCTTAGATAATGTATTGATGTTGAGCTTGATTTGTGGGTCTTTAGTACTGCAATACATTCTCAGAAGCCTTTTTCTTTTTATTGTGCTTGTTTATTTATGCATGAGGACCACTCTGTCTGGTAACCTGTATGATTAATACAAACTGGAGGTTGCAATATAACAGACTATTAGAAGGTAATGGGGGTTGGGTACTGAGACCTGCAAATATTACAGAATATTTTCACATTTTTTTTTTATAAATTGCTCTGCAATTTTCTATTGGCCATCTTTATAAAACATACATTTCTCATCATTATGTCTTTAACAATTGATGCTACTTCAGTTGTGTGGATAAGGGTTATGTAACAATAGATAAAGCTAAATGTACTTGTTCTACCTCATGAATGTGTGCACACATCAAACCCGCTAAGAAAGAAAAATCCCAAGATGACTTATTTTAGACCTTTAGAGAACAATATTCCTTCGAAAATAATTAGACTAACAACATAACAAAAGCCTATAAGCTACTGTGGGTGCACTACTTACTTAGATATGTAAAGCTTTAATTGCTTCATATTATGTGCTTGGGGGATTACGTTGTTCTTACACATTTTTTTTCTTTTTGCCTAATTTAGTTATTTATGTGAAACAGATTTGCTAATATATATAAGTCTCCTGAAATTTGTTTGCCTACAGAGTTTGTTGTTCTTCTGGTCATGCACCAAAGTTGTCAGTCTATTACTGCTTTTGTTTGTGTTTAACCACAGTCTTTGGAGAATTCATTCAACTCATCCCATGGGGGATTATTATTTTGTCTTTGGAAAAGTAAGGCACAGCACCTTATCTGTAGGTACACCAGTGTTCAAAGTTTCTCCTTGTTACATGGTAGAGAGTATATATATTATTTTGATTTGGTGGAATGTTGCCAGGACTGCTTCAAACCTGATAAGAGAAAACCTAAGTTTTTGTTTTCCAAAACAAGATATATCTGTGTGTGTGTGTGTGTGTGTGTGTGTGTGTGTGTGTGTGTGTGTGTGTGTGTGTGTGTGTGTGTGTGTGTGTGTGTGTGTGTGTATATATATATATATATATATATATATATATATATATATATATATATATATATATATATATATATATATATATATATATATATAGTCTACTACTTAAGCATTAGTTAAGACTCATTATTCTGTATTTGGCTACTTTGAAGATTTATTTAATACACTACTCTTTTAATTTACAAGCTGCACTTTGTTGTTTCTTCTTTTGAGTTGTGTCAATCACAAAGCATATTGTAATTATGGCTTCTTTAGTTTCCAGCTGCTTTACTTTTCCTTCTCAGCTGCCTGACCTCTATTTAACATGTAAGATGGATTATGTACTTAAACTCAAAACAAGTGATTATGTGGTTGGCTTTGCTTCTCAAACTCCCAGTCTGGGAGCTTTTTCCGACCACCCCCTTATTTATGTATGCACAACAGTGACTTAATTGAAAACTCTGTTAACAACTGTAGTCAATAAAGAAGATGATCAAGTAATCCATTCAATAAAACAGATTTTAACAAAATGCATGACACCTGCTCTAGCATACATATGCCTGGATCTCTCTTGGATTGAACAAGCATTGCATTTGCTACAATTACTTGCTTGCCTTTTGGTCATGACACACTTGCTGGAAAAGTTAAATACTTTAACTCACACTTACTCAGTATCCTGAAACTACTTTCCAATCTGAACACCCTGTCCTACAAAACTGTATAACTCTACCAGAATCTTAACTCTAACCCTAAAACACCCTTCTTGCCAGAAACATAGCTGTCTCAACCAGGGCCTTGTACCTGTCCCACAAACTAGCCTCCCACCCCATCAGGTATAAAAAAAGACTTCTTCAGAGCTTGCAGGATGATTCCATGTTTCCTACAGACACTACTCAATCTGCAACCCCCCCCCCCCGCTCTTTAAGTGAACACTTCACTTGAATTGCCTGAGTAGTTACTGCATATCAGGCAGTGTGTGTCTTGGTACTCATGCAAGACAGTAAAAAAAAAAGTCCATTCCTTCTACTGGATAACCAACCAGGTGGCCCAATGCATGATACCCCCCCCCCCCTTTTTGGATCTTCACGACTTTGGCTAATTATTGCAAAGCACTGTTTTCCTTCCTTTGATTTTTGCTAAGGAGTTGTCATGTACTTCGCCCTCCTGCACTTACAGTTATTGTAGCATTTCCTATTGCCTGATATGCTTTGATATTACCTGTTAATTTGCTTTTATTGGACATACTTCCATTCTTTTTTGAGGCATGGTAGCTGTTGTGGTTGCAAAGTGAGACGTAGTTTGATTTTGTCTGTATACCATCAAAGTATTATCAGGCAATGAACCTACATGCTGGAGAAGTATTCTTCCATAACTCTAACAGTAAAAGATGAAAATCCTTTTTAGTCTAAAATACTTTTGTTTATGAACTGCTTTACTTTTTGAATGTCCATTTTAACTCAAACATTGGCCTGCATGTGTTTTGAGATGGTGATAATATGACAAAATTCCTCTTTCTAAAATGAGTACTAAAAATCCAAGTTCCAAAATTCTGGGTTATTGTCAGAAATTACAGACACAAACATCCATTTTATAACAAAACCCCTTTTATGGCAATGATCAAAGTCTTGGTCATTGACTCCCTCAGGTTTATTGCCTGAGTAGGGCATATCAGGTACTATGTATCATGATTTTGGATTGTACCTACTTCAGTCTTTCCCCAGGGATGGTCTGGCACCCTGTGTGGAATCATTTCATCAAAAATTACATGGGATATGCCATGCAGGAAATGACCATTTGTTTGATTTCAGTGGATATACTGGGTCAAGGTATGCACTTTGTGCTTTATGATACCCAAATCTGTTTCACATATCCTGGACATAATCTGTTTTCTTTGATTTGAAGATACAGTTATTCTATTACCTTTAACGCTTATCTGTCAGTATAACTCACTTGTCTGTCAGTATAACTCATTTCATTGTTGAAGGTAAAGACGAGGACTATACCTTAGGGGAGTTTCCATTTTTCTTCATCATGTTTTCAGTCTTGTTCTTATTAACTGTCACTGTTCATTATCTGTTTCTCTTCTAAAACTGATAAATAAGGAGCTTGATTTATCATTTCCAGATCACATTTAACAAGTATTCTTTGGTTTCCTTCAAGTAGTCTCAGTTTAAAACATTTACAATATACATCTACTTTCTAGGTTTATATGGCAAAGCAATATGAAATTTATGGAGAGTAAGTCCTGTTTATGTAGTCTTAGTAGTGTCTGATGTGACTGTTTTTCATAGATGCTGTAAAGTGCCTTATGGTTTGATTTTGCCAGCAAATGACATCCATATATGTGTCCATATAGTTTTTCACAACCATACACAATGGCCAACAGTTCTTTTCTGTTTGTGCAAAACATGTTTTTTTCATCTATCAAAGTTCTACATCTGCTTGCTTTAGGACTGTTGCTTGCTGACATTATAATATTTGAAGGTAGGAGCTGCTACAACCAACTTCTTCTAGTTTCCAGAACTGTTCTCTTTTAAAGCATACAACACCATTCAATATATTCCAAGCAAATTTCACAATGACATCAACAATTTTGACTAGTTAGGTATGAAAATTTTCAACATATTGAAACTTTCCAAAAAACTTTTACAAAGACATTTTATGTTAGGGCATGCCTTAACTTTTTCAGGACAGAGCTGCATTCCATGCTCTATGAGAATATGTCCCATGTATTTTTCAGAGTTTGTTTCCCACTCCCTTAGTACAACTTCACGCTATTTTGTCATAATCTCTCTAACAAGTTTGACAGCCTAAGGTCCTGTTCCACTTGTAGTCCACTTCAAACTAGTTTATCATCTATAATAATCACTACTCCATCCAGACCTTTCACAGTTTGTTCAGGGGCTGTTTGGAAATCCTCCAGGCCCATTGAGATCCCAAAATGTATCCACAGGAACTAATACCATCTGTAGGGTGTTAAAAACACACAACTTTGAGCTTTTTCCTCCAGCTTCACCTACCAAAATATTTTATTGACATCCATCTCTGAAAAGTACTTAGCACAAAACTTCAACCAAAACACATCGACCATTCATTGCTACAAGTTTTTCAGCTGCCTTAAGAGGGTATAATTTTGTCTTAATGGACTTATTCAAGTCCTGGAGGTCAATATATGTACATATTCTATTTGCTTTCACTACTGAAATTATATTGTTTACCTAGTTTGTAAGTTTCTTTGCTGGACATTGAACCTCAGTTCTTCCATGTGTTTGAGCTCTTTCTCAATTCTGTGCCTCACGGCTACTGGCAGTATCTAGTGGCATGAACTGCAGGGGTATTATCAGGATTCAGCTTAATGGTGTACTGCTGTGGCAGATAGGGAGTGCTTGAAAACATGTTCCTTTTCATCTGGGGTTGCATTATTTCTGTCCATTGCACAACTTCACTACACTTTACTACAGTGATTTTGCATTTTTTTTTAAACATGCTCCATAACTGTCGCAACTACATAATCAGCATTCTTGCAGACTCTGCAGTATACTCCCCTTACCATCACACTTACTTTCCTCTTCAAAGTTTAAAATTTCGCTGGCAACAAAACCATGTACTCTAACTTGAAATTTTAAGTTTTTCCAACCACAACTTTTTGCATGCAAATCAGTCCCTGATATTAGCTTGCTTTAATGATGCTAGTTAAAACAAAATTTTGTGTAACTTGTTTTTGCTCACAAAGTTTGACTTGTTCCTGAGGGAGGAATCTATGGAACTGAATATGACAACAAAGTAAATGTGGAACTAACTATACAGCTTATGTTTGTCTATTCATACTCTACCCTTTCTTTATCTTAGAATCATTCCTGAAATTTACTACTGAAATTCCCTTGCTTCAGTCTGTATTTAGTGTGTCACAACTTTATTTAATTCTTTGTCATGGATTATCTTAAAGTCATATATATTAGGTGTTTCTCAAGTATCATGTATTCAGTGTGTCCTAACTCTATTGCTTCTTCTGTTGTAACCGCAAAGCACAGCTCTCTGATACTGTATTAGTTGTCTCTTGTTTCTTGTATATATGGACTGTCCTACCACATTGTTTCTTGTTCACAGAGTGTCCTGTTATACCTCTCTGCATTTAATGTATCCACTAATTGTATATCTGTGATATTGTCTGAACCTTTCTAATATTGCAATTTAATCTATTTTAATAATATGTTCATTGGTGCTTTTCTCCCTGGGCCTCCCCAGAAAATGGGTATTTACCCATTTGGACTTTGCTGGTAAACAAATGTCAAATAAATAAATAAAATAAATAAAATTTGCAATGAGATTTGACCAGAGATGAGGATATTATAAGAATAATTCAATAGATGCAATATTAGCTAGGACATGGTTAACTCGCTTTTGACTAACAATGAGTTAGTTATCTATTTGTCCAATGGAGATGGCATTCACTAAGTTTAAAAATCTTTGGAAATACTCAACATTTGTCACACATGTCCTCAAGCAATGGATAGTGCAAGGTATTTTTATTTATTGGTAGTACAGTAAGAACATTTAAAAAATTATTAATGTTCCTATACAGATATGGAAGTGACATATAGCAGGCCATGAATTGATTATCTGTCTTGTTTAGTGTAATTTGAAGTTCAATAAATTCTGTTTGTGAATTGGGGAATGTCTGTAGGGGTAATTAGGTCTCAGACAAATATTGATATCCCTTGCAGTTTCCAACAGGTCTGAATGCATGATATGCAATGAAATATTGTAAGGGCGTGTGCTGGCCTTACAGTAAAACCAAGTCTCTGTTACAAGACAGATTTGGATAGGTTTATGTTGAGAACTTTGATATCTGTCAATTTATTGTTAAAACTTATTGCACTGAGCAGGGCAACCTTGTTGTGGTCCAGACTGGATTTTGCTCCAAGTCCTTTTGTTGAATTTGAATGTCCAGAAGGAGGGCTACTTAAAATATAGCATTGTGTGATTAGTAAATGTTTTGGCCAGTATGCAAAATCCAAGGAACAAAAGCTGCAAGCCATCCCTGGCAAAACAAGTTGGGCTGGTATTTGTCTTATCCAAGATGACATGTACTAGATCCCCCTGAAATGATAGCAGCTACTAAGACAGTTGTTATAGCCAATTATCTTCTATTTGTATCTGGGCATCATTCTGAGTGAGAATAAGATTTTAGTAATGGACAGAGTCATTGACACATGCATAGCAGGTTGTCTGTCTACATGACTGTCTGGGCTAGTTGCTTCAAGTCATTCATACCTATGTGAGACATCAGTAAATCCTGGCCATATGTGCTTTGCTGAGCGACTGTATGGAATTCATGCTGTCACAGATCCTGATAGAAGAAAGGCAGTTGTCATCCTGCCTTATTCCAGCATAGTGAGTGCAGAGTCAGTGTACCTGATGCCGGAGTCACCAATTACTAGGATATTTCTTCTTTGAAACTCTGACTTAGCGGCACTGGGAAACTTTACAGTCTGCAGCCTGGTGTGTTACTGTGGTAGATTTGTGTTAGTAGATTGGTGTCAAGGCTCTTTCACCCTAATTCTTGGTGGCTTGAGGAGTAATTTTTTTTTAAATCCACAGCATATATTGGTTTAGTGAGATCTTGTGAAGGTGTGGGTGAGTTTATGTGTACTTCATATTACAAAGACATGCACTTCTCCCTGGGCCTCTGCTGAAAATTGGCTTAGTTCTAAGTCAGACATTCCTGGTAAACAAATGTTAAATAAAATATATAAATAAAAAATGTGATGCCTACTGACCATTTCTGGATATTAGAGGATACCCATCTGGTCATTTTGGTGACTGCCCAAATAGTGTGTTAGTGGTCATGTAGTAGTAGGTTGTCAGTGAATATTAGGTAGGTCCTGCATTGTCTCAGAATACCAAGTAGAATGAGGCTGGTAACAGAAGAAGGTACAGAAGTAGACCAGGCCTCTGTGTGTGCCAGGTGGATGGGTTTACCAAGAGCAGGAAAGCTGTATTGAACCAATTTAGTCAGAGAAGATGTGTTAACTAGATAAACCATACTGTGGAGGAGATATACTAATTGAGGCAAATGTGTCCTAATCCTGATTCATCAAGTCTATTTGAGCCTACAGGGAAGAAATTACATAATACAGTCTCACCTTACAGTAGTATATAACTAGAGTTTGATAAATCACAAAAATTGATTATACTAAATATAGTATGAAGGCTGAAAAGGTATCAGTTTGGTCTTTAAAGTAATAACTGACAGTGATTTATAAATCCATTTGGTGTGTGCCATTGAATTTAGTCATACCACTACAATGTATAAGAGGAAGGGGACTGATCTATAAAATGAGACCTAGTAAGACCCTAAGAAGAGGCAGACATGCAATGTAACAAATACCAAGACTGTGGGAAAAGTTACCATTAAAAGTTAAACAATCAAATGCATTAACCATGTTTAAAAGCATACTAGATGATTATATGGGAAATACTAAATTCAGGCATGGAATGCAGGAATCTGCAATACTGAAGTTCAGATGGGACCATCTGCAGATATGGTACAACTATGCAACTATGTATGAGATAAACACAGTACAATCTGAGAGTAGCCATTGTTTGGTACAAAACAGGAACACAATTATTATACTAAGAGAGCTATACATGAATTGCTTATGATAGCAGTAGAATGAAGTTGGTGCAAGTAGTAAACCTTACACTTAGTGTATTCTAGAATACCAGGCTGAGGTGCCACCAACAGTATAGCTGGAGGATGGCTACAAAACACACTCTTCAAGGCTGACTTGCCACCAGTAGAATGAAGACACTTTAGGTCAGATGCCACTAAATTCTTCAAAGAGTAAATATACTCAGCTACAATATGATGCAATAATTGCTTTTAGAATACCACAAAACATGCTTCATAGTGCCAATCGGCTTGTGCATCACACAATTGTTTCTACGACTTATCAGACTCAGTTGCTACACACTTAAATGCAGCCAAGTTTAGTTACTGTCAGCAATTTTCATAAGTGCAGAGAGAAATGTTGATATCAATACCTGCTGATGATGGCAATAAACTGGTCTGGGAGCAGCGAAGAGCTAAGGACAACAAAAATGTTTAGAAACCAACAACAGTAGCAGTGGGCAACTCAGCACAGCTTAAATAAATGTTGTTAGAACAATTCATTCCAGTAGCAGGGTACAGTAAGAAAAATGCGGCATAGTGCAACCCATCCAAATACAGCAGGAAATCCTGCTATGCTGCACAGATTAAAGCTACGCTGAAAAGTCCTAGTACTCCGAAAAAATGTAAATTAAGCATGGAACAAACAGAGCACCCAGATCACCATATATTTCCTACTTTCAGTAGAAAAAGCCAAGCAAGTATCCCAAATTTATTAATTATTTATTTATTTTATTTTATATTTGTTTGCTGGGAAAGTCCAACTGGGCACAAGTCCTTTTTCAGCAGAGGCCCAGGGAGAAAAGCTCTACATAGTATATCAGTTTAAAACATTTGATTAAATTTGTATATACAGTGTGTTACAAGTACAACATTACAAAGTTTATATAAGCAATATACCCGTACAGTTTCTGTGAAGTAACAGTTATAATACATGATCATTGGTTAGTGAGACAGTGATTAAACAACAAAAAATCAAACTACAGTGCATATAGCAGTGAATGAGAGACAAATACAACATTATACAACTTCTGTGGAGTACAAACGTATTTTTAGGTTAAATATCAGAGCTAAATGAATCTATTTTATGAGTGGTGTTATTGTCAAAGAGGCTGAATGATTAATATCTTATGAAAGGGTCAGTTTAACAAATGTATGGCACAATATACAGTATTAACAGATCAGCAGCAAATACACTTTAAAGTTTACAAATGGAATTGAATAAAAACACTTCCCTGAGGACTTTGAGCCAGGTAGCAAGGCCAAATCTGGTTAAACTGGTCAATCCATAAGAATTATATAACAAGGAAATGCAGCATAAAGCAGCCCAGTCAAAGAGAACAGCAAATCCTAAAGTGCAGAACAATTTTAAAACTACACTTAAAAACCACAGAAGATCAGAACATTAACTGTGAACTAAGCCTGAAGCAAACAGAACATGCAGAATGCCAGCAAATGTCCTACTCTCTAACAAAAAGGTGAAAAAATGTCCCAAATGAACAAATCTCTGGCACAATAAACAGCATTAGCAGATTAGCAGCAAATGCACTTTGAAATCACTCAGATGAAATTAGATTAAATAGAAAATACACTTTCCTGGTGTCTTCAGGAAGGGTAAGAAAGCAAAGTCTGGTTAGAAATGGTCAGTCTAGAAATGGTGTCTTTCAATGAAGTGCACCACAAAACATCCCAACCAAAAAGATCAGCAGGTGCTGTTGTGCAATTTAATTTAAAAGCTGTGTTAAAGTAACAGTCTGACCATTGACTACAAATCAAGCCTGAAGCAAATCATTGTCACTTTGAGTTTTGTGCCTTGCCACCATGATGCTCCTAGACGTTTTTAGGGTGTGACTTGAAAACATCAGGTAAACAGATATTTGCATATCAGGACCACTACCTTTGAAGCTAGTATCATAATGGCTTAAGGACTTCCCTGTTTTGACCATTGTCAGGAGTTCTATTAGGACCTATCTTTCTGACTTGGCTTAAATGATGATTTATTAAATACACTATTTCTTAGTCATAGTCCATTTCCTTTTATTCTTGTTTTTTTCTGTTTTATAACTGCAGAATATTCATAGGTGCATAGGTGTGTACTAGGCTAATGGTTCTGGAGCCTTTACAAGCCTTGCCCATAGGATAACCCTGGCATCATGCCACCTGTGCTTAATTCCTAGTGCCTCTGCCGAGTAGATCCACTGGAGTGATCCTCAGGGTGAATTTTCTATTTCCCATCCACTGATCAGGATTTTTTTTGAAGAGGGTCAGTGAGGTGCTCTATTTGACATGTATAGGAAGTCTATTCCATAGCATGGGCTGTCTCTGGGTTATGAACCTGTCCCTCCAGCACGTTCTGTTGATTGTGGTAGTGAGGTTGAGGTCTCTGGAGCATGTGGTGTGGAGGGATTGACATTTCTTTAGATGTAGCATTTCTAACAGAGCTGTGTCAGACATGGCTTTGTAAGTCAAGCAGAGATCACCTCTAAGTAGGTGATATGAGACAGAGAATAGTTGAAGTTTTTGAGTCTGTTCATATAGGACAAGTGTTTAAGGACTAGGATCCTCTTTGTGAGGTACTTTTGTGGCCTCTCCAGTTGTTGCAGGTGTCTAGTGAGGTACATGCCAAATGGGGCATTGTACTTGATGAATTGGCCTAATGAGGGAAGAGTAGAGGGAGACAATGATCTCTTTCTTCCTGGATGCAAAACCGTTAGTAATGAGCTGTGCCACATAGAAGGACTTTCTGACCACAGTGGCACTGTGGTGGTCAAAAGAGAGGTTGCTGTCAACCTGTGTTCCCAGATCTCTTATAACACCTTCTGTGTTCAGAGGACTACCATCGATGTGATAATTCATGGGAACTGTTTTTTTCCCAAAGGGGATGATGACACATTTTTTGGCAGTAAGCTTAATGCCATGGTTCTGACACCAGTCTTTGGTCTCAGTGAGGCCTTTCTGTAGGATGTCAACATCACCTGAAGACTTAATAATGGCTCCCAACTTGCAATCGTCTGCGAACGTTGTCAGCCAGAGTCCCTTTGTTTTGGCCTGGACTTCTGAGAAGTAGATACCAAACAGGAGAGGACCCACGACCAATCCCTGTGGACTCCACTTGTGACTGGTCAGCAGTTTGACTTGGAGTCAGCTACTTTCACACTGTAGGTTCTATCTGTGAGCCAGTTTGCAACCCACCTAGTGATATAGGGGTTGATGAGAGTTTTTCTATGATTCCTGAGTGGAGAATGGTATCAAAGGCCTTGGCCAGATCAAGGTAGGCTGTATGAACCACCTTGTCTTCATCCTCAGCTCAGGTGACTGACTCAGAATAGTTGACCAAGTTGAGCAGGCATGATCTACCTTTCACAAAACCAAACTGTGTGGGATCCAGAGTTTGGAGATTCCCTATATCCTTGTTTATTAGGTCCATGATGATGCGTTCCATAGCTTTGCATATCAGACTTATCAAGTTAATGGGGCAATAGATCCCTGGATCTGTAGTCGCTCCTCCTTTGTGGAGAGGAATGACTATAGCAATGTGCCATTCGGTAGGGACAAAGCCTGAGGTGAGGCTGTGATTGAACAGGGCACACAGGTGAGGTGCCAGTTCACTCTGTAGTTAATGTAGAACACAGCCAGAGATATTGTCAGGTCCCATAGAAGCTGTGTTTTTGGCCTTGGACAGTGCTGTTTTAACCTGTGCAGCAGTAATACTGGATGCCTGGAAATCTACTGGTATTGTGATTGGTTCTTTGGGGGCGGAGAGAGGGGTAAAGTTGACACCGAATCTGAAGGCTAGTATATTGGCAATATCTGTTGGCTCGGTATTGTAAGTACCATTGTGCAGTAGCTCTGAGCAAATCTGGGTATTGCCGTGGGGATTCTTTACATAACTATAGAAGGCCTTGTGGTTGTCTTCTGCTGCAATTCTGTTTTTGTAGCTAGATTTAGAGGATTTGATGAGGGATCTCAACTTTTTGTTGAGGCTGATAAGAGAGTTTTTCCAATCTTGGGACTTCACCTTATTCTGCATCAGTTGTCTCCTTCTGTTGTAGAGTTTGTTTATGGCAGGGGACCACCAAATTGGCTTCCTTTTTTTGGAGGAGAGCGTCTTGGTTCTATTGGGTATTACGAGATCCATGCATTTGTGGGATTGTGAGAATTCTTTGTCCATAGGTACATTTATAGAACTAAAATGAAGCTATATTTCAGCTGCTCTGGTACCACATTTATATTTTTCTCACTTCTTTAACTTGTCTTAATTTTTCCACTCCTTTCTGTCTTTCCAACAGCTTTGAATTTAACAAGGGAGTCATACAGGCTCTTACTGAACCTTCAAGTTTTATCTCTTATTCCCATCTCCTCATCGACTTGCTTTGCTGCTTTTACTATTACTGCTTTAAAGAAGGGAGACATTGTTGCTTGAATTCCTTTAATTTCATCTTGAAGCTTAACCATTTACAATATCTGTCCGGAGTGCTTGTCTTATATAAAGAGACAAACATTTCTTCCACATGCGGCAAGTGAGTAATCTTTCTGCTAGTCCATGCTGATTTGCAGAAAGCCATATGACAGAATTCATAAAATATTAAAATGGTACTATTATGTTTCATAGATACAGAACCAGTCAAAGCTTCATTTGGAAGGAAAAAAAAACAGTCAAAGTTTCAGCAGTACACAAAGGGAAAAGTGTCCAGCTCTGCACTCAGTACTTATAATTTGATGGCTGCATAACCATGGAAAAAAAAGAAATAGTCCAGAAATGTTGTAGCAGTGCTGGAGCACAAACAGAAATGCACTGACTTTTATTCTCTATGAAGAGCAACAGTAAACAAGTTGTGTAGTGTGGAACTGTATTTGATGAGCTGAAACCTGCTTCAGTTTACACTCAACCAAAAGAAGGGAAACCTACTAGAACACCACATAATACAGAGTGCAGTATACAATCGGCATTGCTGTGTACATATTGTCTAATGCTATCTGCCTATATAGAGAATATTTTATTAGAAGTCCTTGTAGTTCTGGTTGAGCTCCTACTGTAATAGTCCATCTGGCTGCTGTCTGCAGTTCATAATGAGGAAAAAGATGCACTAGGTTGTGTAAGTACTGAGTGTACATCTTCCTGATGTGTAGTTTGCATAAGCACCTCATGCATGCAGCTCTGAAACTGCAAATATACTACAGATCATTGTTCATGGTATCTTGCTGCTGCTTCCCTTTCTCTTTAGAGGGGGGGTCTTCAGCAC
Organism: Protopterus annectens; assembly: GCF_019279795.1. Taxonomy (NCBI): domain Eukaryota; kingdom Metazoa; phylum Chordata; order Ceratodontiformes; family Protopteridae; genus Protopterus; species Protopterus annectens. The sequence goes on along the minus strand of NC_056739.1, from coordinate 1,654,340,460 downwards.
AACACTGAATTTATATGTTACCCCAAATCTTAACTTAGAATATGAGATCAATTTCTTAAGGCTTTATTAATACTTATGTAATTTGTTTCAGTATAGTTTAAATTCTTTTGCAATGGTATGATGCTTGCATCTGATGTAAAAGTCGTAAATGTGTATTCGACACTGAAGGAGGTAGAACAGCCAGAGTTAATAGCTAACTGGTTGAACAGATAATAGAATCATCCATAGATACATGGCCCCTTTTACTGGAATGTAACTCACTGAGCTGGTAGGGTGCTACAGCATAATACAGAGAGGGTGGGAACAGCAGCTAGGATTATGTATAAGTGCTGTACATCATAACAGTATTGCACACCTATGGCCCCAACATCATAGGTTCAATCCATTGCTAAGACCAATAAGAAACAAGATAAACAAGACCATGGTTTAAAGAATTTAACATTGGCATCCTCCTTTGAATGGAAGGGCCAGACAAGATAACCCTGGAGGGAATTTGTGGCTACACATCCACTTACTGAGGTTCATTTTGAATGTGACAAGAATGCTGCTTTATTTGACTTGTGGTTAAAGCTTATTCCAAAGGTGGCAAATATCTTAACAATCCATGCAGGACATATCACTGGTTGTTGAGAGGATACCACCAACACCATTAATTGAGTGCCTTTGTTCTTTAATTACAGTAAAATTCATCAGAAAAAAGAAGACTAAAGGCTGTGGAGAAGTCAATAGAAGACAGTGTATAGGGAGGTATCTGCTAGTATATCTGGGTAGGTGAGTGATTTCAGGCCTGTGATGTGTTTAGGTAGGAATCTGTGAGGTCTGTCAAGTTTAGTAACATCTTTGGGCAGATACGGGCCAAAGTAGGCATTACATTTTCTGATTGGCTTATTGAGAGAGTAATATAAAGAAAGTAGAGCTTCTTTAGATTCAGAACAGGCTCCTTTGAAAATTAGTTGGGCCAAACTGACCATTTTTTCAAATTATTGTGACTACAAGGTGGTCAAATGACAGTGAGTTGTCTGCATATGATCTGAAGTCCCTGATGAATGTATCAGTTTGGGGATGCTCAACATTAATATGATAGGAGGCCAAAAAGTTTCATTTTCTGACTAGAACTCCGGTGTATTTCTATCAATACCATTTAATTGAAGACTATTGTACTTATACCAAGTGTTGGGATAGTCTAGCCTTTGCTTTTATCATTGAGGCCAATGGGTGAGCAAACAATGGCAATCAGTTTGCAGTTATCAAACAACATAGACAGAAACAAGCCAGGGACATTGGATTAGCTAGCACAGAAGTAAATGTTAAAGAGGAAAGCCTTAATATAGATCTATGTAGGACTCTGCTTGTTACATTTGTATATTGAGAAGCTCCAGTAACTATGCTTTATCAGTCCAGATGAAAATGCAGATATTAATGTTAAGGTTTGAAAGTGCATATGTAATACTTGTGTGAGGAATTATATGAAATGCTTTAGCCAGGTCACCATAGACAGTATGGATGAAATGACCATTGGCAACAGCTTCGCTAGCTTATTTAAAGAAGTTCACAAAGTTAAGAAGACAAAATTTGCCTTTGACAAAATAAAATTGGATAGGATGCAGGACAAAAAGATTTCTAATTCTGTATTTTTGAACTCAGAAATTATGCTGTCCATATCCTTGCATACAATACTAATGAGACTAATGGGTCTGTAGTTGCCTGAATCAGTAATAGGGCCACCCCAATTTAAATGGTATTACAGGGGTTGTTCTCCAAAAATCAGGTGTGTAACCTGCTCATTGCCTCAGGTTAAAAGGATAAGGTGAGGCTGTACTCGGTGCTCATAAGGAGGCAACCTGGTACATTGTCATGGCCAGTGGTATTCTTAGCTTTTGGTAGCCCTCTCACAGCTTAATTCATATTGATTTCTTGGTAGAGTAGGGAACTGGAAACAGGGAGAACTATTATGTGTGCTAGCAAGATAAATTCAGCACTGACTTTATTGGCTGGGATACTGACTAATTGTTTGAGATCTAAAAGGGTGGTACTGTTGTAGACAGCATTATTGGATGTTACTTCTTAGTTTACTATCATAATTGAAGAAAACCTTTTATTTACTCCTTTCATTGATTTGGCTTTTATTCTGCTTTATATTTTCCAATCATAGACCAGATTTTTGCTAACCTGCTTCAGTGCCTTTTTGAGATGAGGGGGGTGTGGCTTGTTATACAGGCTGATTCTTTTCATCTTTTTGTTAGATAATTTATTTAATATTAGGAGTCCATCATAAGTTTATATTCTTCAACTTTCCCTTGTATATAGAGCTAGGAGGGACTTTGTTACCAATGCAACTGTTTATGCGTGTAGAAATCTGTGGTTAAAGCATTGCCTTTAGCAGTGGGGTCAATAGTAAGAAGAGGAGGGTTACTTCAGAACTTTCTTAGATTCTGTTCGAGCTGTGGTTGGTTTGCCTGGAGAAATCTCTAAGGATTCCCTCTAATGTATTATGCAAGTTATCACAATCAGCAGGTGTCAGAAGGTCACTTGTACCTAGTGGTGATATGATTGCTATCATTACTTTGTGTCCTTGGATCTCCTGGGTTTGTAGTTTAGGATTATTGGAGGATTTGTTGTGAAATAATAGGATCTGTGATAAATGCAGATGTTTCCCACAATTTACATTGGGGCTTGAAGACATGAAAATGACTGAACCCACATGTAAAGGAAGCTCTATTATTAGAGTGAAAATAAATGTCTATAATTATTCTCAGGACAGCCTAAAGTGCAAACATATGTTCTTATGATTCCTGGTATTGAGAAGGACCCCCTTAATATGGTTCAAATTGGAATTTTCTACATTAAAATGTCCAATAGATGGACTCTGCTAAAAGAAGACACTGTGTATGTGTGTGTGGGGGGGGGGGGCAGTTAAAGCTTTGATTAGTAAACCCCCTGCATGAGAGGCGCAGTCCATCCTTGGAAATCAGAAGTGTCAGACATCTCATCCCATGCTGACACATATTGGATCCCCCAGAATGACATCAAAAACTCAAGTGATTATTAAACCCAATTATATTATGACTGAACTTCAGTAACATTTTAGTGAGCACACGATGCCAGTCTAAACCAGTATGTGCCCTGTCCTTTATGAGTCAGGCAGATAATGATGATAATGATAACAAAATCATTTCATGTGGCCAACTTATAATTAAGGACGTGGCATCCAGGTCCAAGGAAGTCATAGTGCGACTAGCACTTACATAGAAATAGGCTGAATACACCAAACAATGAAAAGTACTTGAGTAATGTTTTAGTAACAGTGATTACTTCATATGTGAAGAGACAATGGAAACTCAAACATATTTATTTCAGAATGATGAAGTATGAGATAAAGAACTAAAAGGGAAAGTAAGCATAGATATAACAGCAGAGTTTGCATTACATTTTATCAGTGTGTGTATTCTTTCACTCTTCAGTACCTGCATTAACCAGCTCAGGGTCAGAGAAGAGCCAGAGTCTATCTTAGTACTTGACAAAATAATCCAGGATTGGGTAACAGCTTTTTGCCAGACACAGATACTGACACATAGCATGCATATTAACAGACAGTTCTGAGTATCACTAATTCAAATAATTGCATATATTTTGGGATTGAAGATGATACTAGAATACCTGACAAAACATATCCAGGTACTGGGAGGACATACAAACTCTGAGTAAAAGACACTGTAGCCAGGAAACAAACTGAAGCATGGAGCACTGTGAGAGTCAGGATCACTCACCAATGTGTCACTGTACTGCTCAGTCTGTCAGTAGAGATTACAGTATTTAAATGTGCAATGCACAGAATAATATGTTCTATCAACAAAGGTTACAGTATTTGCATATGTGGAGCGCATACTAATGCAGAACTAGACCATGAGAGCTTCTACATTAATTATGGGGTATTATTAGGTAATTTCTAAGACGTCCCATTTGAGTCTCAGCTAGACCGTCTTCTGTGGAGAGATGCATGAATGGGCGTACCTTCGTTGAAGGTTGTGCGTTAAGGCCGGCAACTCAGCACATAAAAATCAACTGCCAATCATTAGCAGACCAGAGTTCCCCTGTGGCGACCCCTAACCGGCAAAAAGCCAAAAGACACACACACTAGGTAATTTGTGTCTTGTAAGAAGTAAATTATATACTAGTTATAATGGGACATATGATTATGGTGGTAAGTGTGCTACATAGTGGTTACTTGTTGGATAGACCAATTTCCTATTTTTTTCTGTTCCCAAATGGTAAATAATGGGGTCATATTTTAAGAGTAGTAGTAAAGGACACAGGTGCTGGATAGCCCATGGGCAGGAAACAAAAAATATTTATTAATACATGTTGTAAATACAAAATAGTACTGATGTGTGACATGAAGCTTTCTTTAGAAAGAACTTGAGAAAAGCAGGTGATATGCGCAACAAAGGAGAATATTGCAGACATAACCACAGCAGTGTGTGCATGTGTGTGTGCGGATGTCTGTGGTAAAAGGTGGAAAACTTAGTCAGAGGAGGAGGATGAGAGGATCAAGGAAAACAGAGAGCTCACTGTGGGAGAAACAGAGCATAACATCTGAAAACACCGCAACTGGACCTAATTAACACAACAGTGCAAGATGACAGATGGATAAGAACAGGAAGTCACTGATTAGAAAATATAATACAACTAAATATAATATATGGAAGTTGGGAAAATGAAATAACTGAGATGGAAAAAAGATTGACTGAAGGTGCTTAATAAAAACAAGTCTCTTGTTAAGAGACCACAGGGTTCCTGGGAGCCAAAGC
>NC_056739.1:1654273152-1654325652 GCF_019279795.1 Protopterus annectens | reverse complement strand
TTCCAAGAAAAGGTAGATTTTTCTGTTTTTTTTTTTTCTCTTATGTTCAAGATTTTGGAAACTCTGTCTTATGGTCTCTTCGATATTTTTTCAAGTTTCCGAAATATATATATATATATATATATATATATATACACACACACACACACACACACACACACACACACACACACACACACACACACACACACAGCACACATATATAAATATACGTATGTAGTTAATGGGAGAGAATGGTAATGCCAAAACCTTTAAATGTACTGAAAGCTATGGCAGTAGGTATGAGAATATGCATGCATGTTTTTGCGATTTAGGATTAGAGTAAGAGCTAGGGTGTGTTCGCGTGTCTACATGTGTGTGTGTATGTGTGTGTGTGTGTGTGTGTGTGTGTGTGTGTGTGTGTGTGTGTGTGTGTGTGTGTGTGTGTGTGAGAGAGTGCGTGTGTCTGTGTTTGTATATTGTTTAGTAGGAAATGGTGTTTAATAATTTACTGTTTGCTGAAACCCTAACCCTAACCCTAACTCTGCACCTAGTCCCACACCATCTCATTACCTTAAAGAAACATTACCGTAGCAGTACTACTGTGCTGACATTGTGTCTGCTAGTTTGTGATCATTTTTTTTTTGGTTTTATTTGGTGCTGTGACTGCAAACTGAAGCTGTTTTTCCTTTTGTGATTGGTATAGTTTCTGCAATATTTTTCTTTCAGGTAAATGTGTTGTTGATGTGCTGGCATTGACATAAAGTGTATCAATGTTTCTGTATGTTGAAGTAATCCATATTCATATATATATATATATATATATATATAGAGAGAGAGAGAGAGAGAGAGAGTATATTAAACATAGATATGATACATACAACATATGTATGAGTGCACGCATTTATACATGTACAGATATACACACACCACCACCAACATCCCCCAACCCACTATACCTTAACAAAACTGCACCCTCTTTTCACTTAAACCAGTACAAACATCCTATATACAAAAATTATTATCAAAGCTCAAACCCAACACCCTCACCGCTGACAACTTCTCTGCCGAATACCTCCAACTCGCATCAACAGTCATAGCCTATCCTATTTCACTAATAATTAACAGATCCATTACTGAACACACCGTGCCAACCCTGTGGAAAAACTCTTTTATTATTCCCCTTCACAAATATGGCCCCTTCTATGAACTCTCTAACTATCGCCCAATAGCAATTCTTTCACCCCTGTCAAAGATTCTATAGAGATGTGTACACCACCAAGCCCACTCCCACCTCCTGTCCAATAATCTTCTGTCCCCAACCCAACATGGCTTCCAACCATCCCCACAGTACCTCTACCGCCCTACTCAGATTCACCAACACCATAAACTCCTACAGGAACCAAGGTAAACTAGTGTCCGCTACTTTCCTTGATTTATCCAAAGCATTCGATACAGTATCTCACAAAAAACTTCTAACCTGTCTCCCTGCCCATAACTTTGACTCCCCCACTCTGCACTGGTTTAAAAGCTACCTAGACAACAGACACCAGTCTGTCAAATGGATCAAATCACTACCCCCCACTCCCAGTCACCCTAGGTGTACCCCAAGGTTCCATCCTTGGCCCATTACTTTTTAATATCTTCACCAACCAACTCTACCTAGCTACCACAGAAGCCGATATTGTCCAATATGCCAATGACACAACCCTCATTTGCTCTGCACCCAGTAACCAACTTGTACAGCAAAAAACCCAACTAGCCTTCACTGAAATTGAGAACTAGCATATTAGCTCACAACTTATACTCAACTCCAAAAAGACCCAGCTCATGTTGTTCCACCCAGCCAAACCCACTGACCTCTCCTTTTCCATAGTCTCTACCAACAAGACCCAGATCACCCCAGTCTCAGAGGCAAAACTCCTCAGTGTTACCATGACTAACAACTCAAATTCAACAAATACATTTCAACAACCATCTCTAAAGTTCATAAAAAATTAGTCTCCCTCTATAGATGCAAAAGATACCTTACCTCAGCATCATGTGTGGCCATAGCTAGAACTCACATTTTATCCACACTACTATATGTCTCTAACTCAGTAACCAACCTAAATAAATCCGACTCAAAGAAACTCTCCACTTATTACAACAAAATTGCAAAATTCCCTGCTAGTGCCCAGTCACAATCCCACCATTGCCATGCCCTACAAACCTTACACTGGCTAGAATTACCCAACCTGCTAACATACCACCAACTCAGCTTAGCCCACCAAATACTGTAGTACCCTAAACAACCTCCCCAACTTCCACCAATCAAACAGACAACTACGCTCCAGCAACAAAGCCTTAATTGAAACCATCTCTTGCAAAAACAACTCAGGGGAATCACTTTTTGCCTATGAAATTGCCAAGTCCTGGAATAACCTTCCTTCTGACCTTAGACTATCAAAATCTACATCCTCCTTTAAGACTCTCTTAAAGTCATATCTCTACTCCAACCATCTTTGTAACTGTAACAAGCCACCATAAATTCCACACTTTCAACAAGGTCACCTTTTCAACCACTCAGGTGCATATTCTGTTAAGGTTGCTATACAGATGTATTATAGTGCTATTACTTTACATATCATTTGAGTGCATCTCAGTGTTTCCTGTAAGTCATGTAAATACTTGTACAAATAGTCAACTGTTCACCAAGCCATTAATGTGTATGCTACTACTAATATGTTCACTCTGTATAAAACATGACATTGCTACTAGCTGGAATAACCTTGTATCTCCTGAGTACTGAACACCTAGGCTCTGACCTATTCTAAGTAATCTGTTACTTCCATACAAAATGTTAACACAATGTGCAATTTTTTATCCTATGTTCATGTAATTGCATGCTTTTTTTAATCTTATGTTCATGTAATCGCATGTTTTTTTCTTTCTGTTTTCTACCTGTGTTGGAGCTTTTCAACCCAGGACTCCACTGCGAATGGACACTTGCTGTCCACTCAGACTATCCTGGTAAACAAAGGTAAAATAAATAAATAAAAAATATGTACATATATATATATATATATATATATATATATATATATATATATATATATGTGTGTGTGTGTGTGTGTGTGTGTGTGTGTGTACATATGTGGGTGTGCCTGTATATGCACACAAACATAAGCACACACACATATAGATATATGTATAGAGAGAGAGTGAGAGAGAGAGAGCCATGTAGTCTATTAGACAAATAATAAATTAAATATCTTATACTGTATGTTTTAGAAATAAGTTTTGCGACAAGCGGCAAAACCATAAGTTGTTATATAAATTCCTTAACCCTAGAGTACAAGATACTTCATTTACATGGTGGTAGATTCTGCCTAATCTTTTTATCAGTTTTTTGATGTATTTCTTTACTTCTTTATTGTGCTTTAGTATTTGCTTTTCATTTAAACAATTTTTTTAATTGCATCCTTTCTATTTTGAAACTGATGTTTACATCGAGCTTTTATGAATGTTCTGTTTTATGGTGGCATTGCAGTGTAGTTTTTTGATAATTTGTTTCATTTTACATATCTTTGGCTGTTGTGAAAATACTTTTGTAGGTTTGTTGTTGTTCTATAGGTTTATAATCTATTCATGTATTTTTAACAGCTATATTTTATTCAAGAGCACTAGAGAGTATTGTTCAGTGTTTTTTGTATAGGACTTTGCAGGTGAGATGGGAAGATTAAAATTTTGGAATAGATTTGGCCCATGCATCAGTCAGAAGCAAAGCAGTAATAAATTCAGAAAGAAGATTTATTGATAAAATGGACTCTCACTGAAATCAATTGACCAATTTATCTTGGCAATACCTATATGGATTGGTTAGGATTGATACTCCAAACAGGCATTTAAGGGGAGCAGTCATATTTTAGGAATCTTTGGCACTGTGGTAGAATAACCAAGAGCTGATACAATTTACAATGAGGCATGGATGTCTAAGCTGAAATCTTGGTCTGCAATCAGTTCTCTGTGGTCATAGGTCCTATAAGAACTGTATTCACCCTGCTGTGAGCTGTCTATATCATGCTACATGAGTTAAAGTCTAAATCATTTTAAATCTCCAATGTGTGTGTGTGTGTGTGTGGGGGCGGGGGGAGGGGGGCAGGTAAATGGTGACAATTTAATCTGTCCTACAGCCAGGTTTTCACCTGTGAAAAGATCAAAATTAGTGAGGGGCATCCCGGTGTGCTGCTACAGTGTAGTAATCTGGCACCCTTGCCGAACTGAATTCTGTATCTAAGATAATCAGCTCACACAGTGTCAATTACATGGCTAGTTAGTAATCCGCAGTTGCTCCAGACAGCTAAGCATTTGTGCTTCCTTATAGGCCAGGAGAAGAAATTTTGCTGTTTTGGTCTTTATTCTTTGATCTCTGCTCCAGATGTCAATGGAGGTGCTGACTGTGCTGAAGCCTGAGTCAGGAAGCCTTATTTTACCTGGGTAAAGAATACTCTAGATCCTACTTTTGTGGAGTCATCAAAGCTCTGTATGAGCCAGATCCGTGGCATAGAGGGATAAAGCCCTGACTATGGTTCAGGTGAGACGAGGATAATTAGTAGCTTAGATGTATGTAAGAGCTGACTAGGGAGGATGGGAGTGACCAACCTCTGCCCTCTTGCCCATACTGTGGGGAGGATGACTGTGGTTCTGATTTTTGTTGTCCCCCAGAGCATGGGCCCATGGAGTGCACACTGTTGTTGTGTAGATGCATGGACCAGAGAATTCAGGATGTGGAGGCACCCTCCTCACCATGGAAGCACACAGTAGAGCTCATGGAGGTTAGTGGGGTGATCCAATAGCTGTGGGTAGGCTGCCACGCATGAACAGAAAGGTGGCCTCCTCCCTACCACCAAACAATCTGGATGGGCCCTTTTAGGGCTTTCCAGGGAGGAATAAATAGGCTGTTAGACTCTTTCCTAGCATGGGATTTCTCAGTGGGTAGAACAAATGAGATGACTGGGAGCAGAGAGAGGAGCCATCAGATGATCTCCTGCAGGGAAGCCCCCCCAAAAGATGGGTGTAAACTTCTTACACAATGAGGGGCACTTTTGTGCACTGTAATAATCTTTGGAACAGTGAATCAAATTAGTGGAATATATACTAAGACCAAGACTCAGATCTCACGGAGTAGTCTTCTGCTCTGAAATACAATGAACAAGACTCATGTCTCATGGAGTGGTCTTCTGCTCTGAGATACAGTGGCCAGGACTCAGATCTCCTAGAATAATCTTCTGCTCTGAGATATAGTGACCAAGGAGTAGTCTTCTGCTCTGACATACGGTGACCTGCTCTGAGATACAGTGACCAAGACTCATATGTCCCAGAGTAGTCTTCTGCTCTGAGATACAATGAACAAGACTCATATCTCCTGGTGTAGTCTTCTGCTCTGAGATATATTGATTTAATAGTATGTGTAAGTAACAAGGGAGGATGGTCTGCCTATTTGGGGGTGCAGGGAACACATGACTCCAGCAGTAAATTATTTAAAAGTATAATAGAAACATCTGGACTACTCTTATTTGCTTGAATCATACTTTATTTTTTAAAGTGTTGGAACTCAGTGGATCAGGCTTGAATGGAACCAGGCTGAGTGTCAGAACAGATATTGTTTGAATAAAACCAGAGAACCAAGCCATATGCCCAGGTATCTAGAGGTTCAGAGGGCAGAACCAAGACTGGAAAATTGTATTTTAATTCTGCTTTATCATCCACTAAGTTATTGGAATAATTAGGACAGATGGCCATTTTCAACCTGGCAGTTCTTGATCTTATCTATTGTCAAGATGTAATACTTCAAGATGAATGTCATGTCTAAATCATTAGATATTGTGCCAGGTATCAAACTAGTATCTATGTTTTATTTTAGGTATGGTCTCATCCATTTATCAATTCTGTTTCTTCGGACTGAATCCAAAGAATTTCACATGCTGAGCACTGCTCTAGTTTACACATTAAGGTAGGATATATGTTTCAAACTCATGAAGGAAATAGGGTCACTTCAGGGATCACGGATAACCTGGGAATGAGAGAGACATGAAAAGAGGATTCACTTGACTTATAAACAAGTAAAATACTGTAGATATTTAGTTAAGGGTTTAGGCCCACAAGTTGAGGGCCATTATCATGCAAAAAACCTGCAGAGATGTTTCAGATGGGCTATGGCAGTATTGTGCAAAAGTAGGGCATTTCTGAAGTTAAGTGTCTCTCTGTAGCATTGTCAGTATAGGCTTGTTAGCCAAGTTGCAGTTCTAGCACTGTAATTGATGATACTTCCATTTTTATGTTTGTGCTTCACTGATAAAATCATGCCTTATACATTTGGTCCTTTTCTTCTTTGGGGTAATGCCCATGATGTCCAGCATTCCTCTGTATACGCTTCTACAGTGTCCAGGAATCCTTTTCTTTAATATCTAGAAGATACCCTGGAGGCATTCTTTTGTGAATTTTGTGATTATTTTGGCTGCATTATGTGCAATAACAATGTATTTCTTTTGCATTCTTTCTCACATTCCTTCCTTCCTCCCTTCCTTCCTTCCCTACTTCATTCCCTTCACTTCTTCCCTCCACCTTCCTTTCCACCCTCCCTTCTGCCCTCCCTTCCCTCTTCCCCCTGCATCCCTTCATTCTTTCCTTCCTTCCATCCTTCAACAGAACTTACTGTCACCTATTTTTTTGCATACTCATATCACTAGAGTTATGAGATTTGCTGTTGCCTATATGACCCATCTCAATGTTGTCTATTACTAGTCTTGAATTACTCTTACCAACAGATGCTTCAGTTAATGGGGATTAGTTTATCCATTCATAGTTATCAAATTCCTGCTGCTGTATATGGCAACTTGTATGTTTTATACGGAAGCATGTAATGTTCCAGATAAATGCAATCATTTCACATTTGTTTCTATACATGTATATCTGACTTTGGCAGAGCTTCAAAATAATGTATGTGCATTTTGATCTGACATTGTGTATAAATCAATTCCCAAGTTTCAGTTCATGTAACAGTACCAGTGGCATCCTGTGAGTCTATGATGTTCAGGGCTGGGTCAGTTGGCACTGTGACGCCCCTGCACTGGCCCAGTAATCAAGGAGCCTCAATCCTCACCACTGGCAACAGTGAGGAACGTACACATTGGAAGTATGACAAGTACACGCACAGTAAAGTACAATTTCCCTTAAGAGCACACAGAGATCACAGTCAGTCTGGAGCTGGTTTCTGCCTCTTTCTCCAGATCCCCATTAAGCTATAGGGTTGAGATCTCAGCTGAGTGGCCAAGCCAAAACCTCCAGCACCCTCTCTGTCCAACCAGTGCTTTGTGTCACTGTCCAAGTAGCTGACACACACACACACTTTTACTTTTGATTTATATACAAACACACATACGCTCCTGGGGAAGGCTTGCAGAGGTTTACTAGCTATGCTCTCCTTCTGCCCAGAGTATAAGGTTGTACCAGCTGCCAACAGCCACTACTTATCAACTACTTTTAAGGCCGTTATAAAGGGTGACCCATCCTACTGTGTAATGTTACTATTATCCAATTGGTAAGTGTGACCAAGACTTTCGAGGCTATTTAAGAGTGGCCTGTACAGTGTCAACAAATACATATGCAAGTACTCTAAGAGCTTAAATATCTATAAACAAACCAGCCACAATAAAAAGTTTTAAATATATTTAATAATAAATAATAAAAGAACAAGAGAATACTCAAACAACACAGTAACTACAGAGTTCAGAATCACAGGAAATATTTTTAAACAACATTGCAGGACAGTCTCAAATGAATACAGAAAACATCTAAACTAATCTTTACTATATTCCTAGCTATATCTATGAGATATCACTGTACCCTAGTTACTTACTATTAGCAAGGTCAATGCAGATGATGATGAATTGATTTTCCTAGTTCCACGACAAGATACAAAGTGCACAGACTCTGAGAGAGTTCCCAAATTAATATCAAAACATTACTGCTAGGTTAACCTGGATGACATCACTCTTTGTCACCTGCTTTCAGTTCCCAGGCTAACAGAAACTTAGCAAAATTTAACATTTCTGTGTGAAAAATACGTCTCTCAGATGTTTACTCAGAACTGGAAGTTGTAAAACAATTACACACTTTTACATTTGAAACCTAGTAATTATTTCTGTTTCAAGACAATAGGAAAGCCTCTGGATCTAGACATTGTGTCTGCTTGCTGCACTGAAACTGAGATACAATCGTAAAACACTTTATTTCCAACTTATTTTGTTGAGGGTTTGCAAGTTGACTCTGTCTGTTCTAACTTCTTCTATTAACACATACATTTGCACAGGTATATAGTTTATATACAGTACATTTATCTTCTTTTCCAGTAGGGTAAGCTGTTGTTACATTCTTGAAGCTCAATACTTTACACACACTTCTGCACCAGTAGTTTAATATGCACATAACCTATAGTTCTCTTACATTTGTAAGACAAGCATAAGAATCATATTAATATTCACAAATGATATATGATTATTTACAAAATTCTAGATAACTGGGCTGGCAGTGTCACAATTCTATATAAATCATATTAATATTTTCAAGTGACATGTAATTATTTAGAAAATTCTAGATAGCTGGACTGGCAGTATTTCCCTAGTGTCACAGGCATTTACTGGTTAACTGTTGAATACAGTTTAGCAGTTTATGAGTCACTGAGGAAGAAAAATAAATCCAACAAAGCACTGCATTTGATAGCATATGTTAGGCAGTAATGTACAATATCATGTTAATGTAGTGATGTTAAATTAAAATAATGACATGTAACTGGAATTAGTCGTTCTTGTCCAGATGACAAAGCTAGTATTTTTCTAATGTTTAGGGATGACAGTAGTCTAATGAAATTAGATAAGCAGGGTGAAGGGAAGGTAAATGGTAATAGCAAAAAGAACCATAAAACACAAGGAGTTGTATAAAATCAGCTGATCCTACAATGCATAAAAACAGAGAAGGAGATGTGTTTGACTGTCACAACAACTTTGTGCAGTTTAGAATTTATTAGTTAACACTTATTAGTTTTCGACTGCCTTTTTACTTTTGATACTAAATAGCTTTATCTGCAACTTAATATTGCTTTATGCTACAATTCTATGTGTTTCCTTGGGTCTACTTCACATCACTAAAATCCCATTTCACTAACTTTTATTTTACTGAGACCAAATCACCTAAATTTAATAGCACTGACAACTCATTTCACTGAATCTCATTTTACCAACAGCTTACAATGCTAAATTTCAAAAAACAAAATGGGAAACCATAGACAAACACACTCACAAAAGTAATGACTACCTCTTTCTACAACTTAGAAACTACTTACTTATCCTCTTAATAGAAACCAGGCAATATAAAACCAAACTAAGTAGGGGGCTACACCTTCCACACCACCCAACATGGGGGGCTGTGCCCACCACACACCCCCAACTCTATATACTAACTCCAGGATCACACTACAGTGGAGAAAAGGGCATATAACTTTTACTTGCCCCACAGTACTTTCATACGTTGCCACTACTGCTGGGAAGTCTATAGCTTACAATTCAGTGAAATGAAATTCAGTGAAATGAATTATCAGTATTTTGAAAATTAGGTGATTTGGTCTCAGTGAAATGAATTTCAGAGAAATGGGATTTCAGTGATCTGAAGTAGACCCGTTTCCTTACATTATCATTCCCCAGTTTATTTAATTCTTATCTTTTACTAGAGTTTGGACTGACTAAATTTGCACTAGTTTTGAGTTTGGTTCCTTCATTAGTTGTAAAAATAGTGTCTTTAGGTGAAATACCTTTCAAATATTGAAAGACCAGAATCCCGAACATTATTTTTGCGAGACAAAAATAATGAAAGTTTAAATTCGGAACCATAGACTTTTTCCAAGGGCAAGTAAACACTTGCCCATTGTGGGGAAATATGCCCTTTTCCCCATTGTAGTGGTATACATATATATATATATATATATATATATATATATATATATATATATATATATATATATATATATATATATACACACACACACACACACACACACACATATATATATATATATATATATATATATATATAGTTGGGGGGGGTGAAGACCCCCACCTAGATGGATTTCAGATGGTTTGGTGTGTGCTGTGTAATTTTGGCCAAGTGTTTACTTGCCCTGAGAAAACGTTCATGGTTTGGGATTTTAACTTTCGTTTTTTTTTGTCTCACGAAAGTAATGTTTGGGATTCCGGTCTTTTGATATTTGAAAGTAGATCCACTTAGGCATATGATCTTCTTGAGCTTAGTTTATTTTCTTTCCTTAATTGACATTTTCTTTACATGCAAACTAAATCAAGCTGGCTTTTTTGATCTCATTTTTTCTCATATCTCACCTATTTGAGGCTTTCTATATTTTGCTTAGTAATTCTCATATACTGCCTATGTGACTTACACATATGTTTCAGGTTGTTCTACTTTTGTTATTGCCTCCCTTTCTTACATTCACATGTATACTGCTGGATTAGTGCTAATTTGCGCACTGTGTTGAATTGACTTGTTTTATCTTCTCGCCCTCCTTCCACAAACATCTCTGATTATTAGAGGTGTGCATAATACATAATTTGCTATTGTAATGAGAGAATTCATGCTGTGCAGAGAAAGCATATTTTCTCAGTTATTTAGAGCCATCATGCATCCCTTTTTCATCTTGCTGAAAGATTTTCAAATGTCCACCTCAGAAAAAAATAAGATCTAGTTATGACATTTACACATCCATGTGATTTGTTCTTTTTCTTTATTCTGATCATACAATTTTCAGCTTTGCATTAAAAACTGAAGCTGAAATTCATAGATGGTGTGCAGTGTAGAGGGCTATTACCCTAAGAAATGCATGTAAGGGAGCTTAAATGTGATTTGTAATAGCAGATGTAGTATGGCTGGGCCCAACCAATGTTACAGCACACCACAGTAGTCTCACACCACTCAGCTACTATGATTTAGGCTTAGCACTGCAAGCTTCGGCCTTCACCCGAGGTGGTGGTGCTGCGGTAGCGTTGTCGCCTCACAGTAAGACGCTGTCCGGTTCGATTCTCAGCTAGACCATCTTCTGCGTGGAGACATGCAGGAATGGGCGTACCTTTGTTGAAGGTTGTGCATCAGGGCTGGTAACTCGACACGTAAAAATCAACTACCAATCATTAGCGGACCGGAGTTCCGCTGTGGCGACCCCTAACCGGGAAAAGCCGAAAGACCCAACAACAACAACAACAACTTTAAGCTTCAGCCTTCAAACTTAGCCTTGCTCCTCCTAGATTTACTGATTTTTCTCATAAAGTCTGACCTGTTTATGGATCCATACTTCAACAATTAAATAAACTTAGCCTAAGTAAAGGCTCCCTACCATTAATGATATATGGTGTAATATATATAAAGGCCTTCCACTGTAAAACATAAAAAAATGGTTCCCCTTTCTGACCCTCTGCTATAATTTTAAAGGCTAGTGCTTGATTTTTAATGCCTTGAGGTTGAAACGTGTGCTCAGCTTCTGATTTTTGAAACATATAAAATAAGGACTGCATGGATAACTCTGCTGATACAATTCAAAGCTTGAAATTCTGAGTACCAAGATTGTCACTTAAAAATGGAGCTGCAACTCAGATAGAGCATGTCAGAAGCCATTGTGTCCCCAGCCAGGCCACAAGAATGTTTGCTTTGTCTTGCAGTGTCAGGAGAAAGTTAACTAAACAGCAAAGAGATCACATAGACAGGAAAACAAAGGCATGATCACAAACGCAGTGTACATATAATAGGTCTGTTGTTTTGTTGTTTACTGTTGCAGTGTACTACAATATTTTTATGGATGTTCCTTGTCATAATCCTTTGTTTCATTAGTCAGTATTCCTTCTGAGGATAACTTTTACTAATTTCTGCTAAATTCGTGTAAGTAGATAGGCAGTTACGCAGTAAAGATGTGGAGTTCTAAAAGCTGTGGCTTTACTGCTATTTTTTGTTCATCAGATGAAATACTAAGCAAAACTTTCTTCAGAAAGTATTTGGTGAGTACATAGGAAGCATTTCAAGAATCTCTGCAAAGCTGCACTTTTTGTGAAAACAAATGATTGCCTAGTTTCTTGGCAAACATTCTCTGGTTCAATATTAAAAAAGTAAAAGACATTTGTAGGCAAGATAGGTACGGCAAGATTTATTCAACAAACTATGTGACATCTGCAACAACGAAAGTCATGGTAACCAAGAAAGTATGCAGAACGAATCCTGAATGCACACATACCATTTCTAAAAAAACTCCAGCATATTAATTCAGAGCTCAGAACTCTCCTAAATTCTTATCATTTTAGCTGTTTAAAATTTCTTGGTTGAGTGTGTTTGGACTGACATTCTGAATTCCATTTTCACTACAGTAGTGTAGGCTACTGAAAAAGAATTCCCCACCAAGGTAGATTTAGATTTCCCTATAAATCCTACCTGTTCAGTATGACTTACTTGTACATAGATAGTGAGATAAAGAATTAATGTAATAATGACCCTGGAAATTACCGGCCCATTAGCTTGACAAGCCTTATCTGCAAAGCCATGGAGAGGATCATAATGGACCTCATAAATAAAGACATAGGGAATTTGCAGACTTTGGATCCAACCCAGTTTGGCTTTGTCAAAGGCAGATCATGCCTTTTAAACTTGGTTGACTTTTTCGAAACAGTCACCAAAGCCATTGATGAGGGAAAGGCAGTCCATACAGCCTACCTCGATCTGGCTAAGGCCTTCGATACAATACCCCACTCGGGTATCATTGAAAAACTCATCAGCTTAAATGTTAACCCATACATCACAAGATGGGTTGCAAACTGGCTGAGTGACAGAACCCACAGGGTCAGAGTTGCTGGCGCCATGTCAGACTCAAAGCCTGTCACAAGTGGTGTCCCACAGGGCTCAGTCCTGGGCCCACTCTTGTTTGGCATCTACTTTTCCAAAGTACAAGCAAACACAGGAGGGTTATGGCTGACAAAGTTTGCAGATGACTGCAAACTGGGCCATAGTAGAAAACACATCTGACACAGATATCCTTCAGAAGGGTCTCACAGAAACGGATAACTGGTGCCAGAGCCACGGCCTAAAGTTAAATGCCAAAAATGCATAGTCATACCCTTCGGGAAAAACAAGGTTACCCCTAGCTACCAAATAGGTGGCAATCCACTGAGCACAGAAGAAGTTATCAGGGACCTGGGGACCCAGGTTGATAGTAGTCTGTCATTCGACACCCATGTAGCTAAAGTAGTTAGGAAGTCCTTCTACATTGCCCACCTTATCATGAAGGGATTCTCATCTAGATCAAGGGAGGTCATAGTCTCCCTTTACTCATCACTCATCAGACCAATGATTGAGTACAATGCCCCATTCGGAATGTATCTGACCCGACACTTGCAGCAGCTGGAGAGGCCACAAAAGTTCCTCACCAAAAGGATAAAGGGTCTCAAAAATCTGTCCTATGCTGCCCGACTGAAAGAACTCCAGCTCTATTCAGTCGCCACCGCTTGCTCAGAGGTGACCTTTGCCTAACATACAAGGCCATGTCAAACCCAGATTTGATGAATATGCTTCACCTCAAAAAATCTAGATCCATCAGAGCCACAAGGGCGGAGACTTAAACCTCGACACGGCTATTAATAGGACGTGCTGGAGGGATAGATTCATCACCCAAAGACTCCCTATGCTGTGGAACAAAATCCCGGTACATGTGAGGCAGAGCACCTCGCTGGCCTTGTTCAAGAGAAATCTTGACCAATGGATGGGAGATCGCAGATATACCCCAGGAATTACCTCAGTGTCACTGCTCGACAGAGGCACAGCAAAATAATGGGTATAGTTCCCCATACTAAAGGGGTGGCGTAAGCCACAAAACAATGGGCTAGGCTTATAAATGCCCTCGGGCAGATAGCCTAGTATGAACCTATGAACCTATGAACCTATGAACCTATGATAATAATATTAATAGTAATACATAAGTAGAAGCATGAACTAATATTCATGATGCTTTTTAACTTCATTCTGCAGTAATTCTGGATGAAGCCAAAAGTAATGGCTAAGGGGTCAGATTTTTTAATATTGCTCTTATAAACTGATAAAGTTGCTAGCATACCAGGATTCGCATTAACATGCATTTTCTGAAGGCTATGAAGTCTGAAACTGAAATGCCTGTCATTATTTGCTGATTAGTCCTTGATTTGTTAGAAAAACACAAATTTTATGAAGATCAGACCAAAAATATAAGGCAAAAACCTAGACATTCTGCAAAATTCTGGATAGTTAAGAAATATGCTGTGCACACGCCATGTATCATTTGCAATTGTGTTGTCCTTTAGCCTGAATATGTTGTAGCGGTAGCCCATAATCAACAAGAGTAACCCTTGAGGCTTACTAAATCAGGATGCACTACTGGTTTTCAAACTTTTGTTTTCATACCTTGTGTCTGCATTATTCAGTAGAAAGGTAAACATTTACACTGAACTGGGAACTTTGTATTCTGTTTCACAAAGATTCACAGAGCAAATATAACTGCAGTTGTCTTCAAGCTCTGATATCACACCTATTTGAAATGGCGTTTTAGAAAAGAGTTATATTAGTTATTCCCTGTTGTGACTGTTATCATTTCACATTGTGTAACTATCTCTGCAGGCACTTTTTCATTTATAGAAATGTTAAAATCAGATGTTACATAGAGCCTTAAAACAAGACAAATCTGACATACACTAGGTAGTTAAAAGGATACGTAGTTTATGTAGCAAGCTGGACAGTGGTATGGGGAATATTTTTACAGTTCTGGAACCCCTTTAGCAGTACTTGTGACTTGGATTTTGAAGTGAACTTAGTCAATAAATGTCTAACAATAGTATTTATTTGTTTGTGTTAGTGGGCTTGTACAAGAAATATTTTCAGCCATAACCTTGAAAACATCAGTAAGCTAGAATATGGACAGAAGTGAAACAGAAAATATTTTTCAGTATGACGTACATCAAATGCACACTATACCTAGATGATTTTATGCAACAACTCTTTAAACGTACTCTTTTGCAAGTAAAACTGAAGGTAGCTTAAGTGAAGAATGTTTCAATGTAATGTTTGTTGAATACAGGTTAGCATATCATAGTAACTTCTGTGGGCAGAAATGTGACAAAGTGTGAGAGCATGGAAGTTTAATAGGGTAGAGATGTCATGTTTGAGATTTAAAAGTGATATTAACAGGAACAAGACTATCCTCTCAGAATGTATTTCTATCTGTATAAGGAGGGTCATATTCCCTGTCTTAGTGCAGCTACTAACACAGGCATGTGCAGGTGCAATCATACAGGTAGTGGGATTAACAGGTAAACAGTCTGACACCTTACATACTGTCACATATAATGTACTATAGGACTGGCAAAGTAAATGTTGACATGAGCTTATAAATGCTCAACTGGATCTGCATAATACCAGTAATACAGACCAATTTCCTATTTTTATGTCATCTGCTGCAGCATATTTCACCGTAAAGCTAACAGAGGTGTTTGATCTGCCAGTGAGATTCTAAATAACTCTGGGTTCTGGTGAATGGTTCAAGGCACTAAGGTTGTAGGAAACAGAAAGGTGGCTTACAGAAGGGGCTCCATGTATTTGTTAGAATGCCACTGCTGTAAATGACAAGTATGCAAAACCGTCACGTTTGCAAGTAATACAGCTTCATTTTGACTATGACTGTCCTGATTGCACAACCTCTGAAAGACACAGTAGTTGATTTTGATGTCAAAGTTAGTATTACCTCTTTTCTGAGGGTGCATGACCCTGGAGTTGTAATAATTAAGGTGGTCAGAAGGGTTTGGGGACTTTTCCCCCTAAAAGTACATATTTGTTACATGTTTACAATCCTAAACCCATTTATTATGTGAACTTTTGGTGTTATTACATACTTTGGTGTCCAAAACAGTAGGTTTCAAGCATAAATCTTGTGAAGTTTTATACCTGACCACTGTAAAAGTTTCACAGTGCAGCTGGTGAAGGTACAAGTTCACTTGAAATAAAATGAAGTCATACGTTTGGTCTGTCATAAGCCACGGTGGTGCAGCGGTAGCGTTCTTGCCTCATAGCAAGAGGTTCTCCCGTTCGATTCTCGGCTGGAGAGCCTTCTGTGTGGAGTCTGCATGTCCTCCCCGTGGTTGAGCAGCATTCGAAAGACATGCGTAGAATGGGCGTGCCTTCACTGAAGGTTGGGTGCTGATCTGGCACCTTAAAAATCTACTGCCAATCATTAGCGGACTGAGTTCTGCTGTGGTGACCCCTAACCGGGAAAAGCCGAAAGAAGAACAACAAGAAAATTTGGTCTGTCATACTACATTAGGGTATTTCATTAATCGTGTCTATGAAAACCTCTAATATTAGTTTTAATGGGTTCAGATTATTTGGCAGTGGCAAAGCTGTTGGAAAAAATAATGTGCAGCATTCAGTAGGAACATCTGTGATTAGCAAATGTAGTTTAAGAGTAGAGACGAAAGCTCCATGAACACTTCCATGTTTTGAACTGTAGAGTACTACAACCAGATTAGTAGTTGTTGCTTCCAGGCAGTATCATTTAAGAAATCACTGTGCCGTTCTGCAGTTCTGAGTTGTGGCACAAAGCTTGCAGATGCTGTAATTACATGCTGCTAGAATTGTAATTTAAGCATCATCATTATCCTGAAAGAAACAAGCATTCTGGGTTTTAAAGTCCAGAATTATAGTAATTATATTGCTTTTAGCATAAGCTAGAATTTTATTGCGGAATTTAATTATCAGAAAGATTATATACTTCCTATATGTACCCTGTTCTCCATTTTGCCGCATGGATTCATGAACCAAGACTTCTACAACTTTCTGCTGACTTATTTCAGGTTTAAATGTATGCAGTACAATGGTGGCCAGAAATGTGTGAACCATGTGTGTACAGTTACTGCTTTTTTGTATGAAATATGCTGTTTAAAGTGAATGTCAAATCAATGCTTTTACATTCAGAAGGCATTGTTTCCAATAACATGTTAAAGATGAGATTATTGTATGTATAAATAAATAAGATAGCAGCATCCTCTCATTGATATACCTCTGACTTACTATGTGGAACATTGTGGAGTCGGTAAGTAAATATTAGTGGTAGATTAGGCCATCTACCCTTCTGATGGTTGTGACAGGTTTTCTGCTAGATCTCTGTCTTGTGTAATGGCCACAGTAGTTAGAAGAGGGAATTACTTGATCGATAATGAAGCATCCCCAGATAGGTGGAGTTCTCTTATGCACTCCATCATTTGCAGTGTTGTGTTGAGGATGCCTTCCACAGTCCTTCATTGATTTTCCTCATCTTCATGAATGTTTCATGTTACTTAAGTGCCTTCTTAAGACTCAGGAGGTACTGTCCAGATGGAAAGACTTGTGATTGATCTTAGCTTATGTAACACAATGGGTATCAGTCAGAAACAACTGAGGAATGAAGCATAAAATAATTATGTCAAGATAGAAATGTTTTGAAAATAACATAATTTTCATTATAGATAAAAAGAGACAGATTTAGAAGATGACATCATTTATTGTCTGGATCAAATAGTCACAGGGGATTATAACTGGATTCCCAGTCATAAACATCTTATTATGTGTTTTAGAAATTCACGTCAGAAGTAGATCAAAGCAGGTGAATATTGACAACCATGTTGCGAAGGCATTATGAGAAGTTATGACTGGAAAATCTCATCATAATTCTTTCTAGTATATAGACCTTCAGCTGGTCCAGTGTGCTAGCAGTTACAGAAAAAAAGTGCAGGAGAGTGACGTGTTTTTCAACTTTGAAAGCCATGAATCACTTATTGGTGAGACACAGACAGTAGATAGAAGCTAAGTGTACTTCTGATGGACTAACAACTTTAAAAGCTGTTAAACACTTCAGTCTGAATTTTATGGGTGTGTGTGTGTGTGTGTGTGTGTGTGTGTGTGTGTGTGTGTGTGTGTGTGTGTGTGTGTGTGAAAGCAAATTGTTTTGCAGCATTTAAAACTGTTAGAGGTGCATAAAGTATGCTGAATATTCTCTGAAGTCAGAAGAAAAGCAACTTGCTATACACATCTGTGACATCATTGAAGTCCATGACATGTTTAGTTATGCTCTACTCTTATGATAGGACATGCACAGCATCCACTACAGAATAGCACCAGGAAATGTTAAAAACTGTAAACCACTTTGTGTTGCCACACAGAAAAGCAGATTGAAATATTCAGAAGAAAGCTGTTACTCCATCCAAAGTACCCTGGCATCTGGACACTGCCTGTGACAGTGCTAAGTGTTTCACTGCCTTTCAAAGCCATACATTTTTTTCTGAGTGTGTGTGTGTGTGTGTGTGTGTGTGTGTGTGTGTGTGTGTGTGTGTGTGTGTGTGTCTGTGCATTTGTGCATATTTCGTGTGTGTGTGTGTGTGTGTGTGTGTGTGTGTGTGTGTGTGTGTGTGTGTGTGTGTCTGTGTGTGTGTGTGTGTGTGTGTGTGTGTGTGTGTGTGTGTCTGTGTGGATTTATGTGTTTTCACATTTTCATTTATACTGTGAAAGAAAATAAATATTTATGATAGAGCAAAACCCATTAAACTATATATGAAGTCAGCTGTACCTTCTGCATCCTTCTTCTTCATACTACAGTGCTTGCTTCTTGGGAGAAAGGGATGAATCTGCAATATTGTTTCTCAGGAGTCAGCATTTCAAATAGAAATATGACATTGAAAATTTGCTGACATTAAACTTGCAACTATAAAAAGAATGTACCTTACATTCAAAGTAAGCTCTTTCACATTCTGTCTATGAGTGACCCATCAACAGTTCTGTTCTTTAAATATAAACAAATGTAAAGTAAGGCACGAGGGACCCCATGACATTTTTAATATTTATGCTAAACATAATGTTGTTCTTGCATTTGATGTTTATATCATAACTAATACTGTTCCTACAATAGCTGGAATTCTAAAAAGCCTTAGGCATCATTACAGATTTACAAAGGCATTTAGCATAGATATCATGACTACAATAGTATGGCAAACAAAGTTAGTTGCTTGCAGAGATCTGTTACATCAACAAAATCATTATACACAAGTAGCATAAAAACCCTTGCTGTAGACTAACATTAATGCAGAGAATTAAGGCTATGAGCTATTAACAAGTTCCATCCTGTAGTTCAGGGTTAGATTCCTTCAGCAGCCATTTGCCTGCCATGTGACTTGGAGTAAGTTATTTAACCTGACAGTGCTCTTTGGAAATTTGTGTAGGTTTCCCAATGGTCTCCTAGACCACATAGCTAGCAGCTATGTATGAATGCATCCTACTATGGAAGTGTTGTACATCCAAGGTCACTATATTAAAGAGTTTATTAACTGGGTAGAAAAAATTCAAGTAGGCATATTTCCCTTCTGAACAGACTTTACTGCTAGTTGATGAATCATAAAATGGAAATACAATTAAAATGAAAGAAGTAAATGGAAATGAAGATAAAATGTATTATTGTATCAAAAATGTGTAGAACATTGTCCAGAAGGGGTCATTAAGAAGACTGACAAATATAGGTCTGAGTAGGTAGGACTCTAACCAAAGACTGTAGTTTCTAATATTCTCCAGATCTATTTTTTTGTTTTGCTTGTTTTTGTATTCATGAAATAAAAGTACATTATATAAAAACAAATGCATACTTTGACATTACTTCTGCAGCATTAGATGCAAAAGAACCCTGAATACATGAATATTCACATACAGAAATATGTATGCATGAAACACAGGTATATACATGATCAATACATAAAGGATGGCTACTGTTAACCAAGAGCCAAAAAAGAGTTTACAGCACTGCTATGTTAACTCTTTAGTGGCATAAACATCTAGCCACTGGAGAAAAAAAAAGAATATTAAAAACCAAAGGTTTGAGTGACCTGTTTGATATGCAAGAATGATGCATAGCCCTTTGGTCCCATTCCTTCAAGTATGACAGTGGTGGACAAAGTGCAAACACCTGAATGTGAGGAATGTTGCCTGGACATGTTTGGCTTGCACTGAAGCTGCCTCAAGAAATGAGTCCATTGTAGCCTTTGTGACTAGCTGCTGTAAACTAGTATGAGGTTGTGGTCACACTTTTAAATAAAGGCTTAAAACATCGCTGTTTTTCATTACTGCTTCAGTACATATTCAGTGGCCCAGTGGTGCAGCGGTAG
Source organism: Protopterus annectens (assembly GCF_019279795.1). Taxonomy (NCBI): domain Eukaryota; kingdom Metazoa; phylum Chordata; order Ceratodontiformes; family Protopteridae; genus Protopterus; species Protopterus annectens. The sequence goes on along the minus strand of NC_056739.1, from coordinate 1,654,305,391 downwards.
TGTTGTTGCCTCACAGCAAGAGGTTCTCCTGTTCAATTCTCGGCTGAGGTGCCTTCTGTGCAGAGTCTGCATGTCCTCCCTGTGTAGGTTTTCTCCATGTACTCTGGTTTCTTCCCACATTACAAAAACATGGTTCTGGAGCATTTCTCCCTGGACCTCTGCTGAAAATTGGCTTTCTTCCAAGTTGGACTTTCCCATTAAATAAATAATAATTATCTTTGTTATCATGACACATGAAAAGAAGTTGAAAAGCTTTATTAAATTACTTGTTTGGTAAAATAGTAAATCAATGTGTTTTGTATCCTTTTTGTCCATATCCCATGCACAGTGTCCAACAAAACATAAGCAACCATTTGCCAATGATAGTTACTGACTTTTACTAAACATAAACTGTAGAAATAGTGATTAAATATGGCTGATTAAAAAAAATCTGGAAGTACTCTGAGGCAGTGGAAATGCATTAGAAAGATAGCTGCATAATGTATTTAATGGCAGATGCAGTCAGTTGTCAAAATGAATAAAATACAGTTTGTTAAACTTAAATCATATTTAGTGTCCTTATGTGCTATGATTGAACTATATGAGTGTACTGAATGTATCAGTTAAACATTCTAAATCATGAGTCCATATTGTAAAAGTGTGTTCTTAGATCTTACATTTCATAGAATTATAGGTACTTTCTAGGCTATTGATTTTTGAGCATTTTAAGAAGCCTAGCCTTACATCTCCATGGTAGTTTGTAGACCTTATAGTTTACCTATGAATAACCCAGAAGCAGACAGAACATGGGATATATTGGAACATTTACTTACTGCCCGTATCCATGAGGGAGATGGGTGCTAGACCAGGGGTGAATTTGCAGTTTAATAGCCAGTGGTCCAATTTACATTTGAATAGAGAAAGAAAAGCACTTTGTTATATATGGAGTGCAAGGCAGTTCCACAGATGAGGTCATCTCTGTGAACATGTCTATCCCCCTAACATGTTCTATATATGCTGCAAAAGAGATAGATATCTCTTGAATTTGTCCTCATGATGTCGTTGGATTTGCAAATGTGTAATACTTCTGACAGGATAGGGCGTGAAGAAGGTCTATCTATTCACTTGGCAGAGATTGTCAATTAGTAGCCTGTATGGTACAGAGAAGAGAGGCTATGATTTGAGTCAGTCTGCATACCTTTTGTGATTTAAGCCCTTGATTTATTTATTTTTTTTAATTTCAATAGTTAAGATTTAAATAATTCAATATTTAAATTTTCTTATTATTTCAATGAAAAAAATAAGGCAAAGGAAGTACTTACATTTATGTTGAAAAGTGTTTCTGTAGATAAATATAGCTAGGATTGCCACATATCCATTTTTCCTGAGTATCCAGAAATCAAACTGATTGCCCAGTAGTCCAGAAAATACTGTTTGTACTGCAATATCAGCTGATTTACTATGATTTTACAGAACAGTATAGTAAATTGGCAGATTTACTATGCTGTTCTGTAAAAAAGCATCAGAAGTGAGGAAAAGAAGACATTCCTGCTCCCCCTGACATGACTGTGATGTTACAAAATGGGTGGAAAATGGGTGGGAGAGAGCAGAGGAGATGGGCAGGGTTAAGGGGAGGTGTGGGGGGTGTGGCCTTGATCTGGATCTGGCCACAAAGCAATGTGGCAACCTAAGACAAAGCATCTTCTTGTGGGCTACAAAATCAAAGTTAGATAAAGGTACACTGCTTTACTGTCTTGCCCCAACAACAACATGCAAACATTTCCCCAGGTGAAATTTGTTAGCATGTAAAATACATTGTAACAAAAAATCAATGTCTGGATTCAGAAATCTCACCCTGGGCTTGCAGAAATTGTTGCTGCCAAAAGTAATAGTTTTCACTAGTGTGGGAAATACAATTCAGAGACATATTAGTCATAATGAGGAAAATACCTCATTTTCAGCTAATTTGCATGTCTATGAACTGCATGGTGTTACTGCTAGTGCTAATCAGCACTTACATGTGGTAATCGCCTCTGGCAGCCCATTCATTGCCTTGGCTCAGGCACTGCCCTCATTCATTCACTAACACACGTTCCAGATAAGGTGAATGAAGCTTAAAGAGGCCAGCAGTAAAAGTATCCTTCTAATTGCTGGCAGCACAGCTTCAAGTTAAAACTTCAAAGTGATCATCACACCCATATCTAGTAAAAGGATGTCTTTGAAGTTTGCACTAAATGGTATGTGCAAAGCTGCATCAATGACTGGTCAGTTACTGCTGACCGCTGAATGTATCATTCATCATTATGTAGGCCCAAGCCTCAGGTTGCTATGCTATTAGAAATGTCTCATTTTTGAGAAGGGCACTACTGAGTCTTACTCACAGCCCATTACCACCCACAGCACTTAACCTTTTACAAACCCCTCATGCAACCCCCACAACTTAAAAAAAAAAAAAAAAAAAAAAAAACACCTGAGAAAGACATCTTAAAGTAATTGAACAACTGCACTCAGGTGCCCACATGATTCTGAGTCTATATTAGTTTGCCAAAGTGTAACTTCAGCGAACACCTATTCAGCAACTGCACTTCAATGAAAATCATTTCAGCAATTCACTGAATCTACGAAGGGCAAGTAAATACTTGCCCTGCAACACAATGGAATAACACACAACTAAATCGCACCAATGCAAGTGGGGAGCTTCACCCCCCCACACCCCCTAACTATATATGCCAACTCCCAGGTCATACTACAGTGGAGAAAAGGGCAAAGTTGAGTAGTTGGCTAACTTTTTGCCCTTGGTAAATTCAGCAAATCTCTGATGCCATTTTCATTAAAGTGCGGTTGCTGAATAGGTGTTCATTGATGTTAGACTTCAGTGAACTAATATAGACCCTGTGGTTCTTATGATCATTTATATTAGCTTCTGCTCTTCTACAAGGATCACATCATACTTTCTGTCCAACACCTGTACAACCCACTAAAAGATATTCTTACTGTAATCTTAAATTGCAGTCTTCCTACTCTTTCTCCTCACCCCTCACATAAAGTTCAATTTAACTGAATATAGCTTCTTTGAAATGACACGTTAGATTTGGGAGTTAATAGCAGCAAACATATGAAGCATTGCCAACTACAAAAATTCTGACAATGCAAGAAATTTCTAATTGTAAAAATCATCTTAAATACATTTTACCCCAAGGTACCACTTAAACCAGAAATCCCCACTTACTCACATTAACGTTCTACTTTGTAATTATTGCTCAAACGTAGTAACTAGTTATGCTACCAATCATTATCGCCCATACTGTCTCCATCTTTATGCTGTATATCACTAACTATCCCTACTCTTCCATTCTATCAGATCCCACTAACCTCCTTTACCTCTTCCAGTACTGTAACTCCTGACACATCATAGTTCTGAATAGGAGCAGAAGTGAAAAGCATTGTAAATAGTGTGTGTATATACCTTATTCTTCTTGCCTATGTTCTGTACTCTTACCTCTCTGTATGCTATTTTATCCTGGGCTGAGTCTAAAACAAAGGTACATCTGGACTAGTGTTCTAGCCCAGTTAAAATACTGACTAAAATCAATAAAATACATGTTTAGGTTAGCATAAAATCTGTTGCACTAGTAAAGAGTTAGAAACAGAACAACTTAGCACAAAAAGATAGAGGATACAGTTGGTTAGAGAATGAGATATTTAAGGAAAAATGCAATTTATAGGCTTATAAAAAACTGAAAACACTTTAATAAAATTGCAAAACACAGGGAAACCCAGCTCATGAACATAAAAACATGCAACTATTAACTGATACAGCAGTAAATTCTACCAGCCATTAATACGGTTAAGGCAGCACAAAACACACACAAAAACAAAACAAAACAAAATAAACAAAACTAAAATAAAACATTATTTTGCAGAAGTAGACATTCCAGTCCTACTGCCATGTGATTGCTGTCCCATGTATCCCCATAAAAAGTATTCCAACACCAGTGTCATGCAACCTCAAAAACGATGAACAGTCAAAGTGAAACTGGTTATCACTTCTTTAAAGTTGCCTTTCTTCAAACTATATACCTGCAGTCCAAACGTTTATGCACACACATATGTATGTATCTATTTAGATATTTCTATCTCTCTCTCTCTCTTTCTCTCTCGTTATATATATATATATATATATATATATATATATATATATATATATATATATATATATATATATATATATATATATATATAAAAGATGTATCTACATATTTGTGTATATATATATATATATATATATATATATATATATATATATATATATATATATATATATAAAAGATGTATATATATATATATATATATATATATATATATATATACCACACCTCCAGGCTAGTTGCTCAGCATAATGCATCCGAGATTATCCAAGTACAACTATCTCTGGGCAAGACCACAATCCAAATTGTGACTTGCTACATATCCCCCACCATGTCCCTGGATTCCCACTCCTCATTTCTGGATACACTGGAAAATATTAGGGTACAACCCAACACCTTAATAATGGGCAATTTCAAATACCCCAGCATTAACTGGGAAACCTACTCATGTACCAACTCTTTTGCTCAACATTTTCTGGAATTCATAAATTCCAATGCCTTGGATCAACGTATCCACACCCCCACCAGGGGCAGTAATATCATAGACCTAGTCATTACCAACATGGGCGACCAGTGTTCCACACCAGAGGTCAATCCCTCATTGGTCAGATCTGACCACAAGCTAATCACCCTAGACATCCACATCCCACCCCCACCCCCATTAAGGAAACCACCGTAAAAAAATTCTCCAAAGCCAACTTCATGCTTCTTAAAACAGAAGTGGCAAACGTCACAACACCCATGCAGAAGGACAATAGAGGTACAACTGCTGAATCCTACACAAATGCACTTTATAAGCACTTACACGAGTGCATGGATCGTGCTATCCCTAGTAGAACCAAGATCCTATCTTCCAAAAAAAGGAAGCCAATCTGGTGGTCCCCTGCATAAACAAACTCTACAACAGAAGAAAGAAACTGTTGCAAAAAAAGACTAAAATCCCATGTTTGGAGGACCTCCCTGGTCAGCCTCAGTAAGAAGCTGAGATCCCTCATAAAATCCTCCAAATCTAGTTATGAAAACAAAATCACCACTGATTCTAAAGATAACCACAAAGCATTCTATGGCTGTGTCAAGAATCTCAATGTCAACACTCAGATCTGCTTTGAGTTACAGCACAATGACAGTAAATATACAGAACCAACTGATATTGCCAGCATCCTGGCAGATAGGTTCAGTGCTAACTTTACCTCCTCCCCCACCCCCCAAAGGGCCCATCTCTATACCGGAAGAATGCAAAGTTCCTGTAATCATGGCTGCACAGGTAAAAAACACACTCTGCAAAGCCAAGAACACAGCATCCATGGGACCTGACAACATCCCAGGCTACATTCTACACAAACTACAGAATGAACTGACACCCCACCTAAGCACCATGTTCAGTCATAGCCTCACCTCAGGCTCTGTGCCACTGAGTGGCACACAGTGATGGTTATCCCACTCCACAATGGGGGAGCCACCACGGACCCTGGGGACTACTGCCTAACGAGCCTGGTCTGCAAGGACATGGAACGTATCATCATGGAACTTATAATCAAAGACATTGGTAATCTCCAAACTCTGGACCCCATCCAGTTTGGGTTTGTAAAAGGCAGATCATGTCTCCTAAGCCTGATAGACTTCTTTGAACCAAAGCTGTAGACAAGGGTAAGGTGGTTCACACAGCTTATCTAGATCTTGCCAAGGCTTTTGACACCATCTCCCACTCTGGAATTATAGAGAAACTCACTAAACTAGGTATAAATTTCTATGTCACAAGATGGGTTGCCAACTGGCTCACTGACAGGACACACACTGTGAAAGTAGCAGACTCCAAATCTGACTTCAGACCAGTGACAAGTGAAGTACCACAGGGGTCAGTCCTAGGTCCTCTACTGTTTGGTATATTTACTTTTCTGAAGTACAGGCTAACACAGAAGGTCTTTGGCTAACGAAGTTTGCAGATGACTGCAAACTAGGAACCATAATCAAAACTCCTACCGATATGGACATCCTGCAAAAGGGCCTCACTGAGACAGATGCCTGGTGTCAAAGCCATGGCCTCAAGCTCAGTGCCAAAAATTGCATCGTCATTCCCTTTGGAAAAAACTCTGTACCCATGAGCTACCACATAGCTGGTAGTCTATGTAACACCGAAAGTGTGATAAGAGACCTTGGGACACAGGTGGACAGTAGTCTCTCCTTTGATATCACATCGACACAGTAGTCAGGAAGTCCTTCTACGTGGCACACCTCATCACAAAAGGTTTCTCATTCAGGAAAAAAGAGGCCATTGTTCCCCTCTACTCGTCACAAAAAACTCCAGCTTTACTCCATCACATATTGTCTATTCAGAGGCGATCTCTGGCTAACATACAAAGCTATGTCAAACCTAGAGCTGTTGGACATGCACCACTTTAAAAAATCCCAATCCCTCTGAGCTACATGCTCTAGGGACCTAAACCTTGTCACCACAATAAACAGAACATGCTGGAGGGACAGATTCCTGTCCCAGAGACTTCCCATACTCTGGAACAAGCTACCTATCTATATCAAACAAAGCTCCTCATTAGCATTCTTCAAGAAAAATCTTGATGATTGGATGGGAAATGGGAAATGCACCCCGAGGATCACCTTTGTGGCTCTGCTCGACGGGGGGGGGGGGATAATTTTTTTGGGTGACGAACGCCAGGGCCAATAGCATAGTATCTACCTATGAACCTATATATGTGTGTGTATATATATATATATATATATATATATATATATATTTATATCTATATATATATATATATATATATATATATATATATATATCCATAGTTTGAAATTATAAAGTACAAGATAGAACTCAATGTCCAGCACCAAAACCAGGCACAAAGCCCATGCATAGCCAGCATCAGTGATACCACTTCAAAACTTGGCAGTTTGTGAAACAGAGTTTTCATAAAAGGAAATTAATGAATTGGAAAATGACAAATTCCTCTATGATAATATTGATAGAAATCTGAAGTTTGGTAAAGGAGAAAGTTCACCAAATTAAGTTATTATTAAACCCACCAAGTAATATGGAAGTCCAGATTCGACATCTAACAAGTGTGTATTGGCATCTGTAAGAAACACAACTTAATATTTGATATTCCCCATACTCTGGAATAGACTGCCCATACATGTCAAGCAGAGCACCTCCTTGGCCCTCTGCAAAAGGAACCTTGACAACTGGATGGGAGATAGGAAATTTACCGCAGGGATCACGTCAGTCGCCCTGCTAGACAGGGGTCCGGGGAAGTAAATACTGTGGGAAGGAATAGCCAGGGAATTGTTATGGCTAGGCTTGTATAGGCCCTAGGGCTGATAGCCTAGTAACAAACCTATGAACCTATGAAGCTATTAGAGGTTTAACATGTAATTCAACAATTTGTCTTTGTAAAACAGCTGCTATAGACTGATTTACAAGATTATGTAAAGACTGACTGCAAGCAACATACTTCTGAACATCTTATCCTGAACAGACATGGATTCCACCTGTCTAGTAACATAAAAATGTGTTAAGAGAAAGTAGTGAGTAAATGCAAGGATAATGTAAAATTATATTCTGAATTGTGGAACTGTTGTGTGGAAGTTAATTGATAAGACTTTTGGTATGTTTTAGACAATGTGAACAACTGCCTTACTGCATATATTTTAGCTCACTATATGAACAGGATAGGCTGTTTCTTAGATGAGAGTATAAATTCCTTCACTCTTTCACTCCACTGCTTGCAATTCAATTGTATCACTTCTTGCTTAATGCCGCTACAGTTATGTAACAGTTTGCCATATTCTTAAAATTCCATCTCTCTCTTGACTGCCATTACTAACCAGTCATAATTTCTTACACTAATGTTTGCAGTCCACTTGTTTTTCACTTGTATAAATAAGGAACATACTTAATAAAGGTTTCATTTCAAAACTAAATGCATAGATATTCATTGTGGTACACAGTCTAGGTTACCAGTAGGTTCCAAGTTGAGCTTTCTCTGGTTACACTATCTGGAATAAACTGAATCCTGGAAAAACATAATATGAGTCAGTGGTTCTATATCTTGCTCTGTATGTGAATTAAATTTCTTGCCATGAAACAGTAAATCAAGTCTTTATCCTTGTATGGATTCTGAAGGGCAGTGTGAGTTTGTTAGTGTTGTTTTCATGGTCTTTATGGTCTTAAAGAATTGATATGACCATGTACCCCAAAATGTCTTGTAGGAGTTTATGGGAGCAGTATGGCACCCATGGCCATTGTTGTATACTGTCCTCTACCCATGACCACTATTGAATACTACCATCTCCGCATGACCACTGTTGTATACTACCCTCTATCCATGACCACTGTTGTATACTACCCTCTACCCATGACCACTGTTGAATACTATCCTCTCCCCATGACCACTGTTGTATACTGTCCTCTCCCTATGACCACTTTTGTATACTACCCTCTCCCCATAACCACTGTTGCATACTATCCTCTCCCCATGGCCACTGTTGTATACTACCCTCTCCCCATGGCCACTGTTAATTACTATCCTCTCCCCATGACCACTGTTGTGTACTACCCTCTACCCATGACCACTGTTGTATACTGTCCTCTCCCAATGACCACTTTTGTATACTACCCTCTCCCCATGACCACTGTTGTGTAATATCCTCTCCCCATGACCACTGTTATATACTATCCTCTACCCATGACCACTGTTGTATACAACCCTCACCCTATATTTAAGGAATGAGAGTCATATTTGCAATCTTAGCATTAGGTTTAATGTATTCATGTTGGAAATATGATTACATTAATTACATAATTAATTTATTTATTTATTTTATTTTATTTGCATTTGTTTACCAGGAAATTCCAACTAGGCATTGAACTCCTTTGCAGTAGAGCTCCCGGGTGAAAAGCTCTATTAACTTTAAAGTTCATTTATATATAATTATAGGTAGTTATCTGCAAGCCTTATAAAATATACAGTTAAACTTTATATACTAAAATTGGTAATTGTGTGCAAGTCTTACGCAATATCCATTATTTAGTATGTATATAGAAGTATTAAAGTATTAGACATATAGGCCTTATACAGCTGGATATGCATTCAAATTAGTCACGTTTGAAGAGACACACCCTGTTGCAAAATATCACAAGTGACATGGACTCATTATATTTCAGACACTGTATATTTCAGTGTATCAAACATCATGGTGCCTTGTAAATATTGTCTACAGGTCATAGGTTCATATGTAGGTACTAGGCTATCTGCCCGAAGGCATTTATAAGCCTAGCCAGAATGTGTTGGCTTTCGCCGCCCCCTTAGATTAGTTCCCTGTGCCTCTGTCTAGCAGAGCCACTGAAGTGATCCCCAGGCTAAACTTTCTATTTCCCATCCGCTCGTCAAGGTTTCTTTTGAAGAGTGTCAGCGAGGAGCTCTGCCTAATGTAGATTGGGATCTTGTTCCAAAGCATGGGAAGTCTCTGGGACAGGAATCTATCCCTCCAACACGTCCAGCACGTCCTATTTATTGTTGTGGTGAGGTTTCGATCCCTAGAGTGTGTGGCTTGAGGGGATAAGGTTTTCTTTGGGTGGAGCATGTCCATCAATTCAGGGTTGGACATGGCCTTGTATGTCAGGCAGAGATCACTTCTGAGTAGGCGGTATGCAACCGAATACAGCTGGAGTTTCTTCAGTCGAGCTGCATAGGGCATCTGTTTGAGGCCAGTGATCCTCTTGGTGAGGTACTTCTGTGGTCTTTCCAACTGTTGCAGGTGTCTTGTAAGGTACATCACAAATGGGGCATTGTACTCTATAATGGGTCTGATGAGTGATGAGTAAAGGGGCACAATAACCTCTTTTGATCTGGATGCGAACCCTTTTGTGATTAGGTGGGCCACGTAGAAAGGTTTTCTAACAACTTTGGCAATGTGATTATCAAAGGAGAGGTTACTATCTACTTGGGTCCCCAGATTCCTTATTGCGTCTTCCGTATTTAAGGGACTACCACCTATGTGGTAGTTTGTGGGTACTTTGTTTTTTCCAAAGGGGATGACTATGCACTTTTTGGCATTTAGCTGGAGGCCATGATTTTGACACCAGGTATCTGTTTCAGTGAGACCCTTTTGGAGGATGTCTGTGTCAGCCGGAGAGTCAGTTATAGCCCCTAGTTTGCAGTTGTCTGTGAACTTGGTCAGCCATAGTCCTCCTGTGCTTGCTTGTACCTCTGAGAAGTATATGCCAAACAGGAGGGGTCCTAGGACTGAGCCCTAGGGAATGCCACTTGTAACCGGTTTAGAGTCGGACCTAGCTGCCGCAAGTCTCACCATGTGGGTTCTGTCTGTGAGCCAGTTGGCAACCCATCTTGTGATGTAGGGGTTTATGTTCAGGCTGGTGAGCTTGTCTGTAATACCAGAATGGGGAATTGTGTTGAAGGCCTTTGTGAGGTCTAAGTAGACTGCGTGTACCACCTTTCCCTCTTCTATAGCCTTGGTGACTTTCTCAAAGAAGTCCACCAGGTTTAGGAGGCATGATCTGACCTTAACAAAGCCGAACTGGGTAGAGTCCAGTGTTTGGACGTTCCCAATGTCTCTGTTAATGAGTTCCATGATGATGCGCTCCATAACCTTGCAGACCAAACTACTCAGGCTTATAGGGCAATAGTTCCCAGGGTCTGTTGTGGCTCCACCTTTGTGGAGTGGAATAACTGTTGCTGTGTGCCTTTCTATGGGTACGTAGCCTGTGGAGAGGCTGAGTTTGAACAGTGTGTTTAGGTGAGGGGTTAGTTCATCTTTGAGCTCATGTAGGCCACAGCTTGGGACACTGTCCCATCCCACTGATGCTGTGTTTTTGGCCTTGGAGAGGGCTTTTTTAACCTGAGTGTCTGTGATTTCAGGGACTCTACATTCTTCTGGTATGGTTATGGACCCTTCTGGGGGTGAGGGGGGGGGGTGAAGTTTGCACTGAACATGTCTGCCAGGATGTTGGCGATATCGGTTGGTTCAATGTATTTTGTGCCATTCTGCACTAACTCCGAACAGATCTGAGCATTGCCACTTAGATTGTTGACATAGCTAAAGAATGCCTTGTGGTTATCTTTGGAGTCCTTGGCAATTTTTCTTTTGAAGCTCGCCTAGGATGATTTTATGAGGGATCGTAGTTTCTTGCTGATACTGATCAGGGATGTCTTCCCTTCTTGGGATTTTACTCTTTTCTGTACTAGTTTCCTCCTTCTTTTGTATAGCTTGTTTATGGCAGGAGTCCACCAGACAGGTTTCCTTTTCTTGGAGGAGTGAGTCTTGGTTTTACTTGGGATGGCACGATCCATGCATTCTTGTAGGTGCCCATAGAATTCATTAGTAAAGGATTTTGCAGCTTGGACAGCATTATTCTTCAGCATGGGGGCTTTGAAACTTTCCGCCTTGGTCTTAAGTAATGTGAAGTTTGCTTTTGAAAAGTTTTTCATTGTGGTTTCCTTGTCCGGGGGTGGGGGCGGAATGTGGATATCCAAAGTGATTTGTTTATGATCAGATCTAACCAGCGAGGGGTTGACCTCCATTGTGGAACACCGGTCGCCCATGTTGGTGATGACCAGGTCCAATATGTTGTCACCTCTTTTGGGAGTGTTGACCAGATGAACCAGGGCATTTGGGTTTATAAATTCTAGGAAATGTTGGGCAAGGGAGTTAGTACTTCAGTAATTCTCCCAGTTAATGTTTGGGTAATTGAGATCACCCAATATTAGTGTGTTTGGTAGGACCTTTATGTTTCCCAGTGTTTCCAGAAATGCAGAATGGGGGTCCTGGACATGGTGGGTGATCTGTAGCAAGCTACAATTTGAATTACAGTTTTGCCCATTGTTAGTTGTACGTGGATGATCTCTGAAGCAACGTGCTGTGCCACTAACCTGGAGGTGTGGGTATCCTTGATGAATATGTGTACTCCCCTGCCTTTTGTATTTCAGTTTAGGTTCTGTGGCCAAAATGTATGGTATGAGTTGTAGCCTGGTATTGCTGGGGTGCTCTCTGGAGCCTTAAACCAGGTTTCTGTTACTGCACATGTATCGATTTTCTCCATACTGAGGAGTGCCTCAAGTGCGTGCATTTTGAGGTTTAGACTTCTGGCACTCAGTAGCATTACCCTCAGTTTTTTGTTACTTGTGCTATTTACGGCAGTGGGATTATCATTTGAGCCTTGCCTAAAAAAAGGCACTATGGGGGCGTCAAGACCCTTGGCCTGCATTCAAAAGCCTAAGGGTGACAGATGCAAGCCATCTCTAGTGAAGCAGCATGGCTTATCGAGCATGTCATCCCAGGCAGACAGACACTGGATCCCCTTTGAATGTTACCAGAAACTTAGCCATTTGTTGAAATTGAGAATTTTTTCTTTATATCATGGTATCAGTCTTAGTGAGAGCAGGATGCTACTCAGGGTCATACCGGCCTGGGCTATGCAATCAGAGAGCTCTTCCATGTCTCTTTTCATGTAGTCCAGGGAGGTATGGCTCAGGTCATTCACACTAACATGGACAATGACAGGGTCGTATTTGTACTTGTTCTGGAGTGACCTGAGTGCTTGTATTATGTGGTGGATTCTGGCACCCGACAGGCAGCTAACAGTAACCTTCTCCTTATTCAGCCTAGTGAGTGGGATGTTAGTATGCCTGACTATAGAGTCACCTGTTACTAGTATATTGGGTATGTTATTTTGCCTTAAGGGTTGTGATTGCATGGCACACTGGTTTTGTGAAGTATGTGTTTCATGGTTTGTGTTGGGGGGGTGGAGGTTGCTTGGATGTTTGCTTTGGAGGTCTCTGTTGCTTTTGCAGATTTTTATTTAGAGCCTCCGAGTATGTTTTCATGTATTTATGTGTGTTTTTTTTTGCCGGTGCTGGTTTAATGGGTCTATGTGAGACTGGTGGTGTGATGCAAGTATTTCCCTTCTCCTCTTGACTGTCTGATCCAGTCTTGGGTTGAGAGAGCTTAGCCTCCACTTTGGCTGTATAATTGCATCTCTCGCATGTATTAGTGTTTGCTGGTAGGAGGAGAGGGTTGTCTGTGTACATGAGGCAGTTGTAACATTGCCTCAAAATGCCCAGATTCACCAGTTGGACTGGAGAGTACACCTGAAACTGCCCTTTGGACATGCCTGGATAGGTACAGTGAACTGTTTTACTGGATGGCTGGTAAGATCGAATAGAGAGCCTTGTCCTTCTGTACAGTACAGGATGGTCTAGTGCTAGGGTTTATAAGTGCTTGCTATGAGTTTTGAGCAAGTGCCGGGCTGAGAAATGAATGGCTTGAGTGCTTAAGTTGAAAGTCTGTCTAGTTCCAAGGGGAAAATTGAAGAGGAGAACCGGTGCAAATGCAGTATTTATAGCAGGGAAATGAAAGAGATAGAAATTAGCCCAAAATGGCCAATAAACTACTAATTTCTGGGCTGAAACCACTTCTTCAGGGACAGATAGCCTGCTCAAAGCTCCCTTCTCTCACAGGTGAACAGAAAAACTTCCTTCTGTCCAAGTAAGGTATGGGCAAACACAGAGATTTGTAACACAGCCCTGAATTCAGCACTAACCTGAAAACTGTTTTTTTTTTTTTTTTTTTTTTTCAGAAAATAAAGCAGATACAATAAAAAAAACACTTTAAATGCACAGAAAATGGTACTTATTGTTATATATCGCAGATCAGAGTTGTAGTCAATGCCCCTAGTAATAAAGTAGGAAGAAACACAAATACAGTAAAAGCAGATGAATAAAGTGCAATTTTTTATATATATATAAAACAATAGAAAACGAATAAACTGATTTAATCAAGTTACCAAATTAACAAGAAAAAAGCTCAAACCTGAGCCCTGTTCCAGCAGTCTTCAATCAGACAAGTCCTAACTGCACACTCCTGCTACTAGGGTGCAGGGGAACCTTCTCCAAGAAAATATGGCCTGGATCAGTGCTCAAGTTATACAAACAAAGCTAGATTCAGCAGACCTGAATTTAGTCTCTGCTACAGCAACAAGGCACACCAATTTCAGAAAGAAACAGTTCAAATAAGCAGGCACAGTAAGCCTATGATTACTAACTGTTAGTGAGAACGCTATTATTCCATGTATCACACATCATGGTGCACTGTAAATCATGAATACGAGTTTTGTTAGTTATTACTGGAGCTATCTAGACAATCAGCCTGGAGAGGAGCAGGGACAGATCCAGTGTTGCTAAGAAATAGTTTTTTCCTATGATTTGTAGGCGGGTATATTGCTAATAAGCCTAAGTAGGGATCAAGTTCCAGGTTTCTCAGATAATAGTCAAGTATAAGCTATCACCAGCCTCTTTACTGGCTTTTTGTGTGAGGAGACAGTAGTGATCTTTAGAGTGAAGGGGCCTATTAAGTTTGTACAGCTGGAGGATATTTTTAGACTAGGGCAACTGTCAGGATTGTGTATTATGTAATGGGAAGTAACTAATTGCGATAACTTCAGGAATTATTGGTGCTCCAGCCAGCTGAGGTTTTTATGGGCTGTAAAATGGTGAGAGCTATGAGGTTGGTACTGGTGAATTTTACTATTTTGCTGTAGCATTGCTTTAGTTTAAGTTTTATTGAACTTTGTAGGTTAATGAATATTGGGGAGGCATATAAGGGGGCAGAGAGAAGAAAGGTAGGGGCAATAATTTTCCTGGTATAGCCTCTGAGAAAATGTTTAGATGTGTATAACATTCGTCATTTATAATATGTTTTTTGAATGGAGTGCTGTATATGAATATTACATTTCAAGAAATCATCTATGATTATTCCTAGCAGCTCTGTTTGGGATACTACTTTTAGATGAGTTTTACTGGAGAAGGAATTGGCAAAAGTGGCTTTGAGTGAAGCCTGTGACCTGGAGTAGACATAAGTATTGTTATTTTGGCATTAAGCAGCAGTGAAAATTAATCTTGGGTAAGTTGTTGAAGAGTTAACAGGTTTTGAGTGGAGCAGAAGGTTAATTATTTTTTCTCCTGTTTGTGATTTTCATTGATAAAATATGGAGCCACGGCCAAGATCAGGAGCTTATCTACTTTCTGTTTTAGTTGCTTGCAGACACTGTTGCCAGTTTAGTTGCCAGTTTATGTCTTTGTTGTTTCCAGACAATACTGTCCTCTTATGCTTAAGTGACAGTGGTCTCCAGGGTGCAGGAGAGCAATTTACGACTTGAGTATGAAACAGCTGAGATGAAAGTCATCATTTCAAACATCCAAAGTCAGGGTTGTACTCCTAGAAAGACATTTTTGTATGTATAGGAAAAACTGCTGCCTTAGATAAAGGAGTTTAAGTATCCTAGGATATTATTCATAAGTGATGACAAAGAGAACCAGAAGACTGGCCATTGACCTGGGGCAGCAGCAGCAGTAGTTTCTCCAGGTAATGAACTGGAGTATTGAAATGAAGTGGAAACTGATTTGTAGGATGAAACATGATGAAACATGCAGTTTATCAGTCACTCTTTGTCCTCATCCTCACCTATGGTCATGAGCTTTGGATAGTGACAACAATGACAAGGTCATGGCTATAAGGGACAGAAATTAATCTCCTTGGCAGGGTAGCTTGGGTTTACTGTCTGTCACAGAGTAAGGATCTCAGCTGTCCAGGAGGATCCTTCAGTCACTGTTCCTTTGGGAAGAGATGAGTCAATTAGAGTGTTTAGAGTGATTTATTGGAAAGCCTCCTTGGCACCTTCCATGGCCTACTTGAAGGATGCCCCAGGACAGAACCTGAAAACAGTAGTGGCGTTTTATATATATATATATATATATATATATATATATATATGTATGTATATATATTATTTTTTTTCTTCTTACCTGGGAACACCTGGTTATACTGCTGGATGATGTGCTCACTGTTATTATTAGATACAGGGAAGAAGAATACCCTAAGCTAAGGGTTTGAGAGGTACTTCTGTCATTAGGGTGTAAGGAGTGCTGTTTTTAATACTAGTTGGTACTGGCAGTACTATTTCTTGTGCTTTAGAAAATGCTATTTAAAATGTGTTGTCTTGAGTCCACATCTAGTAGTTATCTACAGGCTTTCTGAAGTTGAAAGCTATGGATAGTTGCAGAAAATTATGAATACAAGTCAATGCATGTGATGTCTTTTTTATAAAGTTAACACTAAGACTTGAAGCTTGTTGTTTATTTTATTTTCTATTTTTTTTTTTTTTGCACATCTCATTTTATAATGCAATGGCTTAATAGTAATTAAAATAGGTTGCATCAGAAAGGGCTAAGTGTAATTCAAAAAATGTCACTAAGGTTTTTAATCTAGGATGTCCTGCTTAAGAAATGTTAACATTGGCATTAAGGTTAATGTAGAGTGCCTCGCATTGGGAATATTATTTCCTGTTTATCTTTTTATACATAGTTTCATATTTGCATTTATATTTTCATAACTGAGAGCTAGATGTTCTTGAGGTGCATGTAGTGAAACGTCATGGTACAAGACAGAAAAAAAGGCATTGTCAAAGTCCACATACAATACACAGTACTGGAGGTATTGCAAGAAACTGTACAATATTTCCATGAGCACATTAACATTATCATTTCTAAAGTCAAATGGCTTATAGGTTACTGCATGGCATCAGGTAAAACCTTGCATGATGTTGAAGAAAACTGGCACTGATATTTCTACTGTAAATTGTACATATTGTCAGATATTTAGCATTTTTGTTATAAATTATACAACAAAGGATTTTTTCATATTTGTGTAAACATGTCAGTAAGCAAGCACTCAGTTAAAAATTCCTTGCTTTTATAGGAAAGCTCTTCATGTCTGGGTAACCAAAATGTTCCAACACTGATGTTCATCGTGCATACAGCTGCAGTCATAACAGATGGGTTCTCCTGCCATCAGGCGGGTCCTCGGTCGGCCGAATTCCAAAGTCTAGGTCCAGCGTCGGTTGTCGTCGCTTCTTCCCTGACGTCAGTGCGACAGGGGTATAAAGGAACCAGCCGATGCCATTTTCTTCAGTCTTTCTTGCCGCGCAGTGCCCGAAGCAGAAGCAGTTCGCAAGTGCCAGTCGGCCAGCTCCTGAGATTACGAAAATTTGGAAACCGAAGTCTTCTTAAAAGCTAAGTACCCCGTTGGGGAAACTTTTCTTGCCTCAGACCGATATCAGACAAAGTTAATAATTGTATTTCTTGTGGGAAGCAAATACCGCATAAGGATTTCCATTCCCTCTGTATACCTTGTTTAGGCCCAGACCACGACATCTCGGTCTGTCGCTTTTGTGCTACATTCAACAAATGCACTATTAAGCGTCGGGCGGAGTTCGCTCAGCATTATTTTGGGAAAGCATTTAACTATACTATGTCGTCGGATACTCCGACTCCGGTTTTGTCTAAAAAACGCAAAGACAAGGACCGACACACGAGGTCCGCGGCCTCTACCGACACCACGCCAAAGCCGACTACACCTGATCCGGTTCTCAACGAGGCACCTACGCAGCCCCTGACTACCGACGACACTTCTTTGACGGTGTCTCCTGTGCCCGAGGTCGCAGGCTCCTCGGCCCACACCCCGACTACAGATACCGAAGCCACTCTTGGCGTTGAATCTCAGAATGTGGACAGGTCCATCTCCACTCAAGGTGTCTTCAGACCTTCCTCTTCTTTCTCCATCAAGGCTTTCACAAAGTCTAAAGCAACCATGCACCCTAAGAGACCAGCTACACAGGGCCCATCTCCAGGCCCCATGCCTAAGAAACAGATGCTTAAAATGGCTGAGGATTTAATTACTCTTATCAGAGGTTCTCAGCCCCCACCGGACAAAAGGCCCAGAGTGGAGGAAGATTCCCCCTCCTCTGATCAGGGCTCCATTATTTCAGAGCATTCTGATGATCAGGAACATTCTTACTCCCCTTTTGAAGACTCTGATGCGGAGGAGTCCATCCCTTCTGTCTCCCCCCCAGAGGATTACTCATTTGGGGAAACTTTGCATACCTTAAGGGAACACTTCCACTGGGAAGGCCAAGATTATTCAGATTCCAAGAAAAGGCTCAGGGAATTTCTCTTGCTACCTCAGCACAGGCCTCTGGCTATACCTCCTGTCTTGGACATCCTAGATGATGTTTACTCGGAGGCTTGCCTTAACCCGGACTCTCTACCTCCAGCTCCAGTTAAGCCTGACAGGTACTACAGGGTTCCTGACTCACACCAATTTCTATACAAAAGCCATGCTGCTGACCCAGAAACCATCTCACAGGGCCCCAAGGGAGTTAAGGCCTCCATTGCTAAAAATCCATTCCCTTCCGAGAGAGACTCCAGATCCTTAGAAAGGTGGGGGAAAAAGGTATATACCTCGGCTACCTTATCCATGAGGGCCTTAAACTGTCAGTTTCATATGCTAAAATACCAACAGTTTTTGTTATCACAATTGAAAAGTAAAATGTCACAACCTGAACAACGAGACTTGAAGGAGTTGCAGGATTTGATGCATAGTGCAGAACAAGTGGGTAAGCATACCTTACAATGTGGTTTTGATGCTCTAGAGGCCTCATGTAGAGCTGCTGTTACAGGATCAGTCATCGTAGGCATGCCTGGCTCAAGGAACAAGCCTTGCCTGATCATGTCAAAGCTAAATTACTAGACGCCCCTCTTCAAAAGGATGTACTATTTGGTGCTAATGCTGAGGAGGTGTTAAGGAAAATGGAGGAAAAGGCTAAATCAATGCAAACTGTGAAAGATTTTCTACAGGTACAACCCCCACGTTTTAGTAGAAATTGGCCTTCCAAAACTGGTCCTTTCCTGCTACGGACAGACCCCAAAGAGGCAGATACAGGCGCCCGAGAGGCAGAGGACAATCCCAAGGATCGTTTAGAGGCAGACAATGGCAAGCTCCTACACAAAGAGGTGGTGAGGATAACTCGCAATCTTTCAGAAAGCAAACCCAATGACTTTCCCCTTTGCATGCCAACCAAGTCTCAAATGGCAGCCCCGTTAGGAGGAAAGCTGGCATTATTTTAAAAAAATTGGCATATTGTCACAAAGGACAAATGGATCCTGGACATTATAAACAGAGGCTACAAATTCCATTTTCACACCCTTCCAAAATGAGAGGCATGCCAAACCTGCCACACAATCAAAGGGCAGAGGCACAAAGGCAAATTACAGATCTCATAAACATGAAAGCTATTCAAGAGGTACCTACGCATCGAACAAGGTCAAGGTTTTATTCCAGGCTATTTCTGGTGCCAAGGAAGGGAAAAGATTGGAGACCTATTTTGGACCTATCCATCCTAAACACATTTCTACTTGTACCAAAATTCAAGATGCTCACTCTACAGCAACTTCTTCCCATGCTGGGCAAGGAGTCTTGGCTGGTAACATTGGACCTCAAGGAGGCATACCTGCATGTCCCAATCAGACAAAATTGCAGGAGGTACCTCAGGTTTCTTGCAGGTTCAACCCATTATCAATTCTCTGCATTGCCCTTTGGCTTATCTACTGCACCCAGAGTATTCACGAAATGCCTGGCATCAGTAATTGCCTACTGCAGACTTCAAGGGATACAAATATACCCCTATTTGGATGACTGCCTGATCCAAGCGGACAGCAAGCACATTCGTCTGAAACATCTGGCTTATGTAATATTGTTGTTGAACTCTCTGGGATACACAGTCAACAAAAAGAAATCAAGGCTAATACCCTCTCGGAAGATAATTTTCCTGGGTGCCAATTTGGACACAAACTCCCAGATGGCCTACCTCACGCCAGAGAAGCAGGGGCAACTAATTCAATACTTCAGAACACTAGCAAATTGCACCAGGCTGACTGCAAGGAAAATCCTGCAGGCTCTGGGATTCATGGCATCTTGCATCTTACTAATCCCATGTGCAAAGCTGCATATGAGGAAACTACAATGGTACCTGAAAAATATATGGTCTCAACACAGCCACAGTTTGGAAACAATAATACCACTAATTCCATGCCTGCAAAAGGAATTTCTGTGGTGGGCTCAAGCATGTCAAACAAACACAGGTCTTCAATTCAGCAAGCCTCAAGCAAATCAAGTCATCACAACAGACGCCTCGGACTACGCCTGGGGGGTGCACATGACAGATCGGTGCATTCAGGGCAAATGGTCCCAAAAAGAAAAGCACCTTCACATCAATCAAAAAGAAATGCTAGCAGTAATAAATGCTATTATAGCTTTCAAGGACCTTCTACAACCAGGTCAACTATTGATAAGAACGGACAACACCGCAGTTATGTGGTACATAAACAAACAGGGAGGAACACATTCTTACCCCCTATGCAGACTGGCCATGTCACTTTGGAACATGGCCATGGACTTACAAATGGAACTACAAGCACAGTACTTGCCAGGCAAGGAAAACACGCTGGCAGACAACCTAAGCAGGAATATGACAGATCCACATGAATGGAAATTGCATCCAGAAGTTTTTACAGAAATAATCCAAGAATGGGGAAGGCCATACATAGATCTCTTTGCCTCCCACAAAAATCATCAATTGACAAAATTCTGCTTAAGGATCATCCATCCAAAGGCCTGGAGAGTGGACGCTCTCTCTTTCAGTTGGACATCAATGACAGTTTATGCCTTCCCACCTCTTCTTCTGCTGCCCAAAGTTCTATTGAAAACCAGAGCAGACAGACCAAAGATGATTCTCATTGCTCCGGACTGGCCAAGGCAACACTGGTACCCACTCCTGAGGAGCCTGACACATTCGCCACCATGGACCCTGCCTCTAATGCCTCTTCTTCTGACTCAGCACAGCTTCAAAACTCTTCACAGCCAGCTAAAAACACTCAATCTAGCCGCATGGAAGATTCCTTAGCATCACAACAGGCCCTCTCTCCAAGGAGGTGCAGGATGTCATTTTGGAGGCCAGAAGGCCATCAACTAGAAAAGCTTACTCCGCAAAATGGAAACGTTTTTGTGTCTGGAATGAGAAAAAGGGCCAGGATCCTGGAAAACTGAATTTACCTCAAATACTACAATATTTGGCTGAAATGCTAAGCAGTGGACTTTGTTTCTCCTCCATCAAAATCCATGCCTCAGCCATTTCTGCAGAATACAACACTGATCCACCTTTATTCTCTCACCCTCTCTTAAGACAGTTCCTCAGAGGGGCTAAGAATTTAAGACATTCAAGGAAACAACCAATACCTGCTTGGGATCTTAATTTCATTCTGGAAAAACTGACCTTGCCTCCCTTTGAGCCAGCTGCCTCATCAGATTTGCAATATTTGTCCTGGAAAACAGCTTTCCTTCTGGCTATCACCTCAGCTCATAGAGTTTCAGAACTACAGGCTCTCATGGCTGTCCAGCCTTTTATCATCTTCCATCAGGACAGAGTTTCCTTACGAACCAACCCGTCTTTTATGCCTAAAGTGGTATCCAGGGTAGCTTTAAATCAGGCCATACATTTACCTACTTTTTATCCTAATCCTCAAAACAAAGGGGAGAGATTACTACATTCCTTGGACATCCACAGACAACTGCGTTATTATTTGGACAGAACAAAGCCTTTCAGAAAATCAGAACAGCTCTTTGTGGCCTATGCGGTAGGAGCTCAAGGAAAGCCAATTTCCAAACAGACAATCTCAAAATGGATAGCCCACTGCATACGCTTTCGCTATTCCTTTCATGGCAAAACTGTACCTACAGGCATTAGAACTCATTCCACCAGGGCCACAGCCACCTCTGCAGCCTTCCTCAGAGGAGTTCCTACCAAGGATATTTTGGAAGCAGCCACTTGGAGTTCTATGCATACCTTCTCCAAGCACTACAACCTACCATTATACTCCAAATCTAGAGCAGGCTTTGCCACTGCAGTCTTGCAGGGCATTTTGGCTCCTCCTAGTTCCACCTAGTGCCTACCACCCCTTTCTTTGCTTTGGGATTCTACCCATCTGTTATGACTGTAGCTGTATGCACGATGAACATAGTACAGTTTTGTACCTACCATAAATGTAGATGTTAGAGTGCTAATACAGCTGCAGTCCAGGTTTCCCTCCCTCCTTCCCCTCTTGGGACAGGCCTATAGGCTAACACATCCTCATACAACCTGATTGGGGTATTCATTTATGATGTATTTGCTTGCAACTACTGTATTTTGATTATATTGCACTGCATTATTACACAAATTTATGTATTGCCTTCCTTCTGGGGGCACCTGACATCTGGGGCAAGAAAAACTGAAGAAAATGGTGTTGGCTGGTTCCTTTATACCCCTGTCGCACTGACGTCAGGGAAGAAGCGACGATGACCGACGCCGGACCTAGACTTTGGAATTCGGCCGACCGAGGACCCGCCTGACGGCAGGAGAACCCATCTGTTATGACTGCAGCTGTATTAGCACTCGAACATCTACATTTATGGTAGGTACAAAACTGTACTTTTAGGCTGTGCATTCTTTGTATTGTGATAATGTCTGAAACTTACTAGAAAACTATGATAGTGTGTCTGTATGCATTATTTTACTACCTTAATCTAAAGACTGTCAATAACTGGCTATAATCATTGTAAAGAAGTTTGTTTTTACTGCTAACATCGATGTTTGTACATTTTTAATAGCATTTTGTTGCCTACAAGGTAATTATATTTTTACAATTGACTTATTTCTAATTTGATTTGTCAAAAAATGATCAGGAATCTAAGGATACATGTAGGTTGCTAGTGGTAAGATATTCCACAGCCCATGTACAGATTTGAATGTGCATATGTTTTGTTAATTAAAGCTTCCTAATTGTCCCTGAATTAAAGGTCCTTTGTCCCTGTTTTGTTCGTCTCGAGGTTGAGAATTATGCATGCAGTTCTAAAGACCTTATGGGAAGTAGGCAGTAAACATATTAGAGATAGTAAAGAAGAAGGTTGGAGTGACTTTGAAGAGGGTAGAAGAAAAAATATTTTTGGAGAGACTCAATTGCTTGTTGATATATTCCCAATGGGATTCATGGGAAAGATGGATATGAAGTCGGTCCACACTGTGAAGGAAGCAAGGTAAAATAGAAAGGTGGGAGGAGGTGGAGAAACTCACATTTTCCAGATTGAAGCAACAAATTTCACTTAGATATGGCAAATATTACACAGAAAGGATCAGACACAGGTGAAATGAAATGGCTTACAGTAAATCTGTAGAAGCATTCTAATTGGCATATCATAGTACAGTAAGGGGAGCAGAAGGGAGGGAGGGATGGCTGACATGCTGGACAGACTGGTTAGTCTCTAGTCATCAACTGTTGGAAGTAACATTTGCATTTCTGACAAGATGGCTGTTTTTGAAACCTTCCATTTCTAACAGGTGTCTGTATGCAGACACAGTTTCCCTCAATAGTGCTTACCTACTAAGTAACACAATCATCTAGTCTTGGAAAGAGTCACATATCTCCCCACACTATTCCTGTTTTCTATTTCTTAAAGCATCCACAGACTCACAATAGCCTCTCTATGTTTTTCTCTGGTACAGTGGCAGGTTTGCACTTATTTTTAAGCATTTCAGACAACTCTTATCTGCAGGTCTAGCCACTTCAGCCACCTTCTTAGTTGGGAGAGAATATGTCATCGCCATGCTTTTAGAAACTTAAGTATTGTACTTTCCTGAAGTCGAAGTGCTGCCCTGATATTTACTGGCTCTGATTTCCTTGAAGAGATATTTGCATATTGCTATATCAGTGGTTGAGGAAATATTTGCATATTGCTATGTCAGTGGCTGTGCTTCTTACTTCACGGTGTTGGAGTGGCATGCTTGGATTCCAGATCAGGCAGCTTTAATTTCCTGCAGCCAGCCTCTGCCAAGTAATGTTGGACCAATTCCCTCTGTTGCATAAATTTACTCTGTGTGACCTTCTGTTACTATTGTAGCCAACATTCAATTTCTTACTGAAGTAGCATTTTTTTTTACTTTTGTTGCATATTTGCACTTTTCAGAACTAATGACTGAAATTGTACAGACTACTGATCTAATGCCAAGCTCCATATTTACGATATTATCTTTGTCTTTGGGTGTTACAAAAATTGCCAAGCAAATGAACTAGCTTACATTATTTGCCTAACAACAGCCAGTTTAATTATTTTTAAAATAGTTAATGTCTGCACCTGAGTACATCTTTTCTTGTAATGATCTGATTCCTTTCCTGTTTTCCTTTACTTTCCTTTAATATCATCATATTTTTGGAAATGGCTATCCTTTTTGAATTTTGTTTCGTTTTTTAATAAACCACTCTGGTAGCATAGAGAGCTAAAGCTCTTACTACAACTCAGCTGACTCAGCTTCACTTAGCAGCTCAGGCAACTAACAGAGTAGCTGGGGGAGATGGGCATTACTCTCCCTGGGTGTGTGTGCCACCCCAATGGGCCCTTACTGTGATGATCCTTAATGGACGCTGAGAAGTGCCTAAGAGGGATTAGGATGAAGACATGGCTGATCTGCTGCAGAGGTGGGGTGACATGCCACACATTTACATTATGCACCCACCCTAGGGATACCGTTGGGACTGAAAAGGAAGGGGGAATGGGTAGGCCATAAATAAAAAGCCCCTCCCAAATGGATGCTTAGATGTGATGAGACCCTGGACATCTAGTTCCCTAACTCGTCCCAGCATGCCAAAGGGGGTGCAGGGCCAGTACTATGAAGTATGGTGAACAGAGAAAAAAATAGGAAGCAAAAATCTAAGTTAATGTCTTAAAAGGATATTCATAATCTGTGTGATGCTTCCTTTTTTTTCTGTAGCATCTTTTTGGCTACATAAGATAGACCACAGCTGCACATGTAATTTGTGCCTTATTACATTTGTCATACCTTGTTGTCATTCATTGCAGGTATTTTGATAACTGAATGAACTAATCCCTCTCCTAAAGATCTGCATTTCTGCTTGTGAATATTCTAAACCAATCCATTTTTGAAAACTTGCTTTATCCAGGACAGAGGCACAGAGCCAGAGACTGTCTTGACCAGTTATGAACATAACACAGAAAAAAATCCTGGATGGAACACCACTCAGTTTCAGGCCACCTTAATACAGCAATTAGCATTACTGGCTCACAGCCCTTGGATCATTTAGTTTGGGTCCCAGCTAGGAGCCGTCTATGTGGAGTTTATATATTTATTCTGTGTCTTAATGGAGTTTTTGGAGGACTTTCTGCCACGTCCCAAAGACATATATGTAGGTAAGTTGGTGACACTTCAACTGTTTATGAGGACAAAGGTAAGTGCACTTTTGTCTCTTAGGGCACTTATGCCCTTTTCAAAACTGTTTCCCACCTTGCATTGGCTTATGTCACCTTGAATTGTATAAAGTGGGTGTTTAAACATGGACGGAGAGAGGGATGGACAGATGAATGGTTGGATTCTATAGCCATGCCAGTGCTGTAAATAGTCTTTTGGTCTTTCAACAAAATTACACTACTTAGGTTATATCCTTATTTTAATCTCATGCACCTTGAAGTTTTTCCTCCTCTGTGTTAATCACATTTATAGAATGTGGTTACCTCTTATCTCTTCAGCATCTTAACTACTGGGTCTGATTATGCTGTTGAATTGTGACATATACTAGATGTTTCTACCAGGACAGTAATATTGTGCATATGATGGTGACATTCTTCTTCATCTTTGTCTCTTCTATTTTATGAAGTAAACTAAGACATATGTTTGTTGTTTATTTATTTAATATTTTGGACCGGATTTTTAGCATATTCATTTTCTTCCCACTAGAACATTCCCATCAGTGAGCCATGTAATAGCCTCCAAACGTTATTGATTATACATCGAGTAAGAAATAAATATGTGGGGCAGAAAAACATTTGATGAGAGGTTTATTTTATAACATTCTGAAGTGAATATCATATTGCAAACACTAACACCAGATAATTTGTTCAATAGTCCACTAAGTAAACATGCTGCCCCTTTTTCCACCTGTCACATTATAATGAGCACTCTGTAAAGGTGGAAGAAAAGCACACTGGAAGGTCAGGTGCACAGAAAGTATACATTTAAAAATAATTGTTTTCTAAATGTTAAACAGAAAATGTACCGATGTCAGAGCGATCCCAATAATATCAAACTCAGCTTTATTTTATAAGGTATACATTTATATAACAATGCAATACTGCCCTGAAACAAATTTATTTACATGTGCCTTGTTCCTACAGTTTTTCTCTTGAATCTGTATGGCCACCATTTGCCACGATCTATTATATTAAACCTCATGTCTGCAATGATTCTGCCTACTTCCTTCTGGTTTTATCATACTAGGAGCAGCCACAGAAACTTCCTGGATCCCTGACTCAGTTGAAAAAATGAAGGATGAAATTGCTGAGGTAATGTTTTTTATCTGCATTCCATTCATCCATCCTCAACCCCTTTTCCCATTTTGCACATGGGGTTGGGGTGTCACTTCAGCAGTGACAATCATCTCAAGCCAAGGTTTACACCATTAGGTGACTAACCCTGCCATGGTAGTTCATTCATAGCTATAATTCTCACACACACTCTCACCTACCACCAATTTAGAGTGTCCAATCCACCTACTGCATGCCTTTGGAGTATGGGAGAAATACAGAGCACCCAGAGGAAACCCATGTGACCACAGGGAGGACATGCAGACTCTGCACAGAAGGCACGCCAGCCGAGAATCAAACTGGAGAACCTCTTGTTGTGAGGTGACAATGCTAAGCTTTGCCACAGATTAATGTCTAAAAGGGAAGCTATCATAGTAGACTGATGCTCCCTGTTCTAAGAATGTTCTTGTCTACATGCACTTCTTGGCACCAGTTTCCCACACTTGTGAAGGTATCTAAGCAATGTACAGTGGCAAACACCAAAACCCTGTATTTACTGTGCTGAAAGACACTTTGAGGAAAAAGAAGCATCCATTTGACAAAAAAGAGAAGACGTCTTAAAGTACTTGAACACACATGTTAGTCAACAGTCAGCTCACTACACATGAAAGTCAATTACTGTTAATTTATATGTATCTTGGAAGGAGTAACGTGCGTGCGCGTGTGTGTGTGTGTGTGTGTGTGTGTGTGTGTGTGTGTGTGTGTGTGTGTGTGTGTGTGTGTGTGTGTGTGTATTTGTGTGTTTGTGTGCGTGCGTGTGTTTTATTGAAATGATTTTAGACTTATCACTCCATTTCAACATACTCAGCACCTCAGCTATTTTCACCCTTCAGAGAATATGTCCATTTACACTCTTTATTTCTACTTTAGCTCATTTTTTGTAATGCAAGTCTGTGTTACTTGGTAGAATGGCATTTCTCATTTAATTGTTGAGTAGTTCACACTCATATAAATATCCTCATATGTTGTTTGTTGTTAGACAGATATCCATTGCACTAGTACTAGCATACATTTTCCCAAAACTCCTCGGCATCAACATTAATGTGTAGAACATTTATGAAAATAATATATAAGCTCATAATGGCAAAACTAACATTCATAGAATACTAACCTTCAAACAACTGTTTACCATTATTTGATTTTTCAAATATGAACTGAAAAACAAAAGCAAATTTGGACACTACATGCAAAGAAGTGTACAAAACATGCAGTGGTATATATATCTCAATGAAAATGATTAATTAAAAGACCTAAATCTATTACAAGTGCTCACATGCTACTTGCTCATGATACAGTATTTTATTGACATTTGCTTGAAAAGACAAGTGCTTGATCTCCCATTAACTCTATCCCCATTAACTACTTAGCCCTCCCAACACCCTATTCTAAAAAATATACAGCCCTACAAAAACCTAACTTTAACCCTAAAACTCCCTTCCCTTTCTAAACCTAAAATCTCCTTCCCTAAGCCTAAGAATCTCTTCTTGCTCCCTAACCCTAAAAATGCCTTCCTGCTCCCTAAACCTCAAGTCCTCCTCCCATGCCCTAAACCTAGAACTCCCTTCCTGACTGGTGCTCTACTCTCTCCTTCCACTCCCTCATCACGGCTGACACACGTGTGCCTGAATAAGGTGTAGCAGCTGCTTTCCTGAACTCCTCATTTTGAGTATGAGTGGCCGGCTACTCAAGCTGCAAAATGCTTGAACCCCTGGCTTCAAGACAGTAGGCTTCGAGCGTTTGGGACTCCAGGGCTTGTAGTAGAACTAATTAGACTTTGTAAACCTGTTTACATTTGCAATAGAAATTTAAAGAGCAGTTTTAGAACATTTAATGATTTTTACATGTTTTATACAAAGTCAGTACTGTCAGCTGTCTGTAATATTAAAATGACTTTGGAATAGCATTATACCATAAGGTGTAATTATCTGAGCAGCATGAAAAGATACTCTGTCATGTAGCAAAGAACACTAACAGAAATCCAACTGCTACTATGCAAAGGTATAGTAACAGTAACGGTTTCTTAAAGGGGATATTTTAATCATGTAAATAACTGTTTTTTTTTTCCCCCTGGGAATACTGTATACCATGCAGTGTGGGGGCTTGAGCACATTACTCCTATAAAGAAATGTACTCCATCCTAGATTGTACTACCTCAGAATAAAAAGAATACTTTGCTTAGTACAAAAAAAAAAGAATAAAAAACAAGTATTCTCATTCTAAGGCAGAGCAACCTCAAAGGTAGTATAATTATTTAGTGGGATGTGAGGGAACAGCCTGCATAACAGAGCTGCAGAGTAGAAAAGTCTTCTTGCAAAACTATGTCTAACTATTTGTGTATGTATTTTATGTTGCGATATTCTACACTTCGTAAAATGTATACAGAACTGCAGCTAAATGAATTCACTGTGATTACATTTTATGTTATTTAATCAACACATGACTGATCACAATGCAACCATTGGAAGTCTCAGAGTACCTAACTTCCAAAAAAGCAATACTATAGTGATTGCAAAATACACAAAACAATTGTTTTTTTTTTCACCACCCTTTACCTCCTATGTGAAAGCAAGACCTCACTCCATGATCTCTATGTGTACCGATTTTGAGATTGCACAAATTTGGAGAAAATATCAAAGTTAGGAAATAAACGTAAAACTCACCTTTTCCCTACTTTCCAGTGGTCAACATAGATCAGCGTCTTTAACTCATTCTGAAATGTAAGCTACAGGAATCTAATGATCCTCCTTTAGCAACATTCTGTGACTCACTCACACGGTGAGCAGCAGACAGTATGTTTCCCCTCACTAAACCATATTTTGTTTTTCATATTAGTTATTTGTATATATGAGGGTTTGCAATTTTCATTTCAATATATGGTGAGTCACTGAACCAGTATACACATTTGTGGCATGAACTCAGCTACATAATCATTGAATAATGACAATTATAAATGATTGAGTAAGAAACTGAGACATACAATGTTAGAAAGTTGTCAAAGTCTGCAAATGACAAAAAAAAAAAAGTACCAGAACTTAACATTTCTTGGCTGAACTGTAAATTTCACTAGTTATAAGTTGTAATATGTATGTTATTATGACTGTTTGAATTTTAATTAGTCTTATGTTGTAATTTAAAGATAAAAAAATGAACACCTTAATCCTTAGACTTTGCAAACTGTATTTTAATGGTTTATTTTGAAAAAAGTCTTTCTGGTTAAAAATGTTTTTCAATTTCAGACAGTTTGATCACCTGATTTTAAACTGCAGTTTTCCTCTCTGTTCATTTCCAAGGTAACCTGTGTGTAGTTTGGACTCATACCCAAAACTTTTTTGTTTTTCTGACATTTTTCTGTAACTTGATTTGTAGCAGAAATAAGTTGTACTTGAAAAGGAAATCTTTGGGGAAAAAAGTTGTTTTCTTTCCTTTTGCTCTGTTGCAAGCTAATTTACTTGCAGATAATGTTAAATAAACTTAAGAGTTTTACTTAAGAAAAAAATCTTGTGAAGTGTTCGGAATATGATATCGTAGGTCTTTATGATATCTTAAAAGTTGTATTAATTAATTAATTCATTTATTATATTTATTCATTCATTTATTTATTCATTCATTCATTTATTTATTTTAGCAGAGTGAAGCAGCTCATTTCAGTTAATTTGCAGCCACATTCAAAGCATCACTGATTCATTTTTTTCCAATTATCCATTAGACCTTTTGGCCCAGATCAGCGGCAGTAGTATTGTTTTTACATTCACTAATTCAGCTGGGCCCTTAATTGTACCCCTTTGCCAAAAAGATGGTTCCTTGATACTAATGGTTGGCACAATCTAATTGCTTAACTTCTACTTTATTTCACAGTAAATTATTATGCCACTCTTTCTGGACATCATCCCAGATCCTTCATTACATCAGCAATCTGTGGTTGCAATGCAATATGATTTCTTACCTCCCCGACACTTCCTCTCACTCATTTAGAGTTAAGAATAAATTTGTGCTACAACTCCTTTGAGTAAAGCTCTAAAGATTCTAAAATGCATTTTCTCTGAAGCTTTTGAGTCCTGAATGTGTTTATGCTTCTTGTAAAACTGCTTTGTTGTGTGCACATTAAATGATTTTAACATGGTACATTAACGTCATCTGCTGCGGACATCTGTAATGTTCTTTTATTGTTCAACAGCCTTTTAATAGCACATCAGAACATATGTTATACTGAAACTAATGTACATATTTGACAACTAGGGCAAAATATACATAAATGAGATACAGTTTCTTACTGGATGATTAATTCTTGGCTACTGCATTTGATATGGTGTGTAAATTTTGTCTGCTGTCCCACAGCAGAAATGTAAGTGAAAAACAGTAATGTCTTACTCGGTAGCTTTGGTTTTATTTTTCATCTCTTGTTTGTCCATCTGTTTTCTCCTTATGACCAATTGGTAATAAACCATGACCAAAGTCATCTGGAAATGTCAGCACCATTGGTGAAAGAGAGTATCATATAACAGATGTAGAGATTTGTCATTACACATGCATGGCTGGGGAGTACCGTGACCATTAGTCTGATGATATTGGGACCATGTTGTCTTTATTTAATAGCATGGTGGTTTAGTGGCTTCAAGCTTAATAATTTATGAAGAAATCAAAGCACAAAGCTTCATAACTCCACCCTGTGTCACTGTGCTTTGTCAGACTGGCTCCAGTACTGGAGAGCTTTAATTAAGATGGCTTTACTGAATTCTGTACAAGAGATGATTCTAATGCAATAATATATGCATTTGCTCATGCAATGCATTATAACAAACCTTGCCCATTACTTCATTTACTTTCTGTAAGCAGGTAATTCCCTGTTTCATATTTGATATTACAGAAAGGTTATAGTATACCCATTTCTCTAAGAATGAAGGGGAGTCTACATTTGACTTTGCATGTCTTATGTGATTATTCTGATTACATATTTGAAAAGACACTAATCATTTCCTATTAAGCCTGCTTAACTTATAGTCTCTCTTTAAATGGGATCCATGAGTGACTACATATGATTACAGCTTGAAATAAAACTGTTAACGGTATTAAGCCTTCAGTTTCACTGTATCACATCTCTTCAGCAAACGCTTTGTTTTATTTTTTAATGTCTATTCCTTTTAACGGCTCAGAATTTTCAGGTTTTTTATTCTTCTCCTGTGGTTTGATCTCAGATCGACAGGAGTGAACCATTTGCCTGAAGCTGTTGGCATTGACGGAGTAGTCTGAAGAAAATCTTGTAAAATTTCTCAACTCTGATGAGCTGTGTTGGCCATCTGTGAGCTGCAGTTGGAAGCATCTTTATTGCAGGAATCAATGATGCCAGTTGCTTCGGACTGCACTATTCATCCTATAGTGTTGAAACATGTTGCATCCATCTGCCTCCTCTTCCCTTCTACTGACAAAAAAATGCTCCTGTGTGAAGAAGCACAGAAATCTACATAACTGAAAGATCTGGGGTGGTAATGTATAACCTGTGCCATCAACAGCTGAACCGGGCCATAATTCATGAGTAGGGATTGCTCTGTAATCAAGCAATACAAGATGCAGATGTTCTGCTATCTGTAATGAATTTTCAGTTGTCCAGTTTGCCTTCTTCAGTTTCTGTTGCTGAGGAGAAATTTTAAACTAATAGTTGCATGAGTGAAGTCACAGTCTGTTGCAAAATTTGCCAATTGCTTTCCTGAAAACTGCTGTCCTTTGACAATGACTGGGGTTTCAAATATTCTATGCTGGGCAAAAATAGATTTCAGGTGGATGAG